>NC_041399.2:152931176-153298676 GCF_900747795.2 Erpetoichthys calabaricus | reverse complement strand
TTTAATTGCGAGAAGCAGATATATATAGCCAAATTCTTGCGCTTCGTTGCGGCGAAGTACTGCTTTTAATTTTTTATTAAGAAGAAAAGAAAACCTTTTACTTTTTTTTTTGTGAAGCTCCCTTTTCACAGCTGTTGCGCTACGGCGTGTGTTTCGTTTATTTGACAGTATGTAGATCGTGGTAATTACATTCATGGCATTCATTTTCTGAATCACAATCTGATTGTATGGGTGGTTACCTGCCAGGTCACGCTTGTGGTTTGTCAACAAGTCGCCTTACGTCCGCCACGTGCCCTCTTTCTGTTCCCAGAAGCAGATCATAGAATGGTTTTAATAGTTTACTTTCAAATAATGCAAAGAGTATGCGACATGTGTTTCTCCCTAATTCTGGGCTCATCAGGCGTACACACTCACTGCATCCCCTCTCCGGAATCGAATCTCTATCGTCAGCGCCAGAGATGAAGCCCCTAACGTTGCGCTACGGCGTGTGGTTCGTTTATACCTCGTGTCTTCTCATTAAACTTTTATCTCGCGAATATGTTATTGCAATCCGCAGCGGGAGCGTTTCTATAAACTTAATTTAAACTTACGTTTTACACCGTGCTTTGTTTCCCTTATGAAGATGCTTGTATGCTTTACTCGCTCGCTTCTTATTGTTTCACTCCCTTCTCAATTGTTTAATGAATTTTTTGTTCTTCACTGTTTGCGGCTCCTCCTTCATTTCTCCCTACTGCGTTCACAGTCTTTTCACGTGATTATGTGGGAGGTGTGATGACGTGACACTCAACTCCTCCTCCCACGGCCATCGAGCTGCTATCCATTACAGTATATTGTGAAAAAAGAGGTTCCAGTTATGACCATTACGCGTAGAATTTCGAAATGAAACCTCCCTAACTTTTGTAAGTAAGCTGTAAGGAATGAGCCTGCCAAATTTCAGCCTTCTACCTACATGGGAAGTTGGAGAATTAGTGATGAGTGAGTCAGTCAGTCAGTGAGTCAGTGAGGAATTTGTCTTTTATTAATTAGTATAGATGGGGAAAACTGGAAGTGACAGCATAACATGGACATGAGTGTTCTCTTTAAATTGTTACAATGTGTTTTAGACATTGAGTTATAAGTGTTTTGTGATAGCCCACTGGAAAAACTATACTGTGTTAAAAAAAAAAAAAAAAAAAAAAAAAAGTGTACAAGGATGGCATAATGATGAAATTAGTAAATTTGCTATCCACCCATGTGTTCCTTCTAAAGATCCTTCCTTAAATGTTTTTAAAATGTTGCTTGGACACTCAAAAATAATTATGTCAGTGGGAATGTGTGTATTTCTGCATGCCCTAGGTTGGTGTTGCTTTGAGCTCAGAACTATACAAAAGAATTCATACATTCAAATTTCTGAAAGCATTGTCTCCTTCAATGAGTAATACTCTACTTTTAACATATTTGGCTAAAAACAATAAAACCAAGATTTTGATGTGATTGAGTGCATTTTTGTGAATTTTGACATATTAGTTTAACACTTGAATTACCAAAGCCTACGAAAAAACTTGTAAATCCAGCCCACCTTAAATCCCTTCACACCTCTCCGTCAGCATCTTTTGTCCTGTAAATGTGCTGATAAAGACAAGCAACAAGCAGCCTGCTATTCCACACCCCCCCCCCCACCACTGCAGAACGTGCACTGAGTTCTCCCAGCTCATGCCTTGATTATCTGGGAGTGAAGTGCTGGAGTTTTAGAGTGGAAATAATAGATTGTTATTTGGAACACATGTATTTCATGTGTGTTCTGTTTCTAAAATAATCTGTGTAAACACATTGTTAACACTAGAATTACCAGAGCCTACGAAAAATCTCGTAGATCTGTCCCACCTTAAAACGCTTCGCACTTCTCCGTCAGCATCTTTTGTCCTTCAAATGTGTTGATAAGCAGCAAACAGCAAGCAGTCTGCTATCACATCCCCCCACCGGCACACAGTTTTCTCAGCTCAAGTCTGCTTACCTACTTGTCAGTTGCTTAGAGCTGTATAGAGTGAGAAGTAATGCAAAATGACACCTTTTATAAATACTATACCGTTATTTGGAACACTTGCATTTCATGTGTGTTCCGTGTCTACAACGATCTATGAACAGTAAACACATCGTTAAAACAGAAACGTTTTTCATGTTTTAGTAATAATTGACAAAATGTAGGCATGAAGTGTATAATGTGTGAAGCCTGAATTCCAAATATCTTTATACACTTTCACAAAAGATAAAAGTATAACAGAACAAATGCGCTTTTTTCTAAGGTTATAACCGAAGAAAAAGAAAGCAGGTTAGTGCTGCGTGTTGTCCTGCCTTCTTGGGTAGTATACTGGTTAGAGCTGCCGACTCCAACTCGTAAGGTTCTGTGTTCAAGTCTTAACGTCTTCCAAAATAAACGTTTTGAGTAATGAGCTGTTCTTATTGTTAATATTATACAATAAAAGCATACATTTGATTTGCGACTGTAACAGCCACTGTAAATGTATAGTACTTGTCAAAGTTAGCGTCTTTTTTTTAGTTTTACTAGTTTTACTTTATTTACTTATCTTCCTACAGCATAAAGTCACAAGTATACCGTTGAGCTTCCTCTGTTTGATTGTCAAGGGCATGCTCACAAATTACACGTGTAATGCCACGAAAAATACCTGCTGACACTTTAGTACGCGAGCAATGGTACGAGAATGCAGTTAGACTTTTTTTGGGCACATACACCACACAAGTGTTTAGATCTGGACGGTGTAGCGTTGGCGAGCTCTGTAAGCTGTGCTGTTTCTTTGAAGGACAGGTGATTGGCAGGATGACGCCGGACTTTTGCCTTTATGCCTGGTGCAGCTGCGTTGTTCTTTTATGTGAGTCGACATTTCTTGCGGGGAGGGCTTCTGTTTTCTCCGATCTGAGTTCACCTCTGTTATAGCGCGTCTTTATTTGAAAACAGCAGTGTCAGATCGGGGCGAGCGTGAACGCTAACTTTGACAAGCACTATAAATTTACAGCGGTTGTTACAGATGTAAATCAAATGTATGTTTTTATTGTATAATATTAACAATAAATAGCAGCTCTCTACTCAAAACGGCAAACTTGAGAAGCTGCCAGCATCGAACCCAGAAGCTCTTGATTGGGAGTCAGCCGTTCTTAGCATTGCACCACGCAAGCTGTCGCATCAACCGCTTACCGCAACCTGCTTTCTTTTTTCTTCAGTTTTATTCTTGAATAAAAGCGCACTTGTTCTGTTATACTTGTACTTTTTGTGAAAGTGTTTATTTGATATTTGGACTTCAGGCTTCACACCAGTCATTCTCAGTCACGCACACCACTCACATCCACGTCCACAGTTTTCCCAGTCTCGTTCGCGCACAAGTTCTGACATGGTTTTATATACAATCATCAGATTCAAATGTTAACAGTTCCCACACACAACTGCTGACTCCCAATCAACAGCTTCTGGGTTCGAAGCTAGCAGCTTCTCAAGTTTACCGTTTTGAGTAAAGAGCTGCTGTTATTGTTAATATCCATCCATCCATTATCCAACCCGCTGTATCCGAACACAGGGTCACGGGTATTGTTAATATTATAAAATAAAAACATACATTTGATTTACGTCTGTAACAACCGCTGTAAATTTATAGTGCTTGTCAAAGTTAGCATTCACGCTCGCCCCGATCTGACACTGCTGTTTTCAAATAAAGACGCGCTATAACAGAGGTGAACTCAGATCGGAGAAAACAGAAGCCCTCCCCGCAAGAAATGTCGACTTACATAAAAGGACAACGTCATCCTGCCAATCACCTGTCCTTCAAAAAAACAGCACGGCTTACAAAGCTCGCCAACGCTACACCGTCCAGATCTAAACACTAGCGTGGTGTATGTGCCCAAAAAAAGTCTAACTGCATTCTCATACCATTGCTCGCGTACTAAAGTGTCAGCAGGTATTTTTCGTGGCATCACACGTGTAGTTTGTGAGCATGCCCTTGACAATCAAACAGAGGAAGCTCAACAGTTCACTTGTGACTTTATGCTGTAGGAAGATAAGTAAATAAATCAGCTCGCATGTTATTTATTTGGATCAAATAAAGACGCGCTATAGCTATTTATCTATCCCCTTAGCTGTTTTTATATATATTATATAATAACAGTTATAAAGACCCTTGTTCATGTTAATTGCAGTCTCAATTGTTAAAAATAATATTTTAAAAGGAGCATCCCACATGAAAATACAACAATCTGATTGACTGACAGTGCATACCACTTTATATGGTTAAAAAGAAAAAAAATAACATTTTCTTTCCAGCGGGGAATCGAACTCGGGTCTCTAAGGCGCAACAGGCCTGCTGCGCACTGATTGGCTGAGCAGTCTGTGTCAACTATCCGCGACTTAGTATGTATCGTGATCGAGATTTAGAGAGAATAAAAGTGAAAAAAAACGGAAACTTTTACAAGTCCTATAAATGTACACCGTGTGTTACAGACGCAAACCAAGTGTATGTGTGTACTGTATAATATTAACAATAAGAGCAGCTCATTACTGAAAACAGCGAATATAGGAGTGAGTCAGGATCAAACCAGGGACTCTTGATTACACTGGGGACGCTTGATTACAAGTCAGCAAATCTTACCACTACTCTACAGAAACTATTGTGTTTTCTTCAACCTTTTGTGAAAGTGTTTACTTGATCTTTTGACATCATGCTTCGTATATTATATAGTCTATGCCTATATTTTGTCATTTACTACTAAAATATGAAAAATGTTTCTGTTTTAAAAATGTGTTTACACAGATTACTGTAGAAACGGAATACACATGAAATGCGTGTGTTCCAAATAACGATCTATTATTTCTACTCTAAAACTCTAGCAGTTCAGTCACTCCCAGATAATCAAGCAAGGCATGAGCTGGGAAAACTTAGTGAACGTTCTGCGACGGTGGGGGATGGAATAGCCGGCTTCTTGCTGGCTCGTCTTAATCGGCACATTTAGAAGACAAAAGAGAGGTGAGAACGGTTTTAAGGTGGGCCGGATCTACGAGTTTTTTCGTAGACTCTGGTAATTCTAGTGTTAAAACAGAAACGTTTTTCATATTTTAGTAGTAAATGACAAAATGTAGGCATAAACTATATAATGTGTGACGTCTGATGTCCAAATCAAATAAACACTTTCACAAAAGGTTCAAGGACGACACAACAGCTTCCATGGCATAGCGGTAAGATTTGCTGACTTTTAATCAAGAGTCTCCGGTTCGATCCTGAGTTCCTCCTGTATTTACCGTTTTCAGTAGTGAGCTGTTCTTATTGTTAATATTATACAGTAAATGCATACATATGGTTTGCATCTGTAAGAGCCGGTGTACATTTATAGTACTTGTGAAAGTTATCCTTTTTTTTTTTTTCCACTTTTATTCTCACAGTCATGATCACGATACATACTACCGCCCCCTCCCCCAGCCCCCATGGGATCTGACGCTGATACTTTTTATCTGAAACTGGGAATAACTGTAGATGTGAGTGGTGTTTAGAGGCAATGGAACTGGACATTCTCTGATCTGGATGGATAAAAGCTGACACACAAATGCTGGTGAATCTGCCTTCTTCGTATCTTACCGTCACTTGATTTTTTTTTTTATTCAGTATTTTTGAGTCTTCCTGCTCACGCAGAATTAGTATGCACCTTATCGTCCATGATGTCAAAGCAGCACTGACAGAAAAAAAACAGAGACATAGGTATATATGATATTTGGAATAACTCATTTTATGACCTGTATAGTACATTTCGGAAAACATTGTGGCACGGATGCAACATTATTCATATTATTCATATTCATTCGCATAACATCTTGTGGTTGTAATCAGTGGCCGCGTGTTCTTGCTGTTTCTTTTGTACTCCTGGACATGCAGAGGAAAGAATAGTACAGAGAGGTCAGTTCAGCGCTATATGCAATCATCAGATTCAAATGTTGACAGTTCACACGCACACACACACACACACACACACACACACACACACACACACACACACACACACACACACACACACACACACACACGTGCAAGGACCATCCTTCCTACATTTGCTACATGTGTACCTGTTGCAATGTAAACACAAAGTTAACCTTTCATGCACATCTTTGATATATGTGAGAAAAGCCGGGCAGGGATTCAAATGTTTCAATGCACTCACCAAAAGTGGTATGGCAACAGTACTAACCACTGCACTGACCTTCTTCTACTGCACAACCTAAATTATATGGGCAGTATCCAAGAACACAGTGGTGATAGTTAAAGAGCTTGGGCAGATCCAAATCTGAATGCAGTTTCTAATGACTTTCTGCTCTGATGTAATATATGTCTCATAGGCTCTGGGCTCAATATTAAAGTGGATCCCTTGAACCAAGGCAAAAGTAATGACAAAGAGTCAGCACCCTTGAGGTTCTACCATATCTCAATAAAAGCAGAACATAGCATGTATCTTGTGTGTGTGTAACACAGGTTTTGCAGCTAGTGAGTTCAAATCCATTTCACTGCTTGTGTGAAGTCTGAATACCCACCTAAGCTCCCATCCTCCCCATCTCAGATACTTCATTTTCCTTACAATTTTCAAAGACTTGCAGGTTAGGTTGATTATTAACTAAAATTGGACAGCCTTTAGTGAATGAGCCCAGATACAAATGTGCACTGTGATAGGCCAGCATTATTTCCCAAGGTTGGTTACTGTTTTAGCTCATGGTCTTGTAGTGTTTTTGTAGGGGACTACAAAACAGGTGAGTTTAGAAAGGCAATAGATGAGGGTAGCACAGTATACAAGAGCAGGGGATAACTGAATAACAGTTATTAATTTTTATAAGGGCTGCATTGGATAGGGCATCCCTAATGTTTGCTGGCAGATCATTCAGAACTTTAGGGTTGCTGTAAATAAAGGAATGTCTGCGTGTTCTAATTTTTCTTCTGTGGTGAATTAACAGATAGCCTACCTGCTGTGATCAGAGAGTACGCTCTAATATTGCATTAAATATTAATAACAGAGCAAGCCAAAACACCATAGTCATCAGATTTGGATCTGGTGTTTAAAGCATATAATTTACTTAAATGTGTGCCTACTTTCTTGTTGCAATTAAATCCAAGAACCAAGTTGAAAGAGCATCTCAAGGCCAGATCTTTAACTGTCAAGACAAACTGGCTTCAAGCTTTTAGGGGTTTTGTTTTATTTTTCACTCATACAAATATTCAGTGCTGGATTTTCTTACTCCTTCAGGCAACAAGAAATTGCCTGTGTTTTCTCTTATTGTTTAGGTTTTTTTCCCCTCATGTATTTTTTAAAATGCAGGGAAAAGCTGTCTTTCATTTTCATTTTAATTTTGCCTCATGCTGCAATGCTCCTTCTGCTACAACACAAGCCTTTATTGCAAAATAAGTGTCAGTCTATCTATCTTTGCTTAACTGGTCATCCTTGTATTGTGCATTAGGCAATGTGCTATGGTGCAGAAAAAAAAATTAATGAGATTGGCAGAGTACAGTGATGGCAAAACTGTTGTATTATCCAACACCAAAGCCAGGATAGATAATGTGATGAAAATGGTATTGACGTCAAATGTCACCTTGAGACAAAGAATGATTGTGCAGAGTTATTGAGAAGAAGTAAAGGCCTTCATAGTTTTCTTTGATAAGTATAGTGCATTAACACAATAAGATCATATGTACACCAATGACATATAGCTCGTTAGTTTAGGTTGTTTATTTTCTATGGCAGATGCTTTTAAAATGAACAAATTACTGTTAGAAAATAAATGCATTAATTATTCAGATGCTTTTCATTCTGTATAATGCGTGAAGTATAATGAAGTAAACTCTGCATTCCCTAGTGAAATGTGTATCAGTATGAAAATTCAAACTAATAGCCATGAGTATGGATAGTGCTGCAACTGAAGTCCCTAGTTGTATTCCTCATCATTTTAATAATGGTCAAGATGTAATTAAGTTCATTGAACCTACAAGATAACACAGGTGAGCTGTGACTTGCGGACATAAGGTTTTATGCTATGGATAAAAAAACATTGACATGTAATCATCATCATAGTTTCTCATTCTCATTTGTTAAAAGGTTTTACATCACACATCTGAGAGAGCTGCATGTTAGGTTAATTGGTGACTTTGAATCGGACCTTTTATGAGTTTTTCTGGGTGTACGAGTGTTTTTTTACTAGTGATGGACTGGCATCCCCTCCACAGTTTGATTCCTGTGTTGCTAGGATAGGCTTTGGATTAGCTTAAATCTAACAGTATAATTAATCCACCCATTCATCTATACGCTTATCAAATCCACTTCATTTAATATTTAGGGTAATGGGGAGGTTTCCTTAGAAGAAGTAAGAATGTCACAAGAAATGTCACCCTACATTTACACATATCGTTGTAGACACTGAACATATATGAAATGTATGTATTTCAAATAATGATATATTATTTTCCTATACAATTCCAGACACCTAACTCCCAGATAAACAGACTTCAGCTGTGAGAATTATGTGTCTGATTTCAGCTGCTTCAATGGGGGTTGGGATAGCAAGCTGCCAGCCTGTGGCCGATTGACACATTTGCAAAACAAAGGCACTATTGGGTTCGCAATTAATGCAGTGATGAGGAGCTATGAGTAAAATTAAGGTGGCCTGGCATTACGAATATTTTTGCAGGCTTCAGGGATTCTAGTGTTAAGTTTTTGACCTAATACCCAAACTTGTATGTCATGTTGATTAGCAACTCTAATTTATCCCAGTATAAGCATGTGCTGCCTATATGAGTGAGTGAGCTCTATGGTGGACTGGTGTCCCTTCCAAACTTAGTTCCTTTATTCTTTCCCAGAACAGGTTCAGGTGTTCTGGGGCTGTACAGCTCTATTAAGTGGGTTCAGTTAATGATTGGATTGATGGATATTTTTTTATACGTGATAAATGGATAGGGCACCATATATGAATATAACTGTAAATAATATAAACTAACTATGCTTTTTTTCAAAGTGAATTGTAAGAAAGTCAACGAGGCTGACTAAAGACTAACAAGTGCATTCAGCTTTATGGTTGATTCATGTTGTCTAAGCCAAAAAGCCATGGATTTAAATGGAGCCTTTAGTGAGACTTTATTCACTTTTCTTTTAACCAGGCCCATGTCATGCAGCTTCAGTAATAGGTGTAACCTTGTTTAGTCACTATAGGAATCACTGGATAGTACAGGTTCAGGCAGATCACTGTTCATAAGGCTAAGGCCTCACCTAGATGGCTCAAAGTTCATTACATGAGGGGTATTTCTTTCATGACGCATTCCCTCATGACGCATTCCTTGTTTCAGTTTTGCTTGCTGTTGTCTGTCTCTGTTGGCTGTTGGAAATACATACTCTCAGGTTTTTTCTGAATTTGCAATCCAGCAAGATGTTCTAGACTGCCATTTATTTTAAGGTCCTAGAAAATAAAATGCAGCTGACAATGAGCATTGATGAAAAGTCGAATCTGTATCTAATCTTTATAAAACTTGTATGTATGTTTAATACTGAAATGTATTTCTTTATCAAATAATAAATGTATTAGTGATTAACTGTGCATACTGTCATGCCTCTTATCCTTCGAAAAGCTTGTTAATAGATTCAATATCAAGTATTCACATCTCTCAAAATAATGAAAGAACAACTTTTTTCTAATTTGCTCTCTTGCTCATTCATTTATGCTTCTGCTGCCAAGCAACACAGCATAAGACATGGCTTTTTCCTGTCTTACCTTTCTGTTTATATTGATTTGTCCAATCAAGTAATTTGCACAGCACTGTGGGTAATGGCTGATGGAGAACAGCATACCTGCAGACATGGGAGAGGAGACTCAGTTTCTGACTACATGGTAAATTGTGTAGTGTGCAGGTTACCTAGCCCTTTGCACATTTAGCATTAAGGATTTTATGTGGTTGAGATGCCTGGTCACTGACTGACCTTTTTAACAACTTCTTTTCCTGTGATTGGAGATAAACACTGATTGGACTTCCTGTAGATTTGGCTCAATGGTGCTTTAATAGTAAAATCTTTGCATCATTGGAAAAATGGCAAGAGCCATCGATTAATTTCAAAATGCTTTTGACAAAAAAGTTCTATCTGTCTATCCATCTTGTTAGTTAGTAAGTTAGTTCTGGGGCATGGTGATTTAGCATCAGTCATGGCCTGGCAGCAATGAACTGAAACTGCCCTGTCACACTGCATCAGACAATCACAAAGCACACTTGTGCACATTACCTTAGTGCATGAGTTCTGTGTGGGTGCTGAACTGCATCTCTCAGTCATACACAAATGACGTTAAGTACACAATGCAAGTGATCCATGCTGGAGGCAAAGGTGTTTGCTAATTTAAAGATGAGAGAGCAGTTTCTTTTCTTTATGTAAGGCTAGTTATTATAAACTCCTGTTCACACTGATCTAAATGAGCTAATCAAGGTTTAATATTCTAATATTACGTAATACTGACTGGGTTATTTTTATTAGCAAATTTGAATTTTCAATACATTTGGTAATAAATACATTTTTTTACATGTGATTGTGAGTTTGGTGAAGAGTGCAGGGGAATTTAAATTTTTTTTGCAAGTATTCTGCTGCAGTGTTTTTTTGCTCATGTCTGATATCACCTGGTTATGTTCCAAGTAGGCTAGTGGTGATTCTCTTTGGAGTATTTATTTTTGTACATAACAAATAAAAAATTCCTTTCTTTATTAAGTTGTCATGCAGTCCACTATTAATACAGTATGTACAAGGCTAGATCTTATTAAAAGTTTTTAATAACAGTAAATGTGTTAGGGTCAAAAAATATACTCAAACATGTCATTGCTATAATTTTAAACCAGTTACTTTTAAGAAGAAATTTGTAGAAATTATTTGTCTGCTTGGACAAAATATCACTTTCATCTTTCTGATGGATCTGGCCCTAATATTAAATCAATAAAACTTTGGAAAGATTAGACAAGATCATACGAGTCAGCCTAACAAAATTTGCCAGTTCTATCCACTTAATTCCTCCCAACCCACATCAAATTGAGTATTGATGCTTCCTCAAATCCTAAAAAGGTCCCTAAAGTTATTACTGAAAAGAATTCACAGATCCATAGAGACTTTTCTTTCTCCATATGCATGCTTTTAGTTATTAATTGTTCTTGCGATCTTCTTATGTGTGTAATTTTCATCACCCAATTTTTTATCACTTTGCCAAATGACTTGAACTTTGAGGATAAAAACCAAAGAGCAAATGCAGTGCAATGTAAATCAATATATTGTACTTCATAAAGTGTTCAAGTGCCAAGGCACATCAATTGCTAATAAGTGAAATGGTAATTTTCAAATAGACTCTGAAAATCCTGGGATGCTGCAAGATGAATGCCTCAGGGCAAAATGTTACAAGTAGTTTAAGTAGTTTTATACCAAGTTTTTTCCTAGCTGAGGTGTGCTGTGTATGAAGTTGCAACATTCTCATTGTGTTTTTACATATCTCCTATAGGGACTTCACATTTGTCCTGTAGTCTAAAGATGTACAGTTGAGCTGTTTGTTAACTCTAAACTGAACCCAGTGTGTGGGTGAATATGCTATGTTTCACACTGGCGTTGTCTGGTTGGGTTTTTAGTGTGTTATTGAAATAGACTGCATGCCCATAAATCTACCTTCTATTGATTTAGCTATGGAAAACAAGAATGATATTTTAGTTCTCCCAGTTTCCCTGTGCCTGCTTTGGTTTTCTTTTGACCATTCTTGGTTTTCCTCTTACATCCCCAATAACATGCAGGTTAGGTTAATTGACAAGTCAAAATTGGACCAATCTGGGTACTTGTACATGTGAGTGGGCCCAAAGGAGGACTGGCACTATATTCAGAGCTTTTCCTACCTTATGCACAGTAATATAGGTTGGGGGTCCAGTCCTTATGACCCTAAACTAGATTAAGCTGTTTTTTGACAATGTTATTTTATTATAATAATCAGTTTTAGTCTAGATTTTATACCTTATTCATGCAGTGCCATTTTAAATTGTACTTTTGAAATCAGGGATTTAAGGGTAATAAGAGTCAAGTTTAATAAAGAAAAGGATACATTCAGTATTGATTGCTTTTTCCTGTAGTATATATTAAACCAGATAAAAGTATAGTCCTAGACTTTTTATACTTGAAATTAAATAAGGTCTATTATTCTCTTATAGAACTGAGAAGGAATTGCCCACGTTTTAACTAGCTTCGCACGCTCACCTTTGCTGTCTGTTCATTTAAAATTACTCAGTGCAACTTACAATGTTGTTAGTAGACAAGTTCTTAGATGTAAGATAATTGTACACTGCTTGGCAGAAGCAATGATAATCAGTGCTACATCTGTGGTTTCATCCAACTGCAAACAAACCAAGGGCTATTTCAGTAATTTGACTATCACATTCTTAGCCATGTCAGATATCTGTCTACACCCAGCGTTATCTGACAAAGAGACAGTGTCAGTTTTATGAGCAGCTTCCTTACCAAGAAATTTCTGAGCTATGTCTTTGGTCAATAGTAATAACAGATCTTCTCCAACTGTGTGAGCTTTCTTCGTCTGGGCATTGTGACACAATGCCAAAAAAGACGCCTTCAGTGCCCTCTTTGAAACTGTTGCTTGCTGTGTGAAAGTACTTGCTTGTTTCACAAGCAGTGCTGCTTTGCTTTGGAAAAAGTCAACATGTTTCCCAAAAATCAGCTGATATTCTGGATGTCTTTCCAATTTAGGCAGATTTAGACATTTGTTTGACAGAATTTCCTGACAAAGAGCGCATTTGGGGTAATCAAGTCTGTCTCCAGCACAAATCTGAAGTCTTGGTATGAAGCTTCATACTTTCAAGATTTAGAATTTCCTTTAGATTATGACTCCTTTTATGAATTTAAAGCAGAACTATAAGATGAGTTTTCTTCAGAATGTTTCCTTTTTAATAAAATGGTCCATCTTTTCATATGTTTTAGTATTCAACACCCAATGTCTAGCTTGCTGTGAGCTGCTTTAATGCCACAATGCAACGTGTGTATGTCTACGGTAGCCTTCGAGTAGCATTTGAAAAACACCTTTCTTAATTGGTGTAATTGGCAAGCATACTTAACAAAGTGACGATGATATTTTTAAAATACAAGGTGAACCAGAAAAATGCCTTATTATTTGCAGCTTTATAATAATAAAAAAAAAAAAAAATGTTCCCATTTTGCCGAAGACCCCCTGACATATTCCTGTGGACCACTGAGGGCCACGGACCTCAAGTTGGGAACCACTGTGATAGACGTATTGCCACCCAATGCTATCCTTCCTCAAGCAGTTGATTTTACTTAAATTCCTTTTATTGTAGGAATTTGAAAAAAAAATACTATGTGAAAACTGAACAAATGAAAGTTACAAAATTTTATTTTGAGTCACCATGCATGCCACAAAAGCTGAGTTGTGGTAATGCAAACAAACTGATTAATTATATTGTGTGATATTTTTGGTTCATAAAGATTTAATGCAAACAAACTGATTAATTATATTGTATGGGATTTTCTGTATCTCCACTACTTAATTAAATTGAAATTGCAACCCTAGTATGGGCCATCAAACAAAGTCTTGATACTTTTCTTCAGTTTCTAGTCCCCTTTACTCTTTCCTCCACTTCAGAGGATTACATATTGTTGGATAGCATACGTTTTGAGTAGGATGTTTGTTTCACTTGGTTTCTTAGCCATTATTGTTAGAAAGTCCATTATACTTTGAAGGTTTCTAGCATCATTTTATTTTAACCATATAATTATCCTGTGTTTTGGATCTACTGTACCTTGTACTTTGCATTCAATTTGACATATGGAGATCTCAATGAGGTAACAAACAGTCACTGGTGAAAAACCTGTCTACAACTCAAGGTTCTACCTTAATTTTAATTTACATTTTATTAATCTTAGCACTCCATCTTCCAGGGCATATACTAGAGATTCATATCTTTTTTTCAACCACAGATTACTTTGCATTAATGTATGTTAGTTAAGGTATTTTATTGATTGTTGAGATTAACCTTATCTGTGCATTCTAGCTAGGTAGGTCTTGGTTATTCCATAGTATGGTTGCTACTTGAATTTATTTTCCAGTTCTATAGTAAAACTAGCATAAATGGCAATAAAATTGAAGTGGAAAATGGTTGAACATGAATTCACTGGTCTCGCAATACATATAAAAGATATTTCTCCCTACTGTGGTTGCTAAGTTAACAGGATTCTTTGTATACTGATAGCAATACTTCAACCACTATTTTAAAACCTGAATGATTTACTCTGTGATTTCAGCGTGGCCAAAAGTATTTAATATTATAGTTGATGTCATTCATTTCTTTCTTCTCTTGCTAAATCCATCGTAATATGTATTAACCATAATTTAGTAATCCATTACAAATTTAGATTCATTAAAAACCTTGGACAAAAACGTTAAAGTCTACATGCAGGACTTAGTTTAGCTTAAAGGCCCATGAGGTAGCCCTAGCCAGATAGAATGGACAAGTACTTCAGTGCTGAATTTTGCATCATATTGAGGTGTAGGTGGTTGCAGTCTCGGCACAGCTTCAGACTTAGAGGTTTGACTTCTAACCTGGACTCAGTCTACATGAACTTTATATTCTCGTTGTGTTTTCATATGTTTTTATTTTCTTTTCTCTGATTAGATAGATAGATTAATGCTCTTTTTCCCCCATATCTCAAAGATATGCTAGTTAGATTGATTAGTGGCCCTTCATTGCACCAGTATGAGAAAGTACGTAAATGAGTTTGGTCATGGGTGCAAACCTACCAGTGTGAGGTGCAAGGAAGGAACCATTCATGGACACAGAGCTAGTCCTTTGCATGACCCGCTGTCATACACACTTGCACTCAGCCAAATTAGAGTCACCAATTAACCTAACATGCACATTTTGTGCAGATTCTGCATAACAACCAGGCCCAATTTGAGCCTATAACTGACACTGCTGCAGTGCCTTTATAACTCAGTAGACATCAAAGTGATACTCGCTTCTGTCCTGTGCCTATCTGTTATACCTTTCATGAGTATTGGTGCACCTGATAATTCTTTGTAATAACTGATTCCAGTCCCATTTTTCCCAAATATACATTTTCTTTTTTTCATATATGCTACCACATGAAGAATTTCAGCAGTGTTAGTTAGTTCTAGTATAGTCATTCTCTCACAGTGAAGACTACAGAAGTAATAGAATGAGCAGCTTATTTGTGAGTTCTGGATCATTAGGTGCAAGATTCCATGTCCCCTGAGGAAATTCCAGGCATAGCTAGGCCAGTTGGGACATATAATATTACTATATATGTTTTGTATGTTTATGTGTCTGTATATATGCTGAACATATTTTGTATTCTGCATTTTCCCACAGAGAAGTGTAAATTTGTTGGTATATTATTGTTATACTGTATGGTGTCAAATGTGCTACATTGAGAAACTGGCCCCTTTAGATTTGATTACAGTAAATGTATAACTATTGTAAGTTAGCAGATAATTGATAACAACTCAAAATGCCTTGTTACACCTCCACACACTGCATTAAGGTAACTCCACTGTCACATTCCCAGAACTGTTCCAGGATTTTCGTGGCCTTATGATGTGGAGCTTTATTCTACTGATAAGCTTATCAACAAGTACATTACTATCATGATGGGATATGCCTGTTCAGTGACAGCGTTTAGAATTCCTCAGGTATTCCAAGGGTGTACCACTGTTACACTTATAACACCAGTCTGTATCATATGGATCCTTAGAATGCTGTGGTTTTCATTATAAACTGGTTCTCTAGTCAGTATAAATAAATAGGATTTGAGATATACCAGCCCAGACAGTGTTTCTATAAACCTCTAATGGGTTCAAATTCTGGCTCAGGTGAGGTAAGAATTTGCTCAAAGGAGCTATTTGTCAGATTACCCACTTAACAAATCCCAATTTGCCCATTCCTGGTGAAGAGAAACAATAAATACAGTATAAAACTGCTATTATGAAAGATATTTTGCAGTGCTGAGGTCATCATTTTTAAAGCCTCCCTGGAGTGGTTTGTACAGCTTTTTTGTAGGCTTTATCCAAGCTTTGTTTAAATGACTTGCACGCCTCCTGCATAGGAGGATTCATGTAGCATACCACACAGTTATCGTATTTACTTCATCACTGAAGTATCACTGAATCAATAAACATCCATTAGAGCTTTAAACTGTAAAATGCTACTTTATATTTCAGGCTTTGGGTGGTTAGACAATTGCCACATTAGATGAGAGAAAACGTTGGCATATGTTTTGTTTGCCTGCTTTGTGGTTTATAACTTTGCTTTGTTGGCACATTTTTATGTGCAGATTTTCAGTTTTATTCGAATAAACATTTTTAAATATGTAATTAATGAATCATAATATTTTACTTAAAGCAAATAGAAATTTTTGATTACATAAGACACTGCCATTCTTTTTTTGTCATTCCCCCTGGTAGAATAGAAATTGTTTTTCATTTGTGTTTTATATTTTCACCTTTAATGAAATTAATAGTTAAGAAGAAGTTAATGTTTGGCTATTACAATTATATGTTGTTTAAAGGAACTGTATTAATATTATTGATTTAGAGTTTCATGACTGCAAAAATAAGCATACATTGGAAATGATTTGGCAGTTACTTTGTTTATATGATGAATCTAAGATATAAACAAAATATACAGGTCATGGTGAGGTGATCTGTATGTAGCCAGCACCCTCTTAAATGACCTTTGTATTTTGTTACTTGCATCTGAAATTTAAAGAGGTAATGCAGAATTACTTAATTCACAGTATAAAATAAATACACAGCAAGATGTAGAAGTAAATATTTCAAAGTGTTGTTTACACTGTGTTCAGATGCAGAGATTCAGAGAGTTTTCTTGGCACTGTAGGCTGATGCTTAGTGCAGTTTTAACAATGCAGCTTGTTTGTGTGAAATGACACTACACTGGCATTATTAAGAGACCTGTTTTACTTCGATTTTAGGAACTGCTTAAAATAATCAAGAAACATTGTGATTTTTTTTAAACTCATGTTTATGTCTGGTTGTCACATACTTTCTCTTACAAAATTTTCTGTACCAAAGTAGACCTTTTATGGGTGTGTTAATCTGGTCTAGAAAAAGAAGAAACTCGTTCGTGCTGAATGTTCCATTCATTGGTAATGTCAAAGAAGAGTCACTTGGTACAAATAGTCCATTCATTTCAATAGTAATTGCTTACATTTTCATCTTTGCTGAGGAAAACAATCATTGGCGGAACCTAGCAAATAAGGGTCAGCTTTCTTTAATCACCTTAACTGTCATCTGCAAAGATTTCCTAGAATGCATGAATGATTGCCATATACTGTAAGATCCCTCATCATTCCTTTTCTTTGTCTAGAAGTAAAAATCCCCTGTATGTGCAAGCTAGTCAATATGGTTCATATAGGGTGGTCCACATCTAACTATGCAACTTTTAATGCAATGCAATAATTACATAGTTAGATGTGGACCACCCTGTATAGAAATTCCATTAATTCAACTAAAAAATAATGTGTGACAATGCCTTAAGCCTTAAATCTTAAACTCTAGGCAAGACTGAAGCCTGGCTTGCAAGGCACAGTCATTCACTACCACACGCACTGTGACTTTCACTCATGCATTGCAAATTTAAAATGCACATATTTAAAATGTTGGAGGGAAATCGAAATAAACATAAGAACAGCATGCAAACCCACTGTAGATTGTGACAGAGCCAGGATACAAACATAAGAATCTTGTATGGATCTAGCTCAATTTACTGCAGCACCTTCATTTTTACACTTCTAACTTTCAACCAAATTTAAGAATATAATATGAGAATATAGTATTTAGTAAATGCAGTCCTGTGGCATGGTATTAGATAAATGGCTTTTTTGGAGAAAAGGTCATAATTTTAGAGTTTGATAGAATAAGGAAGTTTTACATTTAAAGGAACAGTTTGAATCTTCTATCTATTAATTTCAATGTTCCTTTTGATTCCCACATTGTTTTGTGTATAGCCAAATTCTGTTCATTTTATTGATGATATATGGAATGTTGCTTCACTGAGTACCTGTAAATGCCTTTCTTAGTAATAGCAGGTTTTTAGAGGCTGGGATATCTTAAAACAAATAACAGCACAATGAAATTACTTGTTTTATGGTCTCCATCACAACATCGAAACTTTGAGTCTTCATAAAATAATCTGAAATTATACTAAAGGTGTGGGGGATTCCTTGATAGCGGTGTTTAGACTCCCATGCCTACAATCATAGTCAACTAGATTAATGAAGGTGTAGCTTTTTAGTGGTCTTTCTGTATAAAGTATAAACTGACTGAAAATATCTGAATTAACTAACAGAGTAGTGACTCAACCATGTATAACAATCATAAAATACAGTACACTTGAAATGTTGAATGAATTTGCCTTTATAAAGCTTTATGTGGTCCTTATACTTTGTAAATTTTGAATGAACTTGGGCGTAGTGGGATATGGTGTAGTGTATGGCAGTGTTTTCTTAATCTGTTTGTATCAATTATATCATTTAAAGAAAAAGTCTGCACAGACAGTGCCATTTTAAAATCATGATCAGAACATTGCAGCTCCCTGCCAAAGCTCTGAATTTGTCTGAATTCCTGTCTGCATCGACTCAATCTATGGAGTTCTACCTGTTTGCTTTTTACTTCTTTTCATGTATGACAGCAGAACTGATTTGAAATTATGGATATATTGAGGTTCTTATGTTAGAAGTGTGTAGTGAATTGTATCCTGACAATACCCCTAGAGAACATTTTGAAGGAGGCCAGTTTAATACTTGGTGCTTGTCTGCAGAAATAGCACTTTGCAGACAGGGCTGTAATCAGCTCTGTCAAGACAGCTTTTACAACAGTACAAAGCCATCTTAAAAATACTGAAAATAAAATGAAGAAAATAGGTCCAAATTACTAAGGGTCAGTCTTTATCCTGTGTTATAGTGACAGACATCAGGAAAAAACACATTTGATTAAAATATTTTGAACAAAGTGCTATGAGGTGCACTGATATCTAGTGGTGAAACAGTTTCTTCTGACACTTTAATGATCTCTGAAGGCCAACCATTCCTTTTCTATGTCATTTTAAAATCACAGTACTTACAGTACATTTCCTTTAAACCTAGCTTAACACTTGGCCATTTCATATACTTTTATGAAAAGATTCTGGAATAGCTTTGTAAAAGCTAACCAAATGAGGTTTATAGACTGTATGGCCTCTTTCATTTTTAAAGATTCTTATGTCTTCAATGTCCTTCTGATTTCATTGTATTGTCCATTAATTGATTATTTATTTTTAGGTACGTCAGGTGATTTTTTTTTTTATTATTCATCTCCTATTGCAGTCATATTAATTGATGTATAAAGTGCATTTTGATGCTTCTCAGTATAAAAAAAGGCCCTGAATATAATAAAGATTGATTTTTTTTTTTTTTTTGCAACAGCAGTCTCCAAGCAGATCAATTGTTTTTAAAGAAATATTTCTCAGAAACATCTAGCATATATATATATAATATATATATTACTTCATGTTTTATTTTGTGGTTATTATAGTCTCACGGTGCCTAGATGGGAATTGACTTCCTTGCCAGATGGCAATCTTTAATATTTGTTTAGTGGATTTTCACCAGGACTCTGGTTTATACATGCATAGTAAAACCAAAGTAAATTGGAAACTGTGCACTAACACTAGTGATGTGTATGAATGTACCCCATGATGAACGTGAATCCCTTTCAGGGTTTTTTTTTTTTGGTTTTTTTTCTCATCATTTGTTGTTAGTCTAGGATTTATTGAGAAAAGAGACTGAAAAAGCTCACTGTCAATGGGTTGATAGATGATTAACACTTGCTTTGTTTTTAGAATTATATTTTATGTGTAAAATGCATTTTGTTATTTAACTGTGTATCTGGTTTCAATAATGTTTTGTAGGGCAGTTAATAAACAAGTTCTTTTGGTGCATTTTTCCACCATATATTTTGATTACAATGCAAACTGTTTAGGTATGTATTTTAAAGAACAAACTGTTTTCACATATGGGTGTGGTTCCTGTCTTACACTTGTTAATTTAAAGGTAGGCTGTAAAATTACACTATTATGTACTGTATAGAGAGAATTCACAAAAGATTTAGAATAACAAGACAGTGAAAATGTTCTCAGCGTTAGCCCATATTTGTATAATAGTATGGACTCTATCAAAATATGAATCACCCTTCAAATCAAGTTTTTAGAAATTATTGGACTGTGATGTGTTGTATGTTAGTTAGACACACATTTAAGAATTTCACTATTCTCTATACACATGACAATTACTACTACTACTACTACTAGTACTAATAATAATACATTTTAAATATTCTGTATATTTTCTCACAATATCAAGACTCTTGTTTTCCTAATTTCTTTGTATGTTCCCATTTGGAGAAACTTTCACATATCCAAAATGGTGGTACTGCTTTCACTTCAGTCTTGCACCGGAATGTTGATGCTATGCAATATTCTATAGCTAATTTTTGCATTCTTTAAAAATGACACTTAATCTATAGTTGCGCTGTTAGTTCCTACATCAAGCCATGCATTAAACACTCATTCTCTGTAAATCTCTTTGCCCCAAACACCAGAGAAAAACTTGCTGCTATCCCAGAGAATATTCTTGCAATAAAGTGTCAGCTATGCTACCTATTCTCCTAACTTCATGTATACACCAGCTAATTCATTTCAGAGACTTACAATGTTACAACTTAATGTCTGGTTAAGCTGAAGAGATTCAACTCCTTCATTCTTCTCTTATTGCTTAGAATATGCAGTTCTGCAATCAGTTTGCTATCTCATTTTTGTTAAATGTAGACAAACACTGAAAACTTGTTTTCCACTTGAGGCCTCACAGGTGCATTTCAATCTTATGATTAAACCTTTGTGTATTTGACTTAAGAAATACTAAAATTTTCCTTCACACAGAGAACCACACATACCTATGTTACAATTTTGACTTCACAGGATTACGCTAAAGTTTAGTGAATAAAAGTGGTGTTGGGATGAATTACCCACTCTTGCCTCTTTTTTGTGTTCATATGTTTAGTCCAAAAATTGTTAATCACACTTCATCATACAACGAAATGGAAATACTTGAAATTGTCACAATCATTTTTTTATCCCTCTACTTAACTCTGAAGTAGCATGTGAAAGTAACAATTTGTACTACACTGGAGCAACTAGTTCGATCTTGTTGGTAGTTTGCATCTGCTTGTGTGTCACCACAATTTTAATTTTGAAAAAGAACAGAGCAGCAAATTAAGTTTTGTAGACACAGTCAGTCCTTTTATAGAAGACTAATGAATGAGAATATGAACCAGATGAATGTGTGGCTAAATCTTCAGTTCAGAGTGTAATACTATGAGGCTACCCAGTTTAAAGTGCTCCAAGGCTCTTTGTAATGCAGCGCACCTGCTGAGTTACTAGTGTATGTATTCCTCAAATGCAGCGAGTTAAAAGTAGACTCTACATAATTAGATCTTGATTATCTTGATTTTGTGGGTTTTGAATTCTGGGTTAAACAGTCATTATCATAGGTACGTTAATGTTGGCAAAATTTAATAGGAACACGGTCACACCCATTTTTGTGCCAAAATCTCAAATAGGTATTTCTTCTCCATTCAAGATGTAAAATTAGTGTGTAACCTAAACATTGATCATCATGTTTTAGCCATTGTGTGTAGAATGTTGGATAAGCAGAATGAAATGAATTGTTAAATACACTTCCCCATCTTTGACACTCCTTCCCCCTCTGAGATAAATCCAATTTAAAATTAAACCCATGCCACAGATTATCTCTCAACATTTTTTGAAGTACAATGCCTATTGTGCATGCAGGACACACAACGGTCAAATTGATGTGAGACCTTTAAAAAATAAGCCACAGAACACTACGGAATTCCAACAGCCTACCCAGAAAAGGTACTCTAAAAAGGCAGCCTGGTGCCTACTCCCAAGGATAGCTTCAGCCTACTTCAGGTCTTTAAGGGGCTTTAGCTTCTTAAGTTCGCAATGTCCAAAAATAATCAGAATGCCCCTCAAGTGAGGGTATAACCATCAATCCCTGGCTTGTACAAAAAGGGCAAACAAACCTGAAATATAAACAACAAAATGCTCAAAATGGTGAAAACAGACAAAAGGATTTACCTAAGTGGCAATCAAGCACCAAAGTGCAAAAAAACCTAAAAAACAAAACTAAAAATTAACCTTGAAACAAAATATAAATGAGCACAATTCTTAAGGTAATAACCATCACTTTCACTATACTGCATTCAAATGAACCACAATTGGCAACATTTGTCACAAGCCTTTATAGGGCTGGGGACAATCCCTCAGTGGTGATCGAGAGGTGGCCCAGTCTCTCGAGGGACCCACCCACAAAATATACAGGACATAGAAAATAAGCAAAATACATATGGATACTAAAAAATAATCGAGCAGAAAAAAATGACATACTACATAATTAAACAAATAATAAATAAACATAGCTATAGTTTTAAAAATGGAAAGCAATAAATGATAATGAAAAAGAACAAAGAAGACAGAAAAAAGAAAATTAAACTTAATCACAACACCTATACAACGTATTTACCTCCTTGGACATTTTCACATTTTATGATCTCTAACAAATGATCTAAATTAATTACTAATACAAAAGAGATTGAATAGGTATGGAGGAGGCAGGATGTTGATGAGTTATTATCACTCCATTTTTTAAGATTCATTTTAAATGTTTAAAATCAAGATTGAAGCTTGTCCTGATTTTAGGCCACTGTAGACAAAATGTAGATACAGTGTTATTTGGGTACACTTAAAAAAAAAAAAAAAAAAAAAAAAAAAAAAATTTCATCCAATGCTATATATATATATATATATATATATATATATATATATATATATATATATATATATATATATACAGAAGCTGGCTCTTGGGATGTGGAATGTCATCTCTCTGAAGGGGAAGGAGCCTGAGCTAGTGCGCGAAGTTGAGAGGTTCCAGCTAGATATAGTCGGACTCACCTCGACGCACAGCTTGGACTCTGGAACCAATCTCCTTGAGAGGGGCTGGACTCTGTACCACTCTGGAGTTGCCCCCGGTGAGAGGCGCCGAGCGGGTGTGGGTATACTTATTGCCCCCCGACTTGGAGCCTGTACATTGGGGTTTACCCCGGTGGACGAGAGGGTAGCCTCCCTTCGCCTTTGGGTGGGGGGACGGGTCCTAACTGTTGTTTGTGCGTATGCACCGAACAGCAGTTCGGAGTACCCACCCTTTTTGGAGTCCCTGGAGGGGGTGCTAGAGGGCATACCTTCTGGGGACTCCCTCGTTCTGCTGGGAGACTTCAATGCTCACGTGGGCAATGACAGTGAGACCTGGAAGGGCGTGATTGGGAGGAATGGCCCCCCCGATCTGAACCCGAGCGGTGTTTTGTTATTGGACTTCTGTGCTCGTCACGGATTGTCCATAACGAACACCATGTTCAAGCATAGGTGTGTTCATATGTGCACTTGGCACCAGGACACCCTAGGCCTCAGTTCGATGATCGACTTTGTGGTCGTGTCGTCGGACTTGCGGCCACATGTTTTGGACACTCGGGTGAAGAGAGGGGCGGAGCTGTCAACTGATCACCACCTGGTGGTGAGTTGGCTTCGATGGTGGGGGAGGATGCCGGTCAGGCGTGGTAGGCCCAAACGTGTTGTGAGGGTCTGCTGGGAACGTCTGGCAGAGCCCCCTGTCAGAAGTAGCTTCAACTACCACCTCCGGCAGAACTTCGACCACATCCCGAGGGAGGTGGGGGACATTGAGTCCGAATGGGCCATGTTCCGTGCCTCTATTGTTGAGGCGGCTGACCGGAGCTGTGGCCGTAAGGTGGTCGGTGCCTGTCGTGGCGGCAATCCCCGAACCCGTTGGTGGACACCGGCAGTGAAGGATGCCGTCAAGCTGAAGAAGGAGTCCTACCGGTCCCTTTTGTCCTGTGGGACCCTGGAGGCAGCTGATAGGTACCGGCAGGCCAAGCGGAATGTGGCTTTGGTGGTTGCTGAGGCAAAAACTCGGGTGTGGGAGGAGTTCGGGGAGGCCATGGAGAACGACTTTCGGACGGCTTCGAGGAGATTCTGGTCCACCATCCGGCATCTCAGGAAGGGGAAGCAGTGCAGTGTCAACACTGTATATGGTGGGGATGGTGCGCTGCTGACCTCGACTCGGGACGTTGTGGGTCGGTGGGGGGAGTACTTCAAAGACCTCCTCAATCCCATTAACATGCCTTCCAATGAGGAAGCAGAGCCTGGGGACTCAGAGGTGGGCTCCCCCATCTCTGGGACTGAGGTCACCGAGGTGGTCAAAAAACTCCTTGGTGGCAGGGCCCCGGGGGTGGATGAGATACGCCCGGAGTTCCTCAAGGCTCTGGATGTTGTAGGACTGTCTTGGTTGACATGCCTCTGCAACATCGCATGGACATCAGGGACAGTGCCTCTGGATTGGCAGACCGGGGTGGTAGTCCCCCCTTTAAGAAAGGGGATCGGAGGGTGTGTTCCAACTACAGAGGGCTCACACTCCTCAGCCTCCCTGGAAAAGTCTATTCAGGGGTCCTGGAGAGGAGGGTCCGTCGAATAGTCGAGCCTCGGATTCAGGAGGAACAGTGTGGTTTTCATCCTGGTCGCGGAACAGTGGACCAGCTCTATACCCTTAGCAGGGTCCTGGAGGGTGCATGGGAGTTTGCCCAACCAGTCTACATGTGTTTTGTGGACTTGGAAAAGGCATTCGACCATGTCCCTCGGGGAATCCTGTGCGGGGTACTCCAAGAGTATGGGGTACCGGCCCCCTTGATAAGGGCTGTTCGGTCCCTGTACGATTGTTGCCAGAGCCTGTCCGCATTGCCAGCAGTAAGTCGAACCCGTTTCCAGTGAGAGTTGGACTCCGCCAGGGCTGCCCTTTGTCACCGATTCTGTTCATAACTTTTAGGGACAGAATTTCTAGGCGCAGCCAGGGCGTTGAGGGGGTCTGGTTTGGTGGGCTCAGGATTGGGTCACTGCTTTTTGCAGATGATGTTGTCCTGTTTGCTTCATCAGGCCGTGATCTTCAGCTCTCTCTGGATCGGTTCGCAGCCGAGTGTGAAGCGGCTGGGGTGAGAATCAGCACCTCCAAATCCGAGACCATGGTCCTCAGCCGGAAAAGGGTGGAGTGCCCTCTCAGGGTTGGTAGCGAGATCGTGCCCCAAGTGGAGGAGTTCAAGTATCTCGGGGTCTTGTTCACGAGTGAGGGAAGAATGGAGCGTGAGATCGACAGGCGGATCGGTGCGGCATCCGCAATAATGCGGGCGCTGCATCGGTCTGTCGTGGTGAAAAAGGAGCTGAGCCACAAGGCGAAGCTCTCAATTTACCAGTCGATCTATGTCCCTACCCTCACCTATGGTCATGAGCTATGGATAGTGACCGAAAGAACGAGATCGCGAATACAATCGGCTGAAATGAGTTTCCTCCGCAGGGTGTCTGGGCTTTCCCTTAAAGATAGGGTGAGAAGCTCAGTCATCCGGGAGGGGCTCAGAGTAGAGCCGCTGCTCCTCCGCATCGAGAGGAGTCAGATGAGGTGGCTTGGGCATCTGATCAGGATGCCTCCTGGACGCCTCCCTGGTGAGGTGTTCCGGGCACGTCTAACTGGGAGGAGGCCCCGGGGAAGACCCAGGACACGTTGGAGGGACTATGTCTCTCGACTGGCCTGGGAATGCCTTGGGATTCTCTCGGAAGAGCTAGAAGAAGTGGCCGGGGAGAGGGAAGTCTGGGCATCTCTGCTCAAGCTGCTGCCCCCGCGACCCGACCTCGGATAAGCGGGAGACAATGGATGGATGGATATATATATACAGTGTGTATGTACGTGTGTGTATATATATATATATATATATATATATATATATATATATATATATATATATATATATATAATAATATTGTCCTGTATAATGTTTGTTCAGCTGTACATGCACTTCTCAGATTTCATAATTCTCTTAGGTTTCATGTTGTGTAAGAGGAAGGGGGGCTTACCTGACCTTTCACTTTATTCCTTGTATGCAGTCTTGTACTTCATTTGTATATACTGTACCTTTCATTTACCTTACTTGGCAAATTGCCATTTACCTGTGTTTGTCTTTCTTCATTGTCACAAAGCACATTTAAGAAAACCAGGTCTACATCCTCCTCACCCATTAGTTATTTGAATAAAACATAAAATGTCTTTAAATTCAGTTGTGTACAACAGTTCTTTCTTCCACTCCCCTCTGTTATGGTTACTTGCTACCATTTTCTACAGGAGTGTTTAAGTGTGTAATTACTTGAAACACCCTGAACCTCTCGGCTTGTAAAGGAGGTATCCGCCTTAATAAGAATAAGAACATGTGACGCTGTGCCTGAAACTTTTTCAGGTAGTAAAACATTGACTGTCACGAAAAGGAGTAGTCATAACAGAAAATGCACAAGCAAACATGGTAGGGCTGGGATACCTTTCTTGCATTATATTGTGTACTTTGTTCATGCTTCTTTGTGTGAGTGTGGGAACTGCATAAGCAAATATTAGCATTAAAATTCAACATCTACTGCCTTTTGCTGTTCAAATCTTTCAAGGCTGTATGACATTAGGTTAGGTTAGATTAGATAGACTTTTTATTATCCCAGAGGGAAATTTGTTTTCAGCAGGAAAAGTACAAAACAGAACATTGTTACCCAGATACATGAAAATAATCCAAGAAACAACATATGACAACCATTGTTATAATAAGTGCACTCACCAATAAGATTTCTTCAAATTAGAATGTTTAACTCTATCAGTACTCAATAATAATTTGGACTTCAATTTAAAATGCTTATAACTGTGGATAAAAGAGTTCTTAAATCTGCTATTCTTGACTGTTGGCAATCTATATGTGCAACCTGATGCAACAAATTAGGAAATTTAGGAAACAGAGGAGGGCTGCTGTCAGACAGAATTGCTTTAGCCAATTTTCACAATGTTGTTTTGATAGTTTATGTTCTTAATGACAAGCTTTCCAAATCAATGTATTTTAAAACAATTCTGCTTCCTTAAAAGGAATGAGTTTTTGCCCCTTCGTACAAATATGTTCTGTACTGAGATCAAAGGTCAGAGTGATATCAGTTATTGTATTTCAATTTTTGTAGTCCTCTGCCAAAGATGCAAGCTGCCTTTTTTTATTATTGTTATAAGAGGGGTGAGGAGGAGAACATTTAAAATCTACAGTCATACCCCTGGTCTTATAGATTTTTATTTGCCACCTTTCATGTATAAACATTACTTTTTGCTTATAATGGACATTGATTTTTATTTTTCTTACCATACTGAATAACCAAAAGTCTTTAACATAATGTAAACATGTATTTTTAGCCTGCTATAGATAGCCTATAGTGATCATTCTGTTTATAAAGTGGTGATTAAGGCACGTTCCAATCCATTTTGAGTATGCTAATCATCCAGCCTGTGGTGAATGGGAGTGCATTTAATTATTGGTTTTAGAAGAAATCGGCTTCAGTGCTTTAGGCATCTGCAAGTTTAAACTCCTAGCAATCTACAGAAAGTTCTTTTATGCCACATTTGTGAAACCTAATGAAACGTAAGCATCATCAGGATAAGGGGTTGCACCATATTGCTGTCTATAGTGTTTTGAAGCTTTTATTTAATTGCTGCAGGTATTCTCTCCCATTTACAGTAATAACTATTTTTGTATCAATAGGCATTTGCATAACCTCTTCTCTGCATATGTTAGTAATTTCGACTGCTCATTCCCTGACAGCAGTCATTTGCAAGGGTCAAGTTCAAGGTGAAAAATTAGCAGCTTTTTTTGATAATTTATCCGTGCATAATTGTAATAAGGTATAAAAATGAAACATTAAGCTTAAACAGCTTGTGTCTGTTTGCAGGCCATTCATTTGGCTACTGTACTGTAGAGAGGTAGAATAGATTGGCTGTGCTCTCAGCTGAAAAGGAACTAGCAGAAAGTTTGGATTATGAAATTTTAGTAGGAGAGTTTGCTACAGTGAATGTTAGACAAATTAGGAAAATACAAGGATGATTTAAAAAAAAAAATTTATACAGTAAATAATACTGAGATTTTAATGATTCATAATCTGGCGATACAATTTATCATTTAATGTATTTCATGACCAGACAGTGTTGCATTTCTTGAATAATAATGTGAAAATACTGCAAAAGTATATACATTTTTGAAAATAAAAATTAAAACCTCATTTTTATGACGTTTGTGTGTGTGTGTGTAAGGTGAAGTTGAGGTTGTTCTCAAATTTAGGTCATATGATTGATTATCTGCCTCATCATTGTTTGTAATGTGCATGTATGTGTGTAGAATTACTTAAACCCTTGCCCAGATATTTTGTCCATGCCATTTGAAAATCAAAGAGGATATAGGAAAGTAACAGTAATAGACAAAAATATGCACTTCTTCATATGATCTCTCATAAATCTGGATACCCCAAATGTACTTTCTAAGCACCCATTTTGAAATGTGTTTTTCATGCTTCTGATAGTACAAGTGGGTGGCAACATCTTGTTGTATAACACTTAAATTTCCAGATGCCTGTGTTTAAGTCCCAGATTGGACACTAAATGTAGTTTCCACAATATTGATAGAATTAGCATTTCAAAAACAAATATCTGCTACTTTGTGTATAACTACCAAAATTGTATCCCATAGTTTCCCAAGTACACTGACAATGCCTGTTTAACCAGTAATATTTCATATGAGTATTAGTCCTGTAATCCTCAGGGTCACACCAATTTTACTTGCTGCTTATGCTTTAAAGCACATATAATTTTAAACTCAACCCAGATTATTAATGGAAACTAATTTTATCAACATGTTTAAATGTGGAAAATCTGTTATATAATCAAACACAAAGGTCTGTGAGTCCATTTTCTCAGAGAAAAATGATTGGTCATTTTGGCTTTGGTGTGATTAGTTAGATATTCAAAGGCAAAAGATAACACATATTTTTTAATTATTCTATTACTTGACTTTGCACCATGGCAAGTGTAATATAATATTAATCAGGCTGGAGGATGCTGTGTTACGTGCATTACAGGTTTGATTAAAATGTTTCCATTTTAATGCTTCACATATTAATAGAACCTTCTTTATTTTTTGATTTTGTAATTTTATTTTGTAAACTTTTCTGTCCCAAGTGAAGGCAGTTTGGTGGCAGTGTGAAAGTTAAGCTTAATTTTGTATTGAATTGGCATAGCAGCACTTTACACTTATCCATTAAATACTGTCTTTACACCCCTAACAATTTACACACTCCAATTTAAAAATGGTTGTAGGACTTAATCTTGCCACACATTCACATTTATATTTTGAGATGTGGAAGTGGGTACTGTATGTATGCATGGTTTATGCCCATAATTGAATTTTTCATTGCATTGTAAATGATAGACAAGGCTTTTTATATTCATTGAACCTGAATCAGCTATAACAAAGTTCCAGCTTTTGAGAGGGGAAATCATCACATTATAGCCCAACCCATTATGAAGAAATTTTATAGGTTATTATTCTTTCATCAAAGTTTTAGAAGATGTGGCACTAAATACCTTTCATTATTTTTTGTTACATATCTCAAGATTTTGTGCTTTAATTTTGTGAATTTTGTGCTTTAATTTGCATAATTATTAAACATGTGATGAAAAAGTTCATATTGAAAATAACATAGGTAACAAGCACCATTGAATTCCTAATGGGATTTGCTCTGTAAAGACAAACCATTTCCCCCCCCTTGCAGATACTAAATTGCTATAGCTTGTATAGTTTTTTTAAATGTAAAATGTAACTTTAAATGGGTTGGGCTTTTCTGCTTAAAGATGCATTTATTCCAATATGTTTGCAAGTGTTTAGTATCGTAGATGAATTAGGGAATTTAAATTACACTGTTGTTTGTCTTGCTGTAATTTGTTCTTGCACTTTTTGTTTGAAGTACTGTTAAATAAAACCGGTTATTTCATATGTTCATTAGTATAATTACTATATGTATTTGACATATGAGAGAATTACCACATAAGTAGCTCAGTAGTTTGAGGAAACAAAAAAATTAAATTCCTCAATCTTATCTCTCAGGAATTATTGAATATTTTACTATATGTATCATTCTGTGGCAATAGCTATAATATCCTGTTGTACACATTTTTTCATTCCTTTATCAAAAATCAAACAAAACATTATTGCTCAGGTGTTTTGGAATCCAGGGTACAGTAGTTTTTACTCATTTCTTCCTATGCAATGAATTAGATACTAGAATGTTAGACCCTCAAATCATTCAAAAAGATTTTCTTTGTAACATGCTGAAATATAAGTTATAATATGTAAAAAATAAAATGAGGGTTGGCTTCAACACCTGAGTTCACATACATTTTGTCCTCTCTTGGTTTCATTAGTTTTCTTCATTTCATTCCATGTTTTTCTTTCGTCAACAAAACCTCACCCCTATGGTTGGCTTTAATGTCGTAGTGAACGTAAGCAGTCTTTCCAGCCTGGCAAACAGTGAAACAACTCAATACTCTTGGGGTAATAGGATTAATGAGTATGGTGACCACTTTGTTTTTCTATTTATTTATATATATATATATATATATATATATATATATATATATATATATATATATAATCTTCTTCTCTGTTTTTCAGCTAAAGTTCAGAATTATCTAATCTTGAGAAAAGTAAATAGACGTTGACTTCCATTCTTTTTGTGTCACAGTTGGATTTCAAGCCCAAGAGGTTGTGCACATTTGTTCATACCCTGAAAATGTATAAATAACAAAACCAACATTATAGATCACTTTAAAAAATAAACATGGTAAAAGTATTTGTTAAGCACTGAAAGTTTTTCTTGCCAGTGACTGAATTATTTCTTCTATTGATCAAAAAAGAAAACAAATACTGTAAACATTTAACAAATATATTTCAAACGTATATATATATACATATATATATTTTTTGTCAAGCATTTTCATTTGAACCATTTTACTCAAAACTGCAGTTACAGCACTGTAGTCAGCAAAACCTTTCTTCACAGTAAACATAGCATGTCAACAAATCAGTAAGGCTAGAAAAATTAAAATTTGTACACATTTTTTAACAAATCTTTTAAGTATTGTTAAAAAAAAAAAAAAGATTTTAGCAAAAGTAATAGTAGTATTGTCATGTATACAGAATACAGTAAAATGTTTACTTGCATGCTCAACCAATATCCAGCACATCTCCACTCTCCTATGGTATTGTAAACAAAAAGGTACTAAAATATATAACTTAATTTTATTTAGGGTCTCTTAGTATGATAAAGCATAAATCATGATCAAGAAATGTAATATTGCTGTTTTGTCTTGGTAGAGTAATATGTTGCTCTACTATCCCCTATTGTATTATTAATATGTAGCCTTTGTCAGATTGCCTAATCTCACAGACTTTCCACTGTTTATAAGGTATTATAGTATATAACTTATCCTCACCTTCCCTTCTATATCTATAACCTCAGGCAATTAGATGTAGTAAAAAGACAAGCAGGAGTTAAGTCACACATAAAATAATGTATTATTGATAATATTCATAAATAATAACAATATGCAAAGAACATTTGAATATTGGCAACCATACAACCTGATTAAATGGTGATGTGTAGTTTCAGGCGGCACACAGACTTGTAGTTATTAAAAATGTCTCTAGTTAAAGCATCATTCAGCTTTCTTCAGAACAAGCTGTATGCCTGTTCCAATATGGCAGCTAAACTGTGGTCTCCATTGTGTTGTCCTTTCAGTTCATGGTGTGATGGTCTTCATCAGTTGATGGTTAGTAAGAGAGAGAGAATGTGGTTGAGCAAGCAGATTTATAGATCTCTGTCCAACCCCTAGAGCCAATAGGACATCATGGTACTTAAAAGCTTCTGATCCAAGCCAATTCCAAACAGCCATACTTCAGACCAATGGGGGAATACAACATCTTAAAACCTGCCACTCCCCCAAGACCATATGTTAAAGTAACCTGGCTTCCTTACGGGGGTTGAAAGACTTTAGCAGAGAAACACTCACCAAACTGGTTTAAAGCACACCCCCCCCCCCCCAACTCTGTTGTAAAATTCAAAGAAACTCAGTTGTTAAAGGGGGGGGCAAACACAAATGCCTCTCACCAAAGTAACATTACACATCACATTGCTTTGCCTAAATTACAAATAAAGACATACAAAATATTTATCAAGTTATATGCAAAATCTCACATCACAACAGTAGCTATGAAATAAACTTTTTGTAATAAGATTACCAACATAATTGATTACATGTTCTTTTAAAGAGTTATGCAGGAACCAGCAACAAAAATACACATGCACTCAGTCAGACATCACACTGGATTTAATCAAAACAGGTTCAGTGATGCCTTAAATGTATAAATCTACCAAATTCTTGAAGCTGATATTTTAACTGTGTTAGATGACTGACAGTAATAAAAGAAGTTGGGCTTAATGTAGAGTGATGTGGTTTTGCTTGGTCATATACTGTGATGTTGATAAGAGTGGGTTTTGCAGCACCTATTACCAGACGTTTGTTGGTATTTAATGGCAAGTTGCTGTTATTGTGGTGTGGTCATGTTCTCTTGTGTTTGCACGGGTGTCTGCCTCCGGTTTGATTCCACATTCCATGATGTCCTGCAAAATGGCTAATGTATGGTCTGAGTAATGCCTTCTGATGGAGCAAGTATCTTACATAAGACTTTTCCAACATTGCACACTTGGGCACTGGCTATCTATAGGCCTGACTAGGGGGATATGAGCTCATATAATCGATACCTAGATCTTAAAATCATTTTATAAATGATACTGTGTAATATATTATACTTACAATAACACTACTTTTGTGCACTTTAAATTTTCTGTGCTTATTCATATTATTCTGCATGCCTACAGTGATAAAGCCTGGCAGAGGTCACCATAATACAGAGTAAGACATTTTGAAAATGGCAAGAATCAGCTATTCTAAGCTTATCTGCTGAGTCTGGGTGTCTTGCCAGTTTCCTAAGCCCTCCTACCCATTGTACTGCTAAATCAGCACTCAGAGACTCTTTACTCCAGCTGGCTTTAGAAATGCCCAAGATGATATCACTCATCTCTGTTTTTGATCATACACCACAGTGACACACTATGATTCATATTCATAAAACAGATTTTCTTGTAGATACTCATTTTTTTTTTTTCATCATAAGTCAGTTCAAGTGATTTGCTAAAGGCAAAAGTAGCTAACCAGAGACTTCACAGATTAGCCTTCTGATTCAAATGACCTCGGGCACAATTGATCTTCAACTGCCTAGTTTATGAGTACACTATGCTTTCTAAGCTTGACCTCATGCATAAAAAAGAAGTGATACATTAATGATACACAAGATACATCTTTCTGAAGGTATTTTGGGAAGATTCTGTTATTTTAATCTAGTCATACTAGATTTTGTTCCTAAGATAGCTTTAAAATAGCATTATTGTGCTGCTCTTACCTGGTTTCTAGTCACAGTCTTTATGAAGCCTATCAACTAAAGCTACTGTATGCTGTGTTAATGTGAAAAATAACCGCATTTTCTTTTGTGTAACAATTGTGTTTTACTTTTTCTCTAGTTTAACCTGGTATGTGATTCCAACTGGAAAGTCCACATTGCTAAGTTTTCACTTCTGGTGGGTTCTATCTTTGGATATTTGGTCATGGGAGTTTTGGCTGATTGGTAAGTTGTTTTCTTTATCATTTTTATTTAGATTTTCAGAATGCAGTGCTAGATTCTGCATGAATTAGCATTATTGAGTCTGCCCTCCATTAGAATAAGACAGAGGTGTCTGTCACCTTTTAGTTCTTGCAGAGACATTTTTCATTATCTCAATAGATCAATGCAAAAATAACTGGTAAGCTTTATACACTATAGCATAAAGAGGAAGCAGCTACTTGTACTGTGTTACACATTTTGCAGTTATATAATTAACAAATATATGTACTTTTTGTAGCTTTTTGTAACTTATTGCTGTGCTTTAGGGAGTCCTAAATGTTCCTAATGTGTGCATTATTTGGAAGCTCCTTTTGAATCACACATCACACATACTTTTTGCTTGCTGGGTAGCAAGTTTTAAAATCCTAAGGATCTGTAGAGATATACTCTAGTATTATTGTCACATTCCTCACAAAATAAGGATTTCCCCCTTATTGGTAAAATAGGAATATCAGCAATTTGCAAAATAATATATTTAAAAATAAAACCTTCCTTTTTGTTTTAATCAATTACTATATAAATAGAATGTCCACCCCATTCCTTTCCACACTTTTCTTACTCCCATTCTATTATCCAGGCATGCTCTGGGTTTCTTCTGCTTCCCAGCTAAAGTAATTCCTAGTACAATATTTGAAAAATAGGAACTCTAATAACACAGTGTTGTCCCAGCTGTGAATTATGGCTTTGAAGATGTTTAGAGCATGACAGTCCTTTCATGTTTAGAAGGCTACATAAGCTAACACCAGTAACATTCTCCATGATTTATCTTATGCTTAAAGATTTCAATTATTTATTAATTATTTCGTGATATTATGATAATTGCTTTGAGATATCTGTGATTATGCTGTTAATTGTATAATGCAGTTTATGTGTTACAGATAGGGTGATGTTTGGCTTTTGAGGCACCTTTGTAGCATTCATGGAACTTGGCATATATCCTGAGATTACTATATTACATAAATTTGGTCTTTCGTTATTTGTCTGATTGACTCAGTTCATGCTCAGTGAATATATTTTTTTTGACTGGGCTAAGAGTATAGTTTTATAATGCCAAATTGCTACCATATTGCAGAATGTCTGTCAGATTTATCTCAACAGTATACTACAAAAGATGTCTGGTTTCTCATTTTTTGGAACTGTAAGCACTCACTTGTTAATAGTCTGTCTTTCTGTTATGTGCATTGATATCAGAGAAGAATATTTTCCAATGCCATCTGTAGCTAAGTAAAGCTGCCTTCTGGCTTACTCACATGTAACTATGCCTGCTGAGCCCTGATTTGGAAGATAAACAATCAAAATCCCCATCTGGTATCTGAGATATATATGTATATATCTTTGTATGTCTTGTTTTACATGTCAGATTTGGTTCTGTCTTCAGTTAGTAAACACTCAGTATTTTATGATCAATATACCGTTAAAAAAACAAAACAGGTTTTTAAACATTTGTTTTTTTTATTGAAAATGTCCATAACAATACAAGTTGCATAAACTTAGTTTCCATGGTGTTTTGTTTCTTCAGACCCTTGAGGATTAATGTAGTCTGCCATTCATATTCACAGACAGAAAGTTTTCTGCTTAAGTTTTACATTATATTTACTTCTAAATTTTAGCATATCTAATGCTGCATACCAGTATTAATTTTGACAATACATTTTGATTTAGTTTTAGTCTCAATCTTCTAAATTGCATTTTATTTTTAGTCTCCTTTTAGTCATTTAATTATTGTTAGTTTTAGTCTTGTTTTAGTGGACAAAAAATAAATTAATTTTAGTCAAGAAAAAGTAAATCTGTTTTAGTCAACTAAAAGTAAAAGTAAATTAATCAAAAAGTCAAAATCAGATGGATATCTTGTTTAAAATATGAATATGCACAGAATATACTATACCTCTAAACTATTAAACTAACATGTAGAACATGTACATGTGCATGTACAAACTACATGCTGTGATTATTGAACAGAAAATAAAGAGTAGGTGTAGAAAGGATTTACTCCAAAAGCTCTTGGTGAAGATTATGGCAGCTCTTTTCCATTGTCCCAGTTTTCTGGACTTCAATGTGCCTTAGTTATGCTGCTATAAGATTTTACCAAAAAACAGTGGACCAATCAACACACATTTCATTTCTCCACTGGGTTTATAAAGAATTAGATCATCTTGGACTATCTAATTTATCTGACCATGTGCACATTTTAAATTTATTCTCTGATATTTTTTCTCCAGGAACTGAAAAATACTGCTTAAAATAAAAATAAAAATTCAAACATTATTATATCTATGATATTGAATTAGAGAATTCTAAAATAATTTAGGATACTTACATTTAAACATGCCCTTAAAAGCTGTTTTTGTAATAAATACTTTTAAAATCTGGTTTGTCAGAGAATTACTCAGTTAGATTTGCAACATTTGCTATTGTTAAGATTTATATTTCCACAATTAGCTTGTTAAAAACTCACTAAAGAGTCAAATTTAATGGATGAATCATATTTTTACATGATATTTTTCTAATATTTCAGAACTGTTGTAAAAGAGTCTTTGCTGTGGTGTTTCCAAAATGTCTGACATGAGTGATCAGTCTTTGTTATTGCTTAGCCTGTATGCTAATCCACAATCACAAAAATTACCTACAGTCAATCTACCTACAGTCAATCTACGTGTGTGTGTATATATATATCCATCCATCCATTTTCCAACCCGCTATATTCCTAACTACAGGGTCACGGGGGTCTGCTGGAGCCAATCCCAGCCAACACAGGGCACAAGGCAGGAACCAATCCTGGGCAGGGTGCCAACCCACCGCAGGTATATATATATATATATATATATATATATATATATATATAAGCCAAATACCACTGACTCACTCATCACGAAATCTCCTGAACCATGAGAACTTGGGACTTGAAATTTGGAATGCAGGTTACCCTTGGCCCGTAGGTGCTTGCTAAGAAACGGTTTTAAAAATTTTGTGGTCCAAGTGCAAAATGTCTTATAGTTTTTAGACTGGCTTTTCACGAGAGAACTACATAACGGATTTAGATTGTTTTTTTTTCTATAATTTGCTTGAACATTCCATTGATTTTGCGACTTTATCGTGCTAAGTATCATAGTTCGCTTGGGGTACTGATTTATTAGTGCGAATCCAAGAGAGACTCATTGGGCTGTGGGGAGGGGGTCGGGGCCCTCCTCACTCAAGCGTCTGCCTTGGGGCGTAACCTTAACTCCGCTTCGTTAGCAAATGAGAGAACTACTTAACTGATTTAGATCTTTTTTTTTTCTATAATTTGCTTGAACATTCTGGTTGATTTTGCAACTTCTCTCATTGCGCTAAGAATCATAGTTCGCTTGCTGGAGTTATTTATTCGCGCTAATCGAAGACAGAGGCTGAGGGGAGGGAGAAGAGTGACGTCAGGAGTAGAGAGCTGGGCGGGGCCCTCCTCACTGTCCTGTTTCACTAATACGCGGGCAAAGCCGCAGGGGATGGCTAGTTAATCATAACTAAGAGACTGCATTACATTTACTAACATACCATTCTAATATATGAAATAAGTGCGTTTACTATGTTCTTCACATTTTAGGGGTTATGCTCATAAACATTAGTTTGCCCTTGAAAACCAAACAACACATATTTAGTGTCTTCAGAGTCGTATTCAGCAGTGAAGCAGTGCTGTTTTTCTATACTGTGTATGTACATATTGTATTAATTGGGAGATACGCTTCAAGCACTTCAAGGACTGAAATCCTAAATACATTTTATGTTAGTATTAACAAATGGAGCAGCTGCATTTCATCGGTGATGTAGACAAGCCAAATAGCCACTTAGTTTGAAATTTGCCTCGATGTTTAATTGTTATGACTGTCGTCGTCACTGCCACTGTGCCTGTATGTGCATGTGGAGGTGTGCGAGGTAGTTTCACCTGCAACATTGAACTGTATACACCAGTTACAAAATGAATGGATGCGTGGACGAACAGGTGTAGTTGTGCTCATTACAATCAAAGAATGACTGCTAAGCTTCCGTTCCTTTATGGGGACTGTGCAGGACACTGTATTAAAAGTGATTAATTCCCCCGTAATTTCATCTGTTGTAACAAATGTGTGACACTACAAGCTAAACAGTTAAAACTCACATCTGAGGCTGAGTGCATCTGATTGTGCTCTCAAAACTGCATGAATCTGTTTCTTAAGTAACTTGTAAAGGGATAAAACTGGCAATAACAAAATCCTGTGTATGTCTGTGTGTTGGCTTTTTTTCCCCAATAATACGCACGTTTTCCTCATTTGCACTTGATGCATTTGTATTTGTAGGGTAAACGAGAGCCAGAGGAAACATAGATAACCTAGATAACGTTACATACCTTGGCATGAATCTCACGGTGGCGTGCCTATAGATGACTCTTCAGGTTTGTGGAGTTCTTTCCCATGAGCTTCATTCCACGTGACTTACATGGAGTTTTATTTTCATCAGCTTTGTAATTAAGGTTGGTCCAAATGTTTTTTCACTTAAGAGTCACGTTGGTCGACATAGCAGAACAGAATGGAGTAGCATTCTAGCTGATGTGATGATTTCCTAATGGTGCCCAAACTTAGTGTTATCTAATTACAAGTGTGCTTACATATTTTTAAAATTACACCACTGCCTTCATTTTCAGTATTTGTTGTGTAATGTCGTGTGTAACAGAGATGTGTAAAGAGCTTCACATTGCTCACTGTCCAGTCATCTGTCTGCAACATTTTCATTTTGTTTAGTTTTTGTCAGCAATGATTTTAAAAGAATTCATCTTACTTAGTTTTTCATTATTAAAGGCACATTTTTATTTAGTTTTTGTTCTGTTTTCATCACAAAAAAATGTTGTTGACGAGTATTTTTCTTTTTAGTTTTTATCAACAAAATTAACACTGCTGCATACATTATATTTTAATATAACTCAATCATAATTTATGCCCAAGAACTAATCAGTCTTTCAACTCTTTTAGGGCGGATGTCGACTTTTGTCGACAGGAGGGGTTGAGAGCGAATGTCGACAAAAGTCGACATCCAGGGATAGAGGGCGACAATCAGCTGTTAATGGCGACAAAACTCACTGTCACGTCGCAGGCATTCCCTCTGTGCTTGGAGGAATGCTAGACTTGTTGACTCTGCAACTAATCCTTGCGTGTGCGTGAGTTGCGAAATGTAAACAATGGCAAGATGGCATCGACATGTCACAAGGGAGTGAAGCGAGTGCAGAAAAGAAAACACTCGGCAGACAATGTTTTGCGGATTATCGCGGAGTCGGACTCTGATTTTTCAGAATCGGATTTTATTGACAGTGATCAGGAGATCGAACAAGATAGTGAGAAGCCAGCATCAGCTGATCGGACACCAGCCGATGCCGCGCCAGCTGATCCGCTGCCAGATGAGTGCATTCGCGCAGCCGATGCATCTACGGCAAAGTTCGCGTGGAAGGAATACACAGACATTGATCCGTAGGAGCCGAACTGGCTACTGGACTTCACAAGGCGGCATGGCTTACTGTTGGACACGACAGATCACCAGCTGCTGAACTACTTCAGGCTGCTCTCTCCTGATGCTGCTTTTCAGCTACTGTCAGACAAGACAAACAGGTAGGCAGAGAGATTTTTTGAATCGCGGACTGCGCTTGCATCGCATTCTCGTTTTTCAAAGTGGAAACCCACAACAAAAGACGACATGAAGCGCGCTGTGGCATTACAAATAGAGATGGGACAGAACTGGTGATATAACTTCAGGGAGCATTGGTCCAAACGTGCTTTGTCCCCTGGTGGCTTTGGACAGGTTATGCAGTGTGATGATAGGTTCGTGATGCTGCAAAGTTTTATTCACTTCTGTAATAAACAGAAGCAAATCCCATGGGGTGAGCCAGGCTATAACGCCATGCATAAAGTTCAGCCCCTGCTTGACATTGTGGAACCAACACAGAAACAATTTTATCAGCCTGGCTGTGATTTGTCTGTGCATGAATCTATGATAAAATAAAAGGGACACCTTTTTTCTGCAAATATATGCCAGACAAGCCCACAAAGTATGGCATAAAGGATTTTGTACTGGCAGAAGCAAACACTGGTTTCTGCCTGAAAGTAATCACATATACAGGAAAGTATTTCTTTCAAAGAGAGAACTGTCCCTTGACAAGTCAGGTTGTGCTGGAGCTGCTTCAGGGCTATGAACATTTGGGTCATGTTGTGTACATTTGGACAATTTTTATACATGCCCAGAATTGTTCATGGAGCTACAGAGCAGAGGAATTGGAGCTTGTGGCACAGTGAGGGTGAACAGGATACACATGGCTTCACAGTTGAAGCCAAACAGGCTGAAGATGAAAAGAGCTGACAATACGGTTTTCATGCGGGCAGAAAACTTGGTGGCAGTGGCATGGCACGATGGCAAATGGGTGACTTGTCTCTCTACAGTACACACTAACAATATATGTGAGAAAGTGCAGCAAAAGACAATTGAAAAGTAGGCACCAAAGCAACACATATTGTAAGCAGTGCAATGTGACAATGACTGAAATTGGCTGCTTTGAGCGAGATCAGACTTTGCAGGACTTTGCTGTGTAAAATGTATGTGATATGTATGTGAAATCATAGAGTATGCAGGCTCATACAACATGCAAGACAGTAACATTTGTCAAATGTAAATATTTTTTGTTGATTTCAATTGCTTTGTGCTCTTTTTTTTAAAAAAAGTTAGTTTTTGGAAAAATATTCAGCCCTGGGAGAAAAGAAACAAAAAAAAAATTAGCACTAAAAGAGTTAATGAGTAGGGGGTTTCCTCATGCTGCATGTACAGTTCGGCAGTACAAAATGTTTGCATAAGGTACAAAGGGGATAAATACAGAATTACTCTGAAAATGATTATGGTCCAAATGGATATAAAGAGTCTTTTGTTAAATGTGCCAGGGTTCTTTAAATGGGAAATACTTGGCAACTTATTTTGTTGTAGTGGTGTTTTATCATATTCATTACAGTACATTAAACAAACATATTCCTGTATTACATTATGGTGTGGTAGTGTGGTGTACTAGTTAGTTTCGCTACCTGGCACATCCAGAAGATAGGGTTTTGAAAATTCTACTTGTTACCAATTTAAAGAGTTAAATTCTGTTATTTCGCTTATGTATACATGTACTAATATGTGTAAGTACAGGTGCTGCTGTTATAAACTTCAGCTTAATGTAGCTTTTTAATGTGAGTTTCATATATGCATGGACTCAACAAACAATACTTCACAGGCTCCTTTAGGAGGAGGAGGAGGAGGAGGAAGAGGAGGAGGAGGTTAGGAGCACCCACCACATGACAAAACACCTCAGGATCCCAATTCAGGACCCAAGTGCAGCCATGAGGCGGGTGACACCTCAGCACCAATCTAGTTCGAATGGAGTGGAACAGTGTGAGGTTTTCTTTATAGTAGCTGTAGTACTAGGGTGTTGTACCGTGTTAGCCATTATGATTTATAGTAGCTGGAGAGCCAGTCCTGCCACCAACCCCCAAGTGTTCCCTGTAAGTTGGAGGACCTGCTTGCAGGGCTGGTTGCAGATTAACATCATACCCAGGATGGAGCAATTACAGGTTAAGAAGTGCTTGAATTATAATTTAATTGATATTTAGCTTGTAAAGCAAATGATTAAAATTTGGACAGTCGTTTAGTAGTATTTTAACTCTGCTTGAATTTGTTAAAGAATTGTAAAACCTTTATATTGTTCATTAAAATCTAAAAATATTAAATATGTGTTAAATTGAAAGCTACAAGTGGTAATCATAGGCCAATTTGTATGTCATGTATTTAGTCCAAAATAAGGTGGACTTTTTTGTTGATGCGCCTGATCAGAATCAGAATCAGAATCAGAATCAGCTTTATTGGCCAAGTCTATGTACACATACAAGGAATTGGACTCCGGTTTTACCTAGTATTGTCCCTGATGCTTTGAGATTGACTTAATTGTTCATGAGAGTGATGGCCTGAGGAAAGAAACTGTTCACATGTCTGGTAGTTTTGGCGTACAGTGCTCTGTAGCGCCTACCAGAGGGAAGAAGTTGAAAAAGGGTGTGATGGGTCTGCAATGATGTTTTCTGCCCTTTTCCTGACTCAAGATCTGTATAAGTCTTGAATGGAGGGCAGATCAACACCAATGATTTTTTCTGCAATCCTGACTGTCCGTTGAAGTCTGTTCCTGTCCTGTTTTGTGGCTGAACCAAACCAGACTGTGATAGATGAACAGAGAACAGACTGGATTACTGCAGAGTAAAATTGGATGAGCAGCTCCTGAGGCAGGTTGAACTTTCTGAGCTGGCGCAGGAAGTACAACCTCTGCTGGGCCTTTTTAACAATTGTGTTTATGTTTAGTTCCCACTTTAGGTCCTGGGAAATTGTGGATCCTAGAAACCTAAAGTTTTCCACAGCAGACACAATGCTGTTGAGTAGTGTGAGAGGGGGCAGCACTGGGGGGCTCCTCCTGAAGTCCACTGTCATCTCCACAGTTTTAAGCTTGTTCAGCTCCAGGTTGTTTTGACCGCACCAGAGGGCCAGCTGTTCGACCTCTCGTCTGTATACAGACTCATCACTGTCCTTGATGAGGCCAATGACTGTCATATCATCTGCAAACTTCAGGATTTTAACAGACGGGTCTCTTGAGGTGCAGTCATTTGTGTAGAGGGAGAAGAGCAGAGGAGAGAGGACACATCCCTGGGGGGCGCCAGTGCTGACTGTTTGTGTGCTGGATGTGATTTTTCCCAGTCTCACTTGCTGCTTCCTATCTGTCAGGAAGTTTTTGATCCACTGGGAGATGGGAGCTGGTACATTGAGCCAAGTGAGTTTGGTGTGGAGGACTTCTGGAATGATAGTGTTGAACGCCGAGCTGAAGTCCACAAACAGGATCCTAGCATATGTCCCTGGAGAGTCGAGATGTTGCAGGATGTAGTGCAGTCCCATGTTGATTGCATCATCCACTGACCTGTTTGCTCGGTAAGCAAACTGTAGGGGGTCAAGCAGGGTGTCTGTAATGTCCTCCAGGTAGGTCAACACCAGTCTTTCAAAGGATTTCATGAACACAGACGTCAGGGCGACTGGCCTGTAGTCATTTAACCCTGCAATGGAGGTTTTCTTTGGAACCGGGATAATTGTGGAATGCTTAAGGCAGGAGGGAACTTCACATAGCTCCAGGGATCTGTTGAAGATCTGTGTAAATATGGGGGCCAGCTGATCAGCACAGACTTTAAGACAGGAGGGTGACACACCATCTGGACCTGGTGCCTTCCTGATCTTCTGTCTCCTGAAGAGCTGACTCACGTCCCCTTCACAGATCCTGAGTGCAGGTATGGTGTCAGTGGGGAGGGGCAGGGGCTTGGTAGTGAGTGCTGGGACTGTATTTTGATTGGCGTGGGTGAGAGGTGTGAAAGAGGGATTATCAAACCTGCAGTAGAACAAATTCAGCTCGTTGGCCAGTTGATGGTTCTCTTCAGTATGGGGGGATGGTTTCCTGTAGTTGGTGATGTCTTTCAAACCTCTCCACACTGATGCAGGGTCGTTGGCTGTAAACCTATTTTCCAGCTTTTCAGTGTAGCACCTCTTTGCTACTCTGATCTCCTTTGTCAATGTGTTTCTGGCTTGATTATACAGGATTCTGTCCCCACTTCTGTAGGCCTTCTCCTTAGCCTTACATTTCCAGTGTGGACGAATGCATATGACTTTGGCTTAATACAAAGTTTATTTTAAAGTGATTGAAATCTATGAGTTGGATTGCAAATTTAATACACAGCAAATGGAGACTGGAGTAGAGAAGAATAAAAATTGACACAAGGAGCAGAGATTTGTTTTAACATTCTTAGTAAAAGTTAGACCTCTCATAGATATGGAAATATTAGTTTCTGTCTTCATGACAAGTAAACCTGATTATAGTAATGCTCGTACCACTGGCATGTTGCAAAAACATTACAAGCTTTACAGCTTTTATCAACTATAGAAGCAAGAATTCTAAAAAATGAGCAAACAAAAAATATCTTGTATTATTCCTGAAAAATCAGTTTTATACTGGTTACCAGTTTATTTTAGAATTAATTTTAGGTACTATTGTTTCTTTTTTAAAGCATATAGTGGTTACTCTTAGAAATATGCAGCATGTACCAGTTCAAATTTGACTTTATTCTTGACATTTCCACTTTAATCTTGATGCTTATGTCGAGATTAAAGTCGACATTTCTAATTTATTCTCATAGTTTATTTTGTCATTAAAGTAGAATGTCGTAATCTAAACTTCATCCTAAAATTAATGTTTAATTTACTAGATTTTTTCAAACTCCGTCATAAGTTAATGTAGCACATTAAATGCTTTGTGTTAAGTGTTCCCCGACCCAGTTGTTAATCGCTATGCGCTTCTTAAACTGACGTCTTCTGCACTAAGAGGAGGCGCAGGCAGCGATTGCCGCTCAAAATACATTCATTTCTTGATATTCCTACTCTCTGAAAATGTAGAATGCTAAGATAAATTTTCATGATGAAATGCATTAAAGCAGGTATTAAACATGCACGGTAGTGCTGGTCCCTCTCAGTAAGGGGTCCCCAGGTGTACGTTCAGGGTAGAGAACTTTATGGCAGGTGTGACGAGGCTCCAAAAAACTGGATGTGCGAATGGGTATAATTTAAATATTGTGTAAATATTGGGTTTGAGACCTGGTGGTCGAAGACACAAACACAGAATTCAATGGATGTTCTTCTGAGTGGGCTTTTTTTATTGCATGTGTGCTGTCTCTGTCTGACGTACCAAACCCCCAGTTCCTATCCTTCCTTTTTCTTTCTCCACATACCCAATCACCACACGATAAACGTCTTTGTGAAATTAAAACTAGTTATAAACTTAGACCACAGAGTGATCAGAACTTTAAAAAAAAATCTTCGTTATACATATTTAATTATGCCATCCATTCAGGGTTGCACCCATCCCAGCAAGCATTGTGTGTGAAGCAGGAGCAAATCCTGAACAGGGCGCCAGCACATCACAGGGTGAATACGAGCAATACATACACGAGCAGGGTCAATATAGCATAACAAAACCCCACATCCTATATGACTTTGAAAAAAAACTGAAGCACGCTGAGTAAACCCACCAGAAAAACATGCAAATTCAAGGCAGAGAACACCTGGGACCCCCTTGCTGCGACGCAGCAGTGCACCCTCCATGCCATCGTGCCCCCACATGTTTAATACATGCTTTAATGCATTTCATCATGAAAATGATATCAAGTATTTATCTTAGCATTCTAAATGTTCAGGGAGCAGGAATATCATGAAAGTAATGTATTCTGTGTGGTGATCGCTGCCTGTGCCTCCTCTTAGTGCAAGAGGAAGTCAGTTTAAGAAGCATGTAGCGATTTAACATGGTTCGGGGAACACTTAAAACAAAGCATTTAATGTGCTACATAACTTATGATGGGATTTGAGAAAATCTAGTAAATTAAATATTCATTTTAAGATGAAGTTTAGTTTACGATGTTCTACTTTAATGACGTTAATTACGAGAATAAAGTCAACACGTCAATTTTAATCTCGACATAAACGGCGAGAATAAAGTAGAAATGTCGAGAGTAAATTCAACATGTCATCACACTATTACACAGTACCCAGGTACATTACACAGTATTGAAAAAAAAAAAATAAAACAAGTACAACTTGGCTTGCAGTATTATCCAGTAGTATAGAAACAGCATTCACACATTTGAACATAATGGTTCACATCCGACCTTTCTCCAGACAACAGACACGGGTCCTTTTTTTGGCAAAAGTTCTTCTGTGTCATCAAGTTCAACTTTATTGTCTGCTACAGCTTCAGTTTCAGAATGTTCTCTGTCCATTTTCACTGTTCAGTACCTCCACTAATGCATGTACTCCGTTGCATGTGTATTTAGCGGTGCAGCAGTGAAAACGGTCCCCCCTTAAACAGTTTCCTGCTGCACCACGTTCTGAACGTTGTTTAGGCTATTTAAACCGGTGTTGCGGTATAAGAAAAATCCATATCATAACAAAAATAAAAACGGTTTTTGGTATGAACTGGTATACCGCCCAGCACTAGGTTCTAAATCTATTGAATGATACCTTATTATTTTTTTATACAAATGGATTTGTCTTCAAATGTATACTAAGTATTACAGCTTAAATATCATTGCGTTTTAACTATGTCATTATCTCTATGTCTGCATGTTTTTTTTTCTTTTCTTCTCTCAAGTACTCTAATTTTCGCTTCAAAGACATGTATGCTAGGGTAATTAGCAACTCTGAACTGAGTATATGCGTGTAGTGGTATAGCATGATGTACAGGATTAGTTTCTGATTAGTACTATGTAGTACTGTTACTTAACAATAATAATATTTTTAATTTTACTGTTCTTACTATACTTTAAGTACATACATTATATGTTGTACAGGGTGACATAGTGCTGCATTAGTTGAGTGTTGCTGATTATAGCTCAAGGAGACTGGCTTTTAACCCTCTGCCCAATTCCTCTCTACATGGGACTTGCACATTCAGCAAGCATTTATTCTCTGTATGACTGCTTTCTTTTACATTCCAAAGATAACCAGGGCATGTTTATTAACAATTTAAACCCTATATGATGGAGTGATGGTATATGTGTAAATAACTGCAAATGCAACTAAGTTTGCATTTGACAACCTGTGACTCTATATTAGAATTAGCAGGTTCAGATAATGGAAAAGTGGATGGATATATAGTACTGCATAAATTTGGATATTACATCATTTTAGCTTGAAAAACAAATATTGGAGATGCAACCAATTAAACAGTTTTCAGTTTTCAATGTTGAGCAAACTAACCACACTTGTAATGATTAAAGCTGCTGCAACATGGATCCAGCATCCTGGGTTGAAATCCCTTGACTGGTTGTTCTCCCAGCATATCCAGATATTTCTGTTTTCCCCAAAGAAGTGCATGTTATGTTACATGTCCATTCCAAATTGGCTGTGTTTCTACAAGTAGGTCTTATAATGAACCGGCACCCTGCTTTGTGCACAGTGTTGCCTGGATTTGCTCAAAACTGTCACAATCCTGAACTGAATTAAGCAGGTTGGAATATATTATACACTGTTAATGCAAGATAAGTTAGCTAAAATAAAAAGCAATTTAGAGGCAATGTGTAAGTGTTTATGACAATGCATCATTCTCATTTTTTCACGCATTGCTTTGAGGGTACTGAACATTTTGAAAAATTACGAGACCAATGGTACAACGTACATAATTTTGCTGAAGGGGTATATATACCACAATAATTTTCTCATTATTGAAGTTTCTTCTAAAACTGTAACTTCAGACAAATGTACATTGTTTAATTTTTAAATTTGAGATTGACAGAAAGATAAAGTTGTACATATGATATAAATCCTGCAACCCTGAGACAGATAAGGTAAGCAGTTAAAGAGATATGTGTAGCAGTCTCTGCAAACATCTAGATGGACTTGCACAAATCCATTATTTAGTCACAGGAACAATCCAAACACTTGAAATACTTTTTTAATGAGGCATACAATTTCCTATGTTTGCATGAGATATTGTCATGGACTCACAACATAATTCATTTTGCAGCCTTTGCACTGTGTGTGTGTGTGTGTGTGTGTGTGTGTGCGTGTGTGTGTGTGTGCGTGTGTGTGTGTGCGTGTGTGTGTGTGTGCGTGTGTGTGTGTTGGGGGTTTACAGTGTGGAGGTGGTGTTGTACAGCATGTTGAGAACTCAGCAGAGACCTCATCTGATGTAACCTAGAAGTTCTCTGCTTGCATTATTTAGAAGCAGTATCTGCATGACAATCGCAAACAGTTGTTTTATTAGCAAAATAAATCTGTAAATTGAGGTGGCTTGTGGTGTATATTAAATATGTGTAGGTAAAATATTTAACAGCTGAATTGTGTAATTTGTATATGTGTTTATAAACAATAAAAGTATAAATTAATGGTTGTCGAACTGTGTATATTTGTTTGTGGAAACACATATTTATTTACCGGCATAAAAGTCGTCCAGATATTAACTTTAGTATGTGACCTACACTGATAGGCCAAGATCTTAGGTATACATCTCATAATGGTAAATTTTGGAATGCCTGGGCACAAATGAAAACAACTGGTTTTAACACTGTCATTTTTTTTTGGATATGGCTACCTTGATATGTTCCATCAGTCCATGGTGAATGCCATCTGAAGGAGACAATTTGTGACAACACAGGACAAACACTTATAATTTAAAAGTACACATTTGGAAATGTATAACCTCATTTATTTGCTATTTTGAATTTTTTTAATTTCATTTACCAAGAATTTCTAAGTTAGTTTTTTGCATAAATTAGTGACGCTCTAATCATTTGACTGCAAATCTAAATTGGCTGATTTTGACTACTGAAGACTTGATTGATGATCAGTAAATTGGCTGATCACAAAAAAACAATTTTCTCAGCATTTGCTTTTCTAAGCCTTACGGTAATGTACTTATGGTGCTCTTTTACAGTAGCTGAGTCTGATAGGCTACAATACTTCCCTATAAAACTAGATCCTGGACTTCTAGACAGAGAGACCACAAACAGTCTGCATCAGAAACATCATCTCCAGTACCGTCATACAGAGCACTGGTGATCTCCAGGGCTGTGTACTCAGCCCACTGCTATTCACTCTATTGACTCACCATTGTATGGCTGCTTACAGCTGTAAAAGCATCATTAAATTTGCAGATCACACAGCGGTGGCATCATCAGCAATGGGGATAATAAGTAAGCTTATAGAAGGGAGATATGATTGGTGAACTGGTTCAAGTGCAGCAATCTGTCTGTGAACAATATGAAAGCGATGATTGTTGACATCAAGAAGACCCATGCTAAATGCCTCCCATTGCACATCAAGGGCTATTCACCTGGAAGCTGACCTTATTTGGTTTGTTAACACCACCTTCATAGTCAGGAAGGTACAGCAGTGTCTCCACTCCCTTTACCAGATGAAAAAGTCGAACCTTCCTTACTGAGATATTTTACATTTTACATCATTGAGAGTGTTCTGACCAGCTGTAGTGTCTCTGACTGCAAGGTCCAACAGCATATTAGGGTTGTCACGATAACAAAATTTCAAACTTTGTTACAATACTTAAAAAGTATTGATATTTGAATGCCATTTATAATATCCAATACAGTATGTAATGCATCTCAATAAAAGGTATTTTATTAATTAAATCTTTATGTATTAAATGAGTATATATATAAAATTAAATCTTTATATATTAAATTCTTTTTATATAAATCTGTTTAACTTGATGTAAACAAATAATAGAAATTTTAGTCATTAAACACAAATACTTAACGTAGTGCAATCTTTTGTAAAAGGTAAGAGTAAACTTATATAAGCAATGAAAATAAAGTTTAAATCCAGTTAACTGGATTACTGAGGTAGTACAATGAAATGCTGAATAAGTATGTAATCTTTTGTAAATAATTTGCATAAAATTTTTAAAACAAATACTAAATAAACATTCAAGTAAAAAGAACATTAATGTCCTCTTTTGTAAATAATTTTTAAGGAAAGTACCAAACAAGCCTCTGACACATTTAAAGGCTTTGCATAAATTCAAACAGAACACACTACCTTTTTTTAAAATAAACTAGATGTCTTTGTAACTTGGCCAAATTATAATGTTCCCTACATCACCCATCGCATAACAGACGTGTTGTGCAAGGAAGCTGTGAACTTGCAGTTGCCTCTGCGACAGACAAGCAGTCCTCAACAGACACATCAATTGCATTTCGGTGTGTTGCCCCATTAAGGAGGGTTTCAGTAGAGTTCAAAAATCTCACAACTTGTCAACATTTCCATTATTTTGAAATAGGACACCTCTTGTATTATTATGTTGGTGCTCAGAAAGTTTTGGATTTTGTTGGTTGATTCAGCAACATGAATTTGGTGATTAGTATCGTCCCTAAAAAAAAAAAAAAAACTGATCAGAGCATCCCTATTTCATATACTGTACAGTTAAGTATCATTTTATGACCCAAAAATCTGTAGATTTTCATTAGTTGTGGACTGGTATAGAAACTGTCAGAGCTGTGGATCCCTGTTGTTCATTCTGGCCTATTGCTTCCTGAATGTACAGTTCCTTGCATTCAGTCATTTTTCCAGTCTGGTGGTTTTGTTCAGATGAGATATGCATGACACACTACACAGATGTGCCATACAACAATGTCACTAGGGTTGATGTCACACAGTGCATTATCTGAGGCTGGATTAAGACCCCCACATGCCACTGGGCGACTTGGAGAATTAAGCTCTTTAACAGAGAGTTGATCATACTTTAAACAATGCAATGTACAGACACCTGGCTGTTTAATGGAATGCGATAATTTCCATTATTATAAGTGTACAGACTAGGGCTGGGTTTTGGCATTGGTGGCACTAACACACCCCCATACCATCACAGATGCTGGCTTTTGAACTTTGCGCTGATAACAATCTGGGTGGTGCTTTTCCTCTTTGGCCCGGAGGACACAACGTCCATGATTTCCAAAAACAATTTGAAATGTGGACTAGTCAGACCACAGCACACTTTTCCAGTTTGCGTCAGGCCATCTCAGATGAGCTCTGGCCCAGAGAAGCCGGCGGCATTTCTGGGTGCTATTGATATATGGCTTTCGCTTTGCATGGTAGAGTTTTAACTTGCACTTGTAGATGTAGTGATGAACTGTGTTAATTGACAATGGTTTTCTGAAGTATTCCTGAGCCCACGTGGTAATATCCTTTACAGAATAATGTCGGTTTTTAATGCAGTGCCGCCTGAGGGATCGAAGGTCACGGGCATCCAGTGTTGGCATTCGGCCTTGCCGCTTACGTGCAGAGATTTATCCAGATTATCTGAATCTTTTGATGATATTATGGACAGTAGATGATGAAATTCGTTGATTCCTTGCAATTGTATGTTGAGAAACGTTGTTCTTAAACTGCTGGACTATTTGCCCACGCAGTTGTTCACAAAGTGGTGAACCTCGCCCCATCCTTGCTTGTGAACGACTGAGCCTTTTGGGGATGCTCCTTTTATACCCAATCATGACAAACACCTGTTTCCAATTAACCTGTTCACCTGTGGAATGTTCAAAACAGGTGTTTTTTGAACATTCCTCAACTTTCCCAGTCTTTTGCTGCCCCTGTCCCAGCAAAATAAGTCTGCGTGCCAATAGTGTAGTGAAGGTAATCACAGTTTGTTTGTCCTTCTCCACTTTAAACCCATCTGGAAGAACACCAAACACAGCTGTTAGTGGATTAGGAGGGATTGTGACACCAAGGCTGTCTGAAAGGCACTTAAAAATTTTTGTCCAGAATGATGTTAATTTGGTGCAGGCCCAAAACATGTGATCCAGTGAGGCTGGAGCTTGATTGCAGCGTTCACAGGTTGGATCTTGCCCTGGAAACATTTTGGACAACTTCAAGTGAGACAGATGTGTTTGATATATAATTTTGAGTTGAATAATTGTATGCTTTGCGCATATGGAGCTCGAATGAATTCTCTGCATTGCTACCTTACACTCCTTTTGTGATATGTTGAGTGAGAGATCCTTTTCCCATTGTCCTCTTGGATCTTTGAAAGGGAGGTACTGTAAAATATTTTAATATATTGCAGAAATGCTGTCTGAGTCCTCGAGACTGAGCAATATTTTTGTCTCTAATTTGAAGATAATGAAAGAAATGTGTTGCTGGAAAATTTAATTTGGAATGTAATTGTTTATAGGATGCAAAGATGTTGTCTATATAAAGATCTCTAAACAATTTAATCCCAAATGTTTTCCAGATATTAAAAACTGCATATATTTGCGAGGGTTGAAAAAGGTGCCTTTCATGCAGAGGTGTCACAGATAAAAGATTCTCCACCTTAAAATGCTTTCTACATTGGTTCCATATTCTGAGTGAGTGAAGCACAATTGAGTTATTAGTATATTGGCGATAACTTGCATTTATTGGGGCACAAAGCAGGGAATATAGAGAAGTACTGCAGGATTTTATTTCTATTGCGGACCAAGCCTGTGTATTTTCATCTTTTTGTGTCCAGGTTTTTATAGCTTGTATGTTTGCTGCCCCGTAGTAAAATTGAAACTTAGGTAGAGCCATGCCACCTTCTGTCTTGGGGTTTTGTAGAGTCGCTCTTTGGATACGTGGATGTTTTAGGTTCCAAATAAATGAGGCTATGGTTGAATCTAATTGCTTAAAGAATGATCTATTGATGTATATTGGAATGTTTTGAAATAAAAAGAGAAGCTTAGGAAGGATATTCATCTTAACAATGTTAATTCTTCCAGCTACAGTGAGATGGAGGGTTGACCATCTATGCAAGTCTTGCTTAATTTTTTCCATACAGAAGGCAAAATTTTGTTGATGAAGAGCTTTATGTTTACTTGTTATCTTTACCCCTAGGTATTTAAACTGATCTGCAATAATAAAAGGGAAGGTGTCCAGTCTAATATTGTATGCTTGAGAATTTACTAGAAAGAGCACACTTTTATTCAAATTAATTCTGAGACCAGAGATCTTTTGAAATTCTGTAAGTGCTGTTAAGACTGCAGGCACAGTATTTTGTGGGTCTGATATGAACAAAACCATATCATCTGCATATAGAAACGTTTTCTGTTCAAGTCATTCTCTGATAATCCCCTTTATCTGATAAGCATTTCGACAGTGAACTGCCAGTGGTTCAGTGGCGATTGCAAATAGCAGTGGTGACAAGGGGCATCCTTGTCTGGTACCACATTCTAGTTTAAAGTAGTCTGAGCAAATGTTATTAATACAAACTGAAGCTTCTAGATTGGTATACAGTAGTTTGATCCATGCACAAATATTTGGGCCAAACCTAAATTTCTCTAATGTAGTGAAAAGGTAGTTCCATTCAATCATATCAAATGCTTTTTCTGCATCCAACGATAATAATATCTCCAGGGTGTTCGACTTAGCAGGTGAATATATTACATTAAATAGGCGTTGCAGATTGGAAGCTAAGTGTCGGCCTTTAATAAATCCAGTTTGATCTTGTGATATTACCGAAGGTAGCACTTTCTCCATCCTTCTAGTTAGGACTTTGGAGAGTATATTAACATCATTATTCAGAAGTGAAATTGGTCTGTATGATGCACATACAAGTCCTTGTTTTGTTTAGGAAAGACGGTGATTAATGCTTGGCGAAAAGTTTGAGGTAGAATTTGATTGTCTCTGGCTTCTATAAATGTTGCTAATAAGAAGGAAGCTACCTGAATGGAGAATTTCTTATAAAATTCGACAGGGTAGTCATCTGGGCCTGCTGCTTTCCCGCTGTGAAGTGACTTTATAGCATCTAGTAATTCTGATAGCGCCAGAGGTTTATCCAATTCCTCTGCAATAAAATTATCTATTTGTGATATCTGTAATGTATCCAGAAATGCATTAGATTGTGTGTTGTCTTCTTTGAACTCAGTAGAATATAAGGATTTATATTAGTCTCTAAATGTGTGCATTATATTTTTATGGTCAATGATTTTATCTCCGTTTGTGTTGGTGATTGCTGGAATTGTATTGCGAACTTCTTGCTTGTGGATTTGTTGAGCTAAGAGCTTATTAGCTTTTTCTCTGTGTTCATAGTAATGATGTCTTGATTTAAAAATGAGTTGTTCAGTTTCTTTGGTTGTTAAGGGGTTGAGCTCTGAATGCAGAGCCTGTCTTTTTCTATGAAGAGCTTCACTTGGACACCTGGCATGTTCTTGATCTATTCTAGTAATTTCGCTGGTTAGCTCTGATACATTCTTGGTTTCTAATTTATTTCTGTGGGAAAGATATGAAATAATCTGTCCTCTTAAGAAGGCCTTTAGAGTTTCTCAGATTATTCCTGCAGAGACCTCTGAGGATGTATTTGTCTCTAGGAAGAAACTGATTTGTTTTGATATAAATACTGTACAGTTCTCATCTGCTAATAGAAGTGGGTTAAGATGCCTAATTTAACTACATATGTATTGCCACACATATTATGTTATGGGGGCTCCTTGTTTTAATACAGTGCAATGGCATCTAATTTATAAAATATATCATCTTGTGAATATTATTATAAAATGATGAAATATTGCTGCGGTGGGTTGGCACCCTGCCCAGGATTGGTTCCCTGCCTTGTGCCCTGTGTTGGCTGGGATTGGCTCCAGCAGACCCCGGTGACCCTGTGTTCAGATTCAGCGGGTTGGACAATGGATGGATGGATGGATGGAATATTGTTTCTTAAATAATACTGTAAATGTTATTATGAATCTTCACGTAGCCCTTGTTTAATTAAACTATTAGCCAAATTTATTCCCAATATGGACATTTTAAATATTTTTGTATTACAGGTAGTCGAAATTAAAGTTACTGCAGGAAGACAATTTACATATTCTTTGTGTAGCAGTGACATTAATATATATCAAAAATGTGTCTTCACTATTCCTTCTCAGACTTAAAGGAAGCATTTTAAAATAAGCATTTAGAAATGTTAGATGAATTTAATATAAAAGGTAAATAAACAACCATTGTGACTGATAATGCCCACACCCTCTCATTGTGGTATCGCAGGCTGGCTAGGTGAGGCACATTGGAAATTTTCTCACCGTAGCAGTACAGTTAGCCATGTGCTTAAAAGAGAAGCAATGTTTATTGGACTTGCTAACACACAGACCTGTGTTTAATGTGGTCATGTGATGGAACAGAGCTTTGGAATTGCTAGAAAGGTTTTTGGGACAACAACCAGCCAGCCAGCCATCTAAGCAGCTCTGCATACTGTATGTGCAGCAAGGTTGTTCCTGGCATGGCTGACATGTAGTGTGCTTGACTGCAACACATCTGTTGGAATCTTCTGCCCTGGGTGTTCAGCTGTTGCAAGTTAGGGCTGCTGGAGCTCAGAGAGGCAGTGTGCACACAAATGGGCTCTCAGACTTACCCATGTAATGTTATCTGCGTTTGCATAGTTAGATGTCTGTACCCTGCCCCACTGAGCTCTGTCTCTGTTCCATCCTGCATCCAGCAATGAGGGCTACTCATAGTAAAGTGCTTAGTAGAAAAGTCCGTAGAAAACCTTAAAAGGTGCATTAGTGACATTTACTGGATTGGACGCGAAAAGCAAGATAAGCAAAAATCTACATATAGTAACTGAGCAGGATAGAGATTCACAAGATCAATCTTGAGATTTCAAGAATCAATACTGAATCATTTAAACGAAAATTAATGATTAAGCAAAAAATTTATATTTTTATCCAAGCATAGTACAGACACTCAGCCGTTTCATCAAGCATTTCTCTCTTGTGGATTTCAACCTGGAACACTGCATAAAAATTTTATAGACAGTCATTTCTGCCTTTCCAACACCCTCCCCAAGTGTGATGCCACTGGTGTTATAAGTTATAAGTTTTGGCATGTTGATTTCAGCAGATTTTTTTTAACTCAATCTTGAAATAAAGGAATCTACAAAAAATACTGTATGTATACTGGTGTCCAGCCAAATTAACTTGTTATCGATGAGTCTATTTTACATTTTCTTATGGTCTGGTATGATAATTAGTAGATATCTGAATAAATGAACAGTTAAATTTCATAGTACTTCATGCTTTTCGATTTGCTGAAATGTGCAAAATAAATAAATGTATTATTATCATTAATTTGTTTTTAGGTCAGATGAACAGGGATTGACCTGATATTTTGTACAATATATACCATTTATGTCCTTATTAGAATAGTAAAAAGGCAAAAGCAATGTGGCAATCGTGAAAGTAAGTAAGCCATCTAGCATGGGCATGTCTTTAATTAAAGTAGTTTATAAAATTAGCAATTATTATTTTGGGAATGAACTGGTCCTCTAAGGTGCTTTACTGTTGTCATTCTCCTAAAGACTACTTTGTGAAAATTTAAAAGCTAAGGTTTTGTGTGAGCATCACATAAATATCATTTAAAGGTGATAAAATGAATCTGGAAGGGATTTTCAGTTAAGCTCTTGTTTTGCTTTGAAGGTGTTTTTTTATTATCTTATTTAGAAAAGTGATACTGTTGGAAAAAAAAGGACACGTGGAAACAGTGTACTTGATGACAATTTTTTTTTTTTTATTTCCCTTGCAGTCCTTCGTCGAGGTTGCTTAGAAAATATTACCAAAAACACATTTTTATTCTTATCCTGCAGGTTTGGACGACAGCCTATTCTTATCATCTCAGTCATTTTTATACTCGTCTTTGGGCTGACGGTGGGACTTTCTGTGGACGTGACTATGTTTAGCACACTAAGATTCTTTGAAGGGTTTTGCCTGGCAGGGGTGGTGCTGTCCTTGTATATAACAAGTAAGTATTCTTTAAAATCCTTATACAAAGATAGCCTTTGATTTTGATAATTGTATTTATATTAAAGAGCTCATTATTAGATTTTGAGCCACTGTGTGTATTGAGATGTTAGGCAGAATGTTCACTTAACCACTTAAATACGTTTATTCATTTTAGAAATTAATGGTTAAATAGCATGAGTTGAGAAAAAGAATTATAATTCTAACCATAAATTAATTGCACACTTCCTAACATATAGCTGTAAATGAGTTGCTGATTGTGGTTAAGACATTTATGGCTAATTAATGTCATAATTGGGATATTTTCAGGTTAATGTTTCATATCAGAAAGAAATGATCAACATAAATTTTATTTTGCTTTAGGAACCAAAACTGACAGATGTTTTGTATTTGATCTGGATTTTTTGTCTGCAATGAAGAATCATGAATACCATTATACACAAGTATTTTTTTTGGTAGTAAGTCTAAACTCTAGGAAATATTATCATAGGGAAAAAAATTTCATTGTTGCAATGCTCTTTACTTCCTGTTGACTGTTGAAGGGGAAATCTATGTAATAGAACTAGACCCTTGTTTAGACAGATAGAAAGGTAAGAATAGATACATAGATAGAAATATATATATATATATATATATATATATATATATATATATATATATATATATATATAAACACATACATACACACACACACCAGAATGAATAAAAAGAAAGAAAACCACTGAGTTGACTGTCACAGTCCCAGTGAAACATTATACAAGTGTATTTCTGTTGGAGTAAAGGAGCCTCAGTAGCATTTCTTGTCACACTCTTGCTGAAAAATTTGCTGGCTAAAAGTACTCAAGGTTAGTGTGTCGGGGGAGGCTTCCAGTTCTTGTTTCCTGCTTTTGATTCAGTGAGTTAGGCACAATAGTGGTTTATAAAAATGCTTTCTTCCCTTTTGGATTCTAAGATCAGTAAAAGATGCAGAATGTTATATACTGTTGTTTAACTCTCTACAAATATGGAGTACAGAATGATCATTGTTTCGAGATAGTGTGAAAAATTTCTTATTTTATTTGAGACAAATATTAGTGTTAGTGTACAATTGTTATCATACAACTGTAAAGGAAAAACTGAATTCTTTCAGTCCAGACGTAGTGTTTTCTTCTTTCATGAGTGGAGTGGATCACAGAACTGCATTCTTTTTCTGTTGTATGTTTCTTTTCTTTACATTAAATGCATATGTTTCATTTGATAGGTTATGAAATTAAACAGATCTTGAGATCTCTGGATCAAAGAATTTTCACTGCAATTTCATTTGTAAATGCCCTTTAAGAGATGAGGGGCTTCTTAAAAATTTCAACAATATATAAGGAAGATTCAGCCTAGTATGCCTATTGCTGGCTGAACATAGTTTGCAGACACTTAATTCCTTATTACAAAATTTTGTGAAAATCAATTTCACAGACCAGCCTTTGATCTACCAGTTGAATAACCCTGCTGTAAAGAGCAACGGATGAACAGTCTCCTGTACATTTCTTTTCTCATACATCTTGTTACTCATGATATCCTCTTGTGTGTTTTTGTCATTTTCAGATTACACATATGGGAAAAAAGCTTTTATTTTTGCTGTTGTAAAAATGCACCAGTGTGCTAACGGCTTCTCTAATAGATACAGAGGAATAGATAAAAACAGCAGGAGCACCTAGCAATATATAGTATATTAATATCAAGGCCCTCATAATGAATGAGAGGACCCTTTGTCATTAACTATGCAGTTATTAGCCTTAGTAGTTGTTGCGCTTAAAACAAGTAAGAAAATTGTAATTTAATTGGTTCTAGTTTTTGACTTCTTCTAAAAATACTGTTAAATTGTTTTTATATTCTCCATTGATTGCTATTTAAATTTGCAGTGTATTATTGGATTTTACCACTTTCTTTTTTATTCCACTCTGTTGGGCCTGTAATGTAATGTGTTATGTTACAAGTATAAATTCACTCATACTATATGTACTGAAGTACATTTGATTGCGAGGTATTCCTTATTAGTATTGGATACTGTCTTTTGTGATGGTCAAATTCCCTGCTTAGTTACTTAATTATGTACAATTAAACTGCTGAAATGGGAAAGCACCCATACTTGGGAAGTGAATATTGTGTGGTTAAATTGTTTGTTAAATGCAGGTTTTTAGGACTTGAGAGAGAATGTTTTAAATCAACAAATGCAGCTTTGGAGGAATGTTATTGTCAGATGAATAATTTTATGCTAAGCTAATGTGTATCTAATGGTTTTTGAGCATTTGTTTTCCTAAAATGACGAAAGAAAATTAATTTCTTGATTTTTATTTATTTTTATTTTGCCTAAGCTGTTGTTTTTGCTAATCCGTTCAGCCAAACTATATAGGAATGATACGATCACATTCAGCCTCCTTTTTATCCTGTAGACTTTTGTTAAGTTTTTCCTAATTGTATTCTTTATACTTTCACCTTTCTTCCTCTGATTTATGGCAGGCTCATATTCCTCCTTGTCTAAATTCTCTGCCATGATATGTACTTTAATGCTGCTTTCTTTAGTGATATCAATAGATAAATGATGTAATTGAAAGTGTAGTGAAATGTATATTCCACTATCCAGACATGCCTTTGTTTCAAGTTGTTGATTAAAATCAAGATTTTAAAAATTAAATTTTTTTAACTTAAAAAAAAAAGAATAATAGCCAACAATACACATGGCATATTGGTTATGTTGCCATCTTATGCAGCAGACAGAATACTGCTAAGATTGTTTCAAAAGTGTTTGTATATACTGAGTATTAGTTACCTGGATGCCTGCACTACAATTCTGTAAGACTTTCTGGTTATGAGATTGCATTTATAAACAAAAAATGGTAAATGTAATGTTTTATTTGGCATTCATATCAATTGATATTAAAAAAAAAACTTTTAGAATATAATTTAATTTTAATGACCAGACCATCAACGAAGTAGCACAAGTGTACATACGTGTAATTCTGTTTTAGAGGCCATTCACTAAACCTACCAAAAGTGCTTAGATTCCCTGCAGCAACCTGAAACTGGTGAAACTGCTTACATTATACAGCATGACTTGAAAAATTATAATTTATGATTTACATTCAATTGAAAACTTATCTGCTAGGCAAATGGATTTTTATGATGTCACTTCATATTGGCAGTCCATAATGACCAGAGGTGAAGATGACTTGTACTTCAACAAAGAAAAAAATGTTTGCTGTTCACAGTTTATACTTAATATTTTTGTTTTTCTTTTACATGCAAACACTGTCTAGTATTATACAGCTAGATGTGTTACTCAGCTTCACCTGAGTCTCAGATGTAGTGTCCTTGGTTAATGCTATCTAAGTAGTTTTCTGCATACAATATCAGTATTTTTTTAGTTCACTTGAACTGCTTACTGTTCTGCATGCTACATTCAGTACTTGGTGGTGTTGGTATGAAAGAGATTACAGCAGAACTCTTTATTAAAGCAGCGTTCAGTAATGTTACAAAGGTGATTTGAAGTTGATTTAATCAAAGGTACAAACTGCCAGAAATTTCAGCTCTTCGTTGGCATCAAAGGCTAGAATTAGTACTGCCTCAGTAAATAGTGGATTTGAATAATGTGTATCAACAAAAATACTGTTCAATGGTGGCTTGGCTCCATCGAATCATTTGTAGTGTTTTTTTCTTTTCCTTTTTTCCTTTTTGTGTTTTTTTAATTCATAAAGCCCTTAACTATGATCATTCATTGGTTTTGTGAAGGCTATGCACTGTTTTATTAAAAAAAAGGTAGTGTAATATGTTTATGTCACGTTTATTGTCACATGTGAGACACCCACAGTCCACTGAAGCGACTGAAAATGCTGCCATCCTGCCAAATGTCAGCTTTTTAGATATATGCGAAATAGACTTTTTTTGGTGAGTGGGCCAGTCAGTCAGTCAGTCAACTTTGCATTATACAGTATACTGTGTGTGTGTGTGTGCGTGTGTGAATATAAGGTTTCAAAACTCTTTTGGGGCTCCCTCCACCGGGAGCATCCCAAAGTTCGATAGCCGTGTCTATGGAAGACAGCCTTTTGGTTGCCAGGGCAACCGCAATCTCACCACGAAACAAATCTGAAAAGATCACGGTCACGCTATGAGCACCTGCCATCGATGGGTGATGCAAGGAACATTATAACTGGAGGGAACAGTATTACTTGGCCATTAGCCTGGCTGCAACCCTGCCTGAGTACTGTGTCTGTGTATAGCAGAATGGTAGATCCCACTACAATAAATAACCGTGCTGTTCCTGTTTTGGGGTGCAAGACAAAGACTCATAAGTCAGGATTGCGCAGAACCGGGAATGATGATAAAGTGGACTTTAGGTCAGCGAAAGCTCTCTCATAGACGTCGGTTTATACAACACTACGATTCTTTCTGGCCTTTGTCAAGTCCGTAAGGGGGGCGGCCCGATGTACAAAATTGGGAATGAACTACCTGTAATACCACGCGAGCCTGAGGAAAGCATGAACCTGCCTCTGTGTTTCGGGACAGGGATATGCAAGCACCTCCCCCACATTGTCCATTTGAGGCTTGAGCAAATCTTGCGCCATGGAATATCCCAGATAGTGTGTTTCTGACATACCCAGCTTGCACTTCTTAAGGTTGGCCATCAACCCCACCAGCCGCAAACTGTCGAGCACTGCCCAAAGGCGGACAAGATGAAATTACCAGTCATTACTAAAAATTACCACATCGTCAAGATAGGCACCCGCGTATGCAAAATGCGGACGCAGTATTTGGTCCATCATTCGCTGACAGGTCAGTGGTGCACCATGGAGACCAAAAGGGAGTGCCGTAAATTCTGGCGACCCTGAAGGTTTTTGCTGCCTGGGTCGACATTGGGGTCAAGCCTGGGTAACCCCATTGTTTCCAGGTGGCTTGTGCACCCTCGAGTCTGTGGGTCAGATCCAGCAGCGAGTGTACATTGTTCTGTAGCATTTCATCACAAAGGCTCTCGTCTGTCAGAATTGCATCAATAGCAAGCTTCTCCACAATGCGCTCGAAAGAGTCTCCGCAGATCCAGGTCCACTAAGTCCTGGATCTGTCCTCGTACAGGGCGATCCGAATCAATAAGCAACACCCAAAACTAGCACCCCTTGACCACCGGACATCTTTGGCAGCACATCTCATGGCTGCGCCAAGGCAGCGGCAGTCGCCGGAGCCTCCTCTTGCTCTGGGTTTTGCTGTATTTCTTGGGGATGCATCGGTGCAAGGACCCCACTCCTGGTACCTTGTGACATGTGAGTCCCTGTCTTGCCCCCAAAGCACAAGGCTGAGTCTCAGTACTTTAGCAAAACCAACTTTATTCCGCTTCAAACAGGAACAGCATGGTTATTTATTGTAGCGGGATCTACTTCTCTCCTGTACACACAGACACAGCAATCAGGCAGGGTTGTGGCCAGGTTAATGATCAAGTAATACTGTTCCATGCAGTTATAATGATCCTTGCATCACACATCGACGGCAGGTGCTCATAGCGTGACCACGATCTTTTCAGATTTGTTTTCGTGGCAAGCTGCTACAGCGGCAACCGGCACCAATAGGCTATCTTTCATAGATGATGACACTTTGCGATGCTCTTCAGCATATTGTCCTGGTGAGGGGAGGCCCTAACAAGTTTAGAAACCTTACTATATAAGGTACACATATATATATATATTTGCAGCTGGAGATCCACAAAGGCAGAAAAAGCATTATCCTTTTTCTCCCTTTGTGGATCTCCAGCTGTAAATATGCAAACCGTATCACAGAGCTTCTCTTCCATATATATATATATATATATATATATATATATATATATATATATATATTTATATATATATATAGGCTTTAAAGAGATCGAAGGGCAGCGCGAGAGCAGCTATAACCCCCCCCCCCCCACCCTGGAACGTGAGCAGCGTTATACATCCTGCAAGATGTATAATGGAATTCAAACATGTCCGGGGCCAATAATAAAAGACAGGTATTGCTTTAACAATGTCACGCGAGACCAGGCAGTGAGCCATCATTTAAAACAAGTCAACAGACCTCTAAGCTAGCAGTTGTTGGATTGCTTTTGGCAGGCAAGCATCATGTGCTCCGAGCTCTTATAACAATGAGATGTGACGGGCAGAAGAGCCAGCTAGCAAGCAGCAAAAAGACAGCAAATGATCCAAAGGCATATCCTTAGCGTACGTTCAGCCGCAACACCCTTCACAACATGAGCAATATTATATGTCTGGGAAGAAAGAGATGTAACCAGGCATGTGGCCGAAAATAAAGGACAAGTATTGTTTTTGCAAAGCTTTTTAAAGTAAAAGTGAAAATAATGCATATGTAACAATTCACAAGAAAATAACAATCTCTTTAAATTGTAGATTGCCTGCCTAAGGTAAAGTCATCCCTGATGAATGGGGACGTGGGAATGAGGGGTCCTTTCATCAGACTAGCGCTATTTCAGATGTTGAATGGCAAAATGGGGGAGGCAGCTTGATGAATGAGGTCTCCGGGACTTAAAACATATCCAAATCATATTATGTGATATCATGTAATGTGAAATTCTACTCCGTACTTCAAGAATTTTTATTTTTATATTGTATTGAGGATTTATTCTGTTCTATGTATTGTACTGTATGGCTCAAAATTAAAAGAAAATGAGTAAAATGACAAACTAGAACTTCATAAAGACGTTTACAAACGTTGATGCTAAGCACATGCAGAGCAGGTTAGAGACTATGAAACCAGTGAACTTAGAAAGGCTCAAAAAAAAAAAATGGCGCTATACGCATGTGGAGAAAGTTAAAGGATATGAAAGTAGGAAAATTAGAAAATATGAAAAAAGAAAGTAAAGATCGCAGTAGCACAAACAAACAAACTGCCTCATTTAACTATGCACCAGTCTAACTTTGGTTTTGCACAATAATTACTACACTATTGCCCTTAACACTTAATTCTACGTTATTCACATAATTTTACTTATTTATTATGTTCTACTATACTGTTATCTTTCAATCTATGACTTTTTGTTAATCTAACTGATATTCTTCTAACTTTGCACAGTTTTTGATAAGTGGATCAAGATGCATTTCACTGCGTGTTGTCCTGTTTAACTATGCATGTGACAAATAAAGAATCTTGAGAATTTCAAAAACGGAGTTTATCGCACATGCATTTATTGGTTACTTTGTTCGTGATATATATTTATCTGTCTGCTTATTTAAAAAGCTACATTTACCCCAGGAGTCAAAAACGTTCTGTCTAGCCCTTGTACAAAAACCAGGACAAAAGCTGGGGTATCACCTTGGTAACCCCATGTACCTTTGGAACTGTGAGAGGGAAATAGCATGACTTTACAGATAGGAGTCCAATGCAGAACTCTACTTATATTTTTACTTTGTAAAAAAAATTATTAACTGCTGATGATATAGATCGTTTTGTCTGTGCTGAAATTCCAAACAGAGAAACCTGTTCTGACCTCATTAAAAAGACAGCATATTGGGACTCGCAAGATTACAAATATTGTTTTTACAGAAGTTCTGAAATAAAAGTGAAACTAATGAAATAGCAACAATTCAAAGAAAAAAAATCTTAAAAGTTTGCATCCGGAAAACCACACATGGGGGTTGGTGAGCGAAGCCCCCTAGTATGTATATAATATAGACATCTAGATCCATCTATTAAAAGTAATGCAGCACGGTAAATAATTTTAAAGAAATTGATCTCAATAGCCAAGATAGTAATCATGATTTGAAAGCTTAAAACCAAAATGATTTTTATATCAAACTATTCAATTGCCTTGGTTTAATGTCATATAGATTTTTTTTGTGGATTTTTTTTTTACTTTATCGTAACTTTCATTAATGATGAAATTATTTTTATTGCTTGCTCTAATTTTTCAGTTTTTGTTATATATATTGTTTGTTTCTTTAGACACAAATGCTTAATTGTAGTTGAACATTTTAAGTAGAATAAAAAAAAGTCAATTTTTTTCTGCTTTTAGAATAAGAATCAGATTTTAGTAGATCATAAATGAAGATGCGTAATGCTTTGATAGACATTAAACATCATAGCATTGGCATTTTTAAATCAGCATAGTATAACTGAGTGCAGGTACTGTATATACATTATGTGTGTGTGGCCTGTGTTGAACTAGTGTTCCCCCCAAGTTTGATTCCTGCCTTATTCTCAGCTCTGCCAAGATAACGGATCAGAATGTGGATTGTTAGACAATTGGTTACACCAGTAATCATTGTGTAAGGTGAAATGTTCAACACCTTCCAGTATACAGTATAGTGAAAGAGGCTAGGGTTTGGAGATCTGCATGTAGTACATTTCCACGAGAATACTATAAAGATAATTTATTTTCTTTCCTGGGTTTCTCTCTGATAATAATGCATTGTCTATATATGACATTTTGCACTTTGAGGCGATTATATATTATTTTTGTAACATCATCTCATTCACCTGGTATTAATTATAAAAAAGCACCATCAGCTGATTGTAATAAGTGGATACAGCTTACATACTTTATGCTTTTCCTTTTGCTTATTCCATCTGTTATAGCAGCATGGCTACATCCTGCCATTGCCCACATTGGTTCCTCCTGCTGTTAATGCAGTCCATGCACTGTGTAATACTTTTTTAATAAGCTTTATGAATACTGTTTATATGAAAACTGTTTAAATTCAGACAAAAGAGGAGTTTCTTCATTGTGAAATGAATTCACATTAGGTCAGTTCTGTGAAAGATGCTCACAGATTATATGATCCTACTTGGGTGCATGTGGGTTGTGGTCAGAAATAACAGAACTGCTGTTCTTTGGACTAAAATAACTGAAACGTGGGTAGAAATGCAGTATGTCTGTTCTAGGATTAAAATAATTGCAGTTTTTCTTTGACACCAATACAAGAAAACTTTTCACTCACTAGCACTGAATATTGTGTTATGAAATTCAGCATTGTCAAAATCAACTGGTAAGTAAATATTATTTTCTAGGTAATTTCTAAAACTAAAGTTCTTTTTAATTTTTTACATATAGCACATTTACTACCACCAAGAAATACTGCTTGTTGTAACAACATTGATTTGTTACTAATGCATCCTTCTAGGCATTCTTCTGTCTCATTATAGAAATGGAATATTTTCTGTCAGTCCCTCATTTAATGGCATTGTGCACTCATGAATCATCAAGTATGAGTCACATTTTTGAACTCATTTTGACTTTGTAATTTCCAGCTCAGAGCAGCTTTTCAAGAAGGTGACACTCTCATGGCCAGTTGTTATTATGTTAGTATTTTGACTTCAATTTACACCTGAAATAACTGCCAATCACGATTACCTATTGTGAATGCAATGCTTTGTTTTGGCCTATTTCCTGCCCATCGTTGTTGTAGATGTTTATTTGTTTTATTTAGATAGATAGATAGATAGATAGATAGATAGATAGATAGATAGATAGATAGATAGATAGATACTTTATTAATCCCAATGGGAAATTCACATTCTTCAGCAGCAGCATACTGATACAATAAATAATATTAAATTAAAGAATGATAATAATACAGGTGAAAAAAAAAAAAAAAACAGACAATAACTATGTATAATGTTAAATATTAACGTTTACCCCCCCTGGTGGAATTAAAGAGTCGCATAGTTTGGGGGAGGAACGATCTCCTCAATCTGTCTGTGGAGCAGGACAGTGACAGCAGTCTGTTGCTGAAGCTGCTCTTCTGTCTGGAGATGACACTATTTAGTGGATGCAGTGGATTCTCCATAATTGATAGGAGCCTGCTGAGCGCCCTTCGCTCTGCCACAGATGTTAAACTGTCCAGCTCCATGCCAACAATAGAGCCTGCCTTCCTCACCAGTTTGTCCAGGCGTGAGGCGTCTTTCCTCTTAATGCTGCCTCCCCAGCACACCACTGCGTAGAAGAGGGCGCTCGCCACAACTGTTTGATAGAACATCTGCAGCATCTTATTGCAGATGTTGAAGGAAGCCAGCCTTCTAAGGAAGTATAACCGGCTTTGTCCTTTCTTACACAGCGCATCAGTATTGGCAGTCCAGTCTAATTTATCATCCAGCTGCACTCCCAGATATTTATAGGTCTGCACCATCTGCACACAGTCACCTTTGATGATCACTGGGTCTATGAGGGGTCTGGGCCTCCTAAAATCCACCACCAGCTCCTTGGTTTTGCTGGTGTTCAGGTGTAGGTGGTTTGAGTCGGACCATTTAACAAAGTCATTGATTAGGTCCCTATACTCCTCCTCCAGCCCATTTCTGATACAGCCCACGATAGCAGTGTCATCAGCGAACTTTTGCACATGGCAGGACTCCGAGTTGTATTGGAAGTCCGATGTATATAGGCTGAACAGGACCGAAGAAAGTACAGTCCCTTGTGGCGCTCCTGTGTTGCTGACCACAATGTCAGACGTGCAGTTCCCAAGACGCACATACTGAGGTCTGTCTTTAAGATAGTCCACGATCCATGCCACTAGGTATGAATCTAATCCCATCTCTGTCAGCTTGTCCCTAAGGAGCAGAGATTGGATTGTGTTGAAGGCGCTAGAGAAGTCTAGAAACATAATTCTTACAGCACCACTGCCTCTGTCCAAGTGAGAGAGGGATCGGTGTAGCATATAGATGATGGCATCTTCCGCTCCCACCTTCTCCTGATATGCAAACTGCAGAGGGTCAAGGGCGTGTTGAACCTGTGGCCTAAGGTGGTGAAGCAGCAGCCTCTCCATGGTCTTCATCACATGTGATGTCAGAGCAACAGGCCGAAAGTCATTCAGCTCACTAGGACGTGATACCTTTGGGACTGGGGTGATACAAGATGTTTTCCAAAGCCTCGGGACTCTCCCCTGTTCCAGGCTCAGGTTGAAGATGCACTGTAGAGGACCCCCCAGCTCCGATGCACAGACCTTCAGCAGTCGTGGCGATACTCCATCTGGACCCGCTGCTTTGCTGGCACGAAGTCTCCTCAGCTCTCTGCTCACTTGCGCTGTTGTTATTATGGGTGGGGATGTTTTTCCTATGCTGGTATCAGCAGAAGGATGTGTGGAGGGTGCAGTACTCCGAGGTGAGAGTGAGAGTGGGTTAGGGTGGTCAAACCTGTTAAAAAAGTTGTTCATTTGGTTTGCTCTCTTCACGTCTCTCTCAATGGTGGTACCCCGCTTAGAGCTGCAGCCAGTGATGATCTTCATCCCATCCCACACTTCCTTCATGCTGTTATTCTGCAACTTCTGCTCCAGCTTTCTCCTGTACTGCTCCTTCGCCGCCCTGAGTTGGACTCGGAGTTCCTTCTGCACGCGCTTGAGCTCATGCTGATCACCGTCTTTAAAAGCCCTTTTCTTCTGATTCAAAAGGCCCTTGATGTCACTTGTAATCCATGGCTTGTTGTTAGCATAGCAGCGTACTGTTCTTACTGGAACTACAATGTCCATACAGAAGTTGATGTAGTCAGTAGTGCAGTCAAGAACTTCCTCAATGTTCTCATTATGAGATCCCTGCAGGATATTCCAGTCTGTAGTTCCAAAAAGTTCTCTCAGAGTATTCTCAGCCTCCGGGGTCCACTTCCTGAATGATCGTGTGGTCACAGGTAGGACTCTAACTTTTGGTTTATAGTGAGGCTGAGGCTGAAGCTGAACCAGGTTATGATCTCCTTTCCCAAGCGCAGGCAGCGGGGTGGCGCTGTATGCGTCTTTAACGTTTGCATACAGTAAATCAATAGTCTTATTTCCCCGGGTGTTACAGTCCACATACTGGGAGAATGCAGGTAATGTTTTGTCCAGCGTCACATGGTTAAAGTCTCCAGCGATTAGCACAAGCGCCTCAGGGTGCTGCGTTTGTAACTTAGCAACAGCGGAATGGATGATGTCACTCGCTGACTCCACGTCTGCCCGAGGAGGAATGTATACAATAACAACAATGACATGTCCAAACTCTCTGGGCAAATAGTAGGGACGTAAACTTATGGCCAACAGTTCGATATCCCTGCAGCAAGTGGAGATTTTGACGTTAACATGTCCAGAGTGACACCACCGTGTATTAACATAGAGAGCGAGTCCTCCTCCTTTGTGCTTACCATAGGTACTTGCATCTCTGTCCGCTCTAACTGTGCTAAACCCGGGTAGCTCCACGTTGGCATCTGGGATGGTGTTATTTAGCCACGTTTCGCAGAAACACAACAAACTGCATTCTCTGTAGGTCCTTACATTTTTCACCAGCGCAGCCAGTTCGTCGATCTTATTTGAGATTGAGTTCACATTCCCCAGAATCACAGAAGGCACCGAAGGCTTGAAACGCCACTTTCTCGCAAGCCGCTTCTTTTTTAGCTTAGTGCCGGCTCTGCTGCCACGATACCGCCTTCTTACCTCGTCGGGTAAATATGGAACCACACCGGCACTGGCATTTGTTCTCAGCGCCCGAAGTTGAGTACTTGAATAGGCGAGTCTCGGCGTGTTAAAATCCATGCCCACGTTGTAAAAGTAAGTGTGTCCAGGGAACGAATCCACATAAAATAAAGTGGTAGGAGTGATCAATAAATAAAAATAGAAAAATAAAAGTAGAAAAGTACACATACATATACAGTCATACACGGAGCTGCTGAAAAGGCTGCCACTCACGGCGGCGCCGGATGCACTATTTGTTTGTCTTTATTTGTTTTTTTTTTTTTTTTTGATCTTTTAACTTTCTGCCAAAAGCTTATCATTTTTTGGTTTATAATTAAGACTTCTTTCATACTGTACTTTGTATAGATGGTATACTTTATGACAAAAATAAGCAATATATTGTATATCTAATTGATCATAGCATAAAATGCTGAGCCCCAGGGTTAACAGTTAAATTTGTAATGTTATCCCTTACCAGTTAATTTGAGTGATTTTTAAAATTGGTAAAATACAGGCTGTTCAAGACAGTTTTTTCTGAAATTTATTTAGCACTTGAATTTCATTTGCCTAATGGTGTCTTAAGGTACTGTATGTTGTCTTTTGGGTTTGTTAGAGCTGGAAACAGTCTATCAGTGTATCAAATCATCTCTCTCTATAAACCATATGCATTTATTATTCCCAATATGTATTTTAGCATTGTGTTTCCTCTGCACAGTACAAACATTTGAAGAAATTTTAAGTTAAATTAAACTAGAACCCAAAGTTTTTATAAAAAGTTTAGTTATATATATTAAATTTATAAATCCTGTTTTTATAAAAACAAAGCAGTATTTAAAAAAATGTATGTTTTAAATATTGTGTGTTAAGTAATTACCGTAGATACTCGCGCATAAGTCGAAAAATTTATGCCTTAAAATTCATTCAAAAAAACAGGGTCGACTTATCCGCAGGGCAACACAATTGTCCATAGAATTTGGGTAATGACATTGTACACTCAACGCTTCACGGTGTTAAGTCACTGGTCATCTGCCGTTTCCCATGGTCTTTGAAATAATTATAAGCCAGCAATACTATTGCTAATTAGCTAGTTTTTTTTCTAATTTCATTAAATAATTCTTTAAACTATGAAATACTTGAATTTGAGCATTAGCTTTTGCAGGTTTTGGATAACAAACATACCATTAACTGCCACGTGCAACCAGATTTGGAATCAAAAGAACCAAGGCAATGCACGCTATCAATGCGATGGAAGCGCAGCCCGCGATTCAAAAAATTTCTCTGCCTACCTGTTTGTCTCGTCTGACAGTAGCTGAAAAGCAGCATCAGGAGAGAGCAGCCTGAAGTAGTCCAGCAGCGGGTGATCTGTTGTGTCCAACAGCAAGCCATGCTGTCTTGTGAAGTCCATTAGCCAGTTCGGCTCCCACGGATCAATGCCTGGGTATTCCTCCCACGCGAACCTTGCCGTAGGTGCATTGGCTGCGCGAATGCGTTCAGCTGGCAGCCGATCAGCAGGCGCGGCATCGGCTGGTGTCCAATCAGCTGATGCCGGCTTCTCACTCTCTTGTTCGATCTCCTGATCACTGTCAATAAAATCCGATTCTGAAAAATCAGAGTCCGACTCAGCGATAATGTGCAAAACATCGTCTGCCGAGTGTTTTCTTTTCTGCACTCGCTTCATTCCCTTGTGACATATTGACACCATCTTGCCTTTGTTTACATTTGTTTACATTTGGCAACTCACGCACACGCAAGGATTAGTTGCCAAGTCAACGAGTCTAGCATTTCTCCAAGCACAGAGGGAATGCCTGTGACGTGACAGTGCCATTAACAGCTGATTGTCGCCCTCTATCTCTGATAGCTGTCAAGTTTTACTCTCGACTTATACGCGGGTCATAACAAATTCCGTAATTTTCGGCTTAAAAATACACTCGACTTATCTGCGAGATCGACTAATACTCGAGTATCTATGGTTACTAACAATAGTTTCTTACTTTCAATAATGTCTTCATTATCTCAATACCTGCAAGCTTTGTCCAACACCAACTAAAATGGAATGGGAGAAGGCAACTTAAATTGTAAAGCAGGAAAATATTTGATACGGTTATGTCAGTTAGGAACTTATTTAATAGAAAAAAGTACAATTTAACTTGCAAAAGATATTGAAAAAGCAAATGAAAAGCAAAAAATTCTGATGTCACGTGTTTGATCGATTCAACCAGTGTTTGGCTTGTTACAGTGTGATTCTATTTGCTATAACCTGTTGCTTATGCACTCTTACATATATTTGTAGTAAATCGAATATAATGTGGGCCTTATTTGTATTGTAATAATGCATTGATGCCTATGATAGTCCAATACTCCTCTGCTGTATTTGTCCTGCCACTGACTTTGCTTTGCAGATGAGTTGTTTATGTATTGTAATTTCCAAAACCACATGTAGAAGGAGCAAGGATGTAAAAAAGTTGTTATTTGCAGCATATTTTTATTTTATTGATTAATTTAATATTATTCAAATTCTTATACTTTTATGCATGATCTGAGGCAAATAGGTTTTCAAAAAACATAATACAGTGGAACCTCGAGATACGATCACCTCTGTATACGAGAAATTCAAAATACGAGGAAAGTATGAGCGAAAAATTCAGATCTAAATACGAGCATTGGCTCGCGTATCGAGCCACGAGCCAGGCTGTGGGTATAGCTCGCGGCTTAGCAAGGGGGCGTGGTGGCAGTTGCGAGCCGCGATCTGCGGTGTCTGCGTTTCTCACTTAAGTGCACACATCCATGATTGTTCCTGTGGCTGATGGGCTGCAGCTGCCATGTCCTCCCCGCATATATAGAGAAGCGCGAGCCGGTTAAGGGGGAGAAAAAGTAAAAGGAGAGAGAGAGAGAGAGAGAGAGAGAGAGAGAGAGAGAGAGAGAGAGAGAGAGGGGAGGGAGGGAGGGAGGGCGAGTGCAGGCTCGCGTGTAGCTGAACGGTGAGCTGAACAGGCGAGCCAAACAGCTGAAGCAGGACGGTGTAGAGAAGGTCAGCTGCATTAAGAGTGTCTCGCCTGTTGCAGAGCCCGCAGGTGAGACGCTAACAGAGAAGAAGCACCGGGGATTGTCATCTGTTTTTTAAAGACGGCATCCTTTTGACGTTTTAACCTCGTGTTAAAGGATTGTTATTCTTGTGTATTTTAAACCTCCACTTCACAACTGTTTTAAGGATTATTTATTTAAAGATTTATTGAATGCTCTACTGCACTTTGGACACCTGTTTTGATTCTTTTAATAATCAGTTATATTATTTACCAGTGTTATTTATTAAAGGTAGACTACAGTATATATAATTTATCAGTGTTATTTGTTAGGAAAATTGATTTTTATGTTAATATATTTGGGGTGCAGAACGGATTAACTGGATTTCCATTATTTTCAATGGGGAAGTTTGTTCTAGATACGAGAAATTCGCTATACAAGCTCAGTTCTGGAACGAATTAAACTCGTATCTAGAGGTCCCACTGTAGTAGTATTTTGAACTCTTAAGTGTTTGCAGGCAAACTTGGGGTTAAAATTACACCTCTTGGCATTTTAGTATATAGATCAGTCTTAATCCCAGAGGATCACAGGAATTTATAATACAGCTCTGTGGAGAGAGAGAGAGAGGAACTTGTCTCTATTGTGCTTATAGTGAGATTCATGCACCTGGAGGGAGAACTGTTTAAAGTGTCTCACATCAGAGGCTCAACCCCACTCAGTTGTTACCTGGTAACAGTTTTTATGCCAATATTAAACATATTTTGACTTGAAAGTCACAGTTATAAAAGTGAATTGCTAAGATTGAAATTTCTGAAAATAGCTTTTATGAGGCCATGGAGATTGCCTTATGGTAAGTAATAAAGGTGCGTCTTTAAACCTGAGAAGATGTGCAGAGTTGAAGCTTGAAATGTAGTGCTTCATTCCTTCTTTTTTATTGTCTGGAAATTGTATTTTGTACTTCTGCATACTTTGCTCCATCTTTAAAGTGCATTAAAGATGTATGGAAATGCTATTTAAATATGTATTTTTCCCAGTTGGAGCCGAGGCAGAGTAAATGAGCTCTAAACACTAAACTGAGCTCAGGGGCTAAGCACTAAACTGCTCAGGGTTGCATAGTTTGTCAGAGATAGTGATTGATCACAACCTTGTCGTTTAAAGTCCAATTCTGTAGTCAATACATCAGCACCTTATGGATTAAGGTATGTGTTATCATACTATAAAATCAAGTTGACCATATTTGCTTTTTTGCATTGCAAAATTGTTTATCAAAGGAAAAGGCCTTTGGGTATTCCTCTCCTTAAAATATTAACCCTGCTTCAAATGCACAGATTCTTTTCTTGTGGTCCACAGTTACAGTATATGTTACATCTCTGTTGCTACTCCCATTTGTCTGTTCCTACACTTTCCAGCCTTTAGGGATATGCAGTTACAATGCACCTAGATTCAGAACTAAGGTTTACGATCTTCAGACTTTACACACTTAGTTTATTTCTTTCACCCTAGATTGGTCTAACTGAGAAAATAATTTTTTTTCAAAAAATTATTAATAATGTGGATAAAACAAAATGTAGTAGAAGGCTCAGAAAGTTTTAATCTTTAAATATCTTTAAATATTATCATCAAATAGCTAGTGCCATAAGCAAAAGCAAGATGTGGCTATCTAAACCATACAACTTGATAGTTTTACATGTTCATGCAGTTCTTAATCTTGTAGTTACAACAAAGTCTCCTTTTTTCTAATCAACTCCTCTCTAATCAGATCATTGGGCAGTTCCCTCTCATATGCTCTCTTCATTGCCCAATTTATTGTCTGAATTTATAAAACTACATCTTGGTGTTCCTGTTCCATTTGTTCCGGGACATAAGTCTAAAACCTGTCTCTCATTCTCCAGGCTTTCTTCCTGGTGGGGGATGTCTGCTTGTCTACACTTTGAAAGAGACATTCCTATTGTTTGTTAACACATTTTCTAGTTTGGAGTTTTTTGCTTTAAAAACTAAAACTGTTTTTTCTTCATTATTGTTGAGCCTTGCTAAGAGATCCTTGGTTTATAAAATGATACTGTCTGCTCTTTATATTGTGCTTCTTGTCATCTTTCCCTGATGCATCTCTTTGAGGCCATTAGGTTTACATTAGGTTAGAGGTAGCTCCTGTTATCCTTGTTGACCAATTTATCTCAACACATCGGCATTTTACATTATAACTTTGGATTTTGCCAGATTTATACATTTATACAGAGATTATGTTTTACTAAAATGTGTGCTTAATCAAGCATGTAAGTGACGTAGGTTCTGTGAAATACATGGTGAATAGCAAATACAGAAAAATCTAAAGCTGATTCTACAAAAGAGTCTGTCAATGTCATGTCACATTTAAAATTACATGATTTTAACATACATAATAGCATAATCATAATCAATGCAGAATTAACAACCTAACTAAAAGGGCACATTCAGATACAGGTCGCACTTTGGACTCCCTCTCTTTCTCTGACACACTAACCCTGAGTACTTTCAACCAACAAATTATTCAGCAGAAGTGTATCAAGAAACACTTTGGGGGCTATTTTATACCACAGCAATATGCCTGCATAATGCCTCCCTGGGACTGTGACTGATAAGTCGTAAGTTTTCTTTTCCTTCTTTTTGATTTTTTTTCTTACTTTTCAGTCATTCTGGTGTGTGTTCAGACCATAGTGTGTAAGTGTGTGTATATGTATGTTTATATATATATATATATATATATATATATATATATATATATATATATATATATATATATATATATATATAATGTGTGTGTGTGTGTGTGTGTGTGTCTAATTCTTATTTATGTATTTATTTAAAAACCTTCTGTAAAAAGTCAAATTTTCCACTGGGGACAAATTATTTTCTGTCTATCTAATTAAGCAAAAAAGATGATTAACTTGTTTTACAAACTGGACACTTTAACATGAGATGACCAGAACTGTACATTTTTTTCCCATGTGTACCTCTATTGCAAATAAAATACCACATATTTTGACTAAAATAATTATTGTTGCTATACTACCCAAGGCCTAGAAATATCTCTAGAGTTTTGTTAAAAAATAACAAAGATTACTGTTATTCATTTACTTCTAATGTATCTGAGTATAAAGTGAAAATAAAATCTTTAATATTTGGGTTGTATCATTTTTTTCTTGTTGTTGCCAATTTATATGCCATGGTGAGTTTTCATACAAGAAAAGACTGCGGCTAAAAAAAGCCTCTGCTTTTTGGTTTTTGAGGAGCTCTAATCCTGTGTTTAGAGAAGAGTACTAAATATGAATAAAGAGAGTTGAAATAAACCTAAAATTGTTGTTGACTGTTGCAAAAGAAGAATAGCACAAACACTACGGAAAGGATTAGGGTATTATTAGATAACTCCATTTAATAGCTGTTGTTGAGGTTATAAAAATACTAAAGATCACCAGGCAGGACAATACCAATGTCATCCTTTGTGTCAGTCTTTGAATTGCGAGTAGCTTCCTGTGCCATGAAGTTTTTATGTTTGTAGAGCTTTCAGAGGGGTGTCCCAAAATGTTATTGTTCACTGTCTGAGTCACTTTCTGCAAGTCTGAGGTTGAAACTGGAAAATGGTTCAGGTGGTTCCCCATTACACCCTTTAAATCCATTTCTATAAAGGGCATAAAAAAGCATCATAGATGCATGTATTGGAGTCAGTGGATTCTGTCAATAGATGAATAGAATAAGAGTTTTTGCTAATGGGTCCACTCTCAGTTACAACAGTGTTAATTCAGCAGCAGAGTTAAACTGAAAGTCAAAAGAACAGAGTGGTTCAGAAAATTAAATGTACTCAAACAACAAATCAGGGGTCTGCACCAGAAAAGCTATCAAACATGCATCTAGGTTGAAACTAGATACAAAATTCAACGTCCAAAATACTGATCATAAAGTTTGTTACTTAGACAAGGAAGCATGTATTTAGCCAGTTTAAATATTGTTTAATTCTGTGCATAACAAAGGCAAATAGCATCATAACAACCTTTACTTACCCAAAATATTGCCTTCCTTGTAATTACGGTAAAAACTTAATGATAAGTAAAAATAATAAGCTTTAAACAGAAAAAATAGAGAAGATGGAAGTAGTGTACGTTTGACTTCTCCATACTTCCAAAACTATCAAGTATTAGAGAAAAATATAACATCCAGACATAAGTAGTATTTGTGCTTGTGCTATAACAAAGTATTTGTGTTCAGTTCAGGATGACCTGTTGATCAAACAAAAGATGGTTTCTTAGAAGTAGTAGACATCTGTTGTCCTTGAGTTTTTTGGATATATTCTGCTTGAAAATGTTTTTTGTCATTTGTGGTCCTTCAGTCTTTAAATTTAGAGCTAATAGATTTTGTTACATTTTAATGGTTACTTAGATTTTAATATTTGAAAGCTGAAACATGTCCACAGCTAACCTATCAGCTGTTCATGCAGCTGAAGTCTTTTGTAGCTAGTTAGGTAGCAGTAAATGTTCATAGGCTTGGCATAAAGTCAAGGACAGAATAATGGAGGGCAGTGCTGTCCTTGTCTGTGAAAATGATATTTCATGGTCTACATTATGTAGCTGTTACCAGCCTGAAAATACAATTCAATATATGGGAACAAATAGCCTCTGCCATTGTTCAGCAAGCAGCACACTTCCAAAAGATGAGACAGTAGAAGTCAGTTTGTTATAGGAAATGGATAGCAAATGCCACAGTAATGTCTATGATTACTTAAGTGCCCCTACTTCTGCAGAGGTAACAGCATCTAGTCGTTGAACGCCTTAAACATTTAATGAGTACCTTTAAAAGGTAATGTAAGCATTCACATACTGTACCGTGTTAATGAAGAGCATAAAGGAATTCAATTAACTTGACGGGCTTTTTGTATGCCTGGTAATATATTTGCTGTGAATTGAACTACAAATTACATGTTTAATTAGCACTTACCAATGTTTAATTGATATCTACTATATTAATGCTTCCTTTGCTGTGCTATCCACTTTTATTGTAATATGACTCCTGAGTTCATTGTTTCTTTTCTTTCTGATTTTAGAATGTAACTGTCTGTGTTTGTGCTTTAGTTTGTATTTGAAATATTGAGTTCAATTAATTTTGTCTTAGCTGCACTTACACTATGAGTCAGGCATGCTATGTAATAATTGTACATATAGTATAAAAAAATAAGTATAATGTTAATATCTTCTTCTGTAATACGCTACCATGGCTGTTCGTTTGTCTGTCCACCTATTGACTTGAAATTTGGTACACATATACTACGTAACGTCTACTATCCGCTTTCGGGGTGATGATTTTATTACTCTTTTTATTTTTATTTTATTTTATTGTAGAATCAACTCTCGGCAGCGCGCTGCAGGGCGGCCGTGCAGCGCATGTGTATGGGCGCCGTTTTCATTCCCTACCACTTTCGCTAATCATTCTTGAGGCAGATTGAAGATTTAAGTGCCAGATTAAGTGAAAAATTAAAGAAAATGTACTAAGTAATTGCAACACAAAAGCTAACTTAATCAGTTTTAACGCGAAAAGATGCCGACGAAAGAAGAGAAGCAGCGGGCCGCTAGGGTGGAGTAAAGAAGAGCTCCTCAGGAAGCAACAAGCACATCAAACTCTGAGCAAACGAATGCTAAACGTACAGAGAAAGAGGATGAATACTATGACTGCTCAAGTCAAGTGTATTCACTGCACTATAATGCCGTTACTGGTAAAGCATAATGTGCATAAGCAGAGAAGCATCAAGCCATTTATACCAAAATATAGCTTATTTGTATGTGTATATATATATATATATATATATACATGTGTATATGTATATATATATATATATATATATATATATATATATATATACATGTATAATCCAAAGTCAGCTGCATTCTGAAAATGACGATTCCACAGGTAAATGATAACAATATAACATTTAGGTGAAAGCCATTTGAAAACATGTTCATCATAAGGAACTCCAAGTACCACCATACACATTGAGAAGAGAAAGAAAATGGAAAAACTTAGTAATGTCAAGACAAAAACAATTTCTACAATATATTAGCAATAATAAAGAGCAAAAATAAAATAATGGAATGTTGTATGCTAAAATAGTTAAGAGTAAGTGTTCAGACATTTTACTTTCTTGTATACAAAGTATAGGGAAAGTACTGGAATCTTCAAAGATTTGAGATTCATCAAAATTTTACACCTCCCTGAAAATACCATTTTTGGAATTATTTCTGTGTGTCTTTCTGTCTGTGTGTGTGTGTGTGTGTATGTAAACACGATAACCCGAGTACGCTTTCACTTAGGTCAACCAAATTTTGCATACGAGTATTAGGTACAAAATGTTGATTTCTATCAACTTTTGGGCTATTTCCGTTAACCAGAAATGGTACTTTACCTTTTATTCATGCAGATGCAGAGTCCGATTCTATAACTTTACTTTTATAGTAATTGTTCAATATATTATTAATTTGATTTGATTTGTTGTTGATGGTTCTTTAATGTACATAATATAAAAATATAATCATTGTCTTGTGGTTTACTCCTCAAAAATCTATCCCCATAGCTGAGTATACGAGAAAGTCTAGGGGAGACCACTCACAATTTTTTAAAATGCTGAGTATCAGTGGGGTTGCACTGGTACTAGTGGATGTCTGTGAGTGTATGCATTAATGCACCCTGTCCAGGACTGGTTCTTGCACATGACCAGTGCTGCCAGATGCCAGAATATGGACTAAGACCCCTGTAACCCTGAGTTGGATTATGTGGTTTTGAGAATGTTATCATTCCTGTGTTTAGGTGCTGTGTAGCTAAAGGGTACGCCTTCTATACTCATTTTATTCTTAGAATTTTAAAGAGGCATGCAACATGAGATTATAGTGTATGCCCTGGGGTATAGGCACTAATGACTTCTGTAAGGTAAGGGGAGTGGGCTAACAATTTATGATTTGTATACTATATGTGAAAAGGATGATTTTAAAACCAGCTCAAAACTTTGGCTGTGAAGCAAATTAAGATTGGATTTTAATGGATGTTCACAGTGGCAGATGCTTTATAAAACTTAAAGTTTGATTAATATAATGTATATTGGCATTTTTAAAGTATAATTGATGGTTTTTCCAACACATGCAAAATAAATCTTACTATTTAATGATCTGAAAAAGGAAGTAAACTCCTTCAATAGGGTTTTACATGTCAGGACATAACTAACAATCATAATATTATGCTTCACCACGTTGTCTTATTTTTTGTGGAACAAATAGTCACAGGGTAAAATTGTCTACATGTAGTTTTATCAACTGAAGTTATATGTAAGTAATTTAAAGCTCTTAACTAGAACTATATATCACAGGGTTGCAGAAAACTGGAGCCTATCCTGGTGCCATAAAGTACAATGGGCACTGCAATGGGCCCCCCTCACTCACTCACATCAGGACAATTCAAAAACCCTAATTAGTGTAAGAAGCACATTTTAAGATGTGGGAGGAAACTAGAGTTTCTGTTGAAAACCCATATGAACGCAGAGAGAGAACATGCAACCTTAGGACACATGTTGACCAGACTGGAACTGAAAATGAATTCCTTGAAGCTACTGCGCTACCATACTCAACACAGTTAAAATATTACAAGATTTGTGGTGTATTAATTTTCTGTTTTTCAGAGATATTGGTAATGTTTTCATCAAAGAAAAGAACTGTCAAAAGTCATCTTTCAGATTTCAAATTTTAGTGATCATGATTTTATTGCCATTGCCATGTTTCCCCTATATAATTTTTATTAGTGAGTGGCACTGGCTACTGACCAGTGGGGTCCCCTTTTAGAGAGGTGGCAATAAATAATTAAATAATACAAAAACTTCTTTTACAGCAAAAAATGAATACATAGAAATGTAAAATTGAATTACAATAAAAGTATACAAATATACTTGCAAAAATCACTTTCACAAAAGGCAGGCCAACAAAAAAGGATTTTTAATTAAATTACATTTTAGATGCATTCACATATAATACAGAAAAGCACCTGCTATGATGTTCATGTATGTTTGACTGTTGCCTGCCTAATTGTATGAAACTACTTGGATCTCAGTAGACTAATTTTGCTGGAATTTGGCACACTTATTCCACAAGGAAATTTATCAGGAAAGCTCCAGTTTTTTTTGAGATGTCTTAAAAACAACACACTGCATATAATTTTGAAATTTCAAAACCTCCCATTCGGAAACACACTGCTGAATTTTCAAAGTCAGAGGTTCATGCTGTGCAGCGTCAATTATGGATTAGTTTACCATTTCATATTTTCCTTTTAAGGGGTTACTTCTGTTTGTTTAATTTTTTTATTTTTTCCTTTTTCACTCATATGATAATATAAGTTGGCCAGATACTGAGAGAGTGAAGAATCATGCTGGTCTGCTGGTACACCACCTCACTTCTGCTGTCCACATGAGGATGGTTAACTATAAGGTAAAAGATGCACCACAACCAACAACTAAAAACAGGACATCAGTAGTGCCATTTTTGCATCACTTGAATTGCAATGTCACGTGTGGGGAAGCTATTGAACCACCACAACTCTGTTTGGGCTACGTTATAACTACACAACATTGTAAATTGCTGTTAAAACTGTGTGTTAATGTAGTCTACTAGCACATGTACCTAATTGGATTCTTTAATGACTGTTATTTTTGTATAGGATCCACTGCTGTGAAAATAGTTCACAGACATAAGTGTAATAACTGAGTGATGAAGAAACTAAAAATATTTTAAATACTCCAACTTTCAAATCAGCTAACTAATGCCTCAGTACATCTGAATGTTACATTATGTATATTTTCTCTCACATGTTTTAACTTGTTATAATAAGTAGGAGGTCAGTACACTGTCATATTGCTTTTCATTTTAAGTTAAATTATTCCTTTTATTGGCTAACTAAAAAGATTACAATATGCAAGCTTTCGAGGCAACTCAGGCCCCTTCTTCAGGCAAGATGTAATCATCTTGCCTGAAGAAGGGGCCTGAGTTGCCTCGAAAGCTTGCATATTGTAATCTTTTTAGTTAGCCAATAAAAGGTGTCATTTTGCTTGGCTTTTCTCTACATTCATAATGGCTAACACGGTACAACACCCTAGTACTAAAGTTAAATTATTGAAAGAGGGTGAGACTTGCAAGAATGCATTTGCTTTGTGGTTGATGGGGATAACTAAAACTAAAGGCGTTTTCAGATTTTCACCTTGAAATATGCAGTGGGTTTTACATGGAATTCATGTGACATTATACTGCATTTGCTAATATTTAACCCCTAATCAGTCACTGGAATTGATTGATTGCAAGACACGTGTTGCATATGTAGCACAAAGTAATGTTGATTTTGGTGACCATTTTTGTCATAAAGACCACCAGCATATTAACAGGAACAAGAAAGAGGAAACAAAGAGATCCCAAAATCTGCTTAGTCGAAGTATGCTTACTTTGAAGATTCACAGTGACTTGATAACTTGGAGGCAATACCTTAACCCTGTTAATAGGACACACTGGATGGGTGGCCTGCCATCTGATTTCACTGCTAGAGGAATCACTGCAAATAAGAAATATTCATTTTGTTTTTCATTAAGGAAGATCAGATGAATGTCAGAGTTGTATACGTTCAAAGTACCATATTTTGAACTGAAAGCTACACAACCTTCTAGTGTTCCTGAAACAGTGCTCTCCAATGCCGTTCTTTTTCCACTAGTTACTGTATATAGTCCAAGGAGTCCCAGCTTTGCTTGAGAGTTACCTACAACTTAGAAAGGAAAAAGTGCTGTCAGTAACACACATTCTTAGTGTGAGTGTGCACCTGATACTCCTGTGTACTCCCTCCCTCACCGTAAAGAAGTGCAGATTAGGTTGACTGTAGAAGTGAGTCTGCTCTATGAGGAACTTCTTCCTACTGTAATTGTTGTATCTGGAATATGCAGTGACCCCTTGTGATCTACAGTCCTGTAAGCAGATTTGGAAAATAAATAGATGCATACTGCATAACAAATGCAGAAAATAATCCACAGTAGTGTCTAATGTATCAGCAGAGGTTTACTTCTTTTCTACAAAACAGTACTGTCAGAGTAGTGATTTGTAATTTGAGCTGTAATTTGGTTGTTAAATGTGAATAGATAGATAGATAGATACTTTATTAATCCCAATGGGAAATTCACAATAATAATTAAGTTATTTAGTTTTAAATACATAATGGAAGCAGTTAAACAAATAAGGAATACGTATTATACTCAGATTAGCTGGTGCAAAGGTGTAGTTGTTGAAGTAATTAATTATGAATTAGGAAATTTCATCAATGATTGTGTGGTGCATAAACATTTTATTACTGCTAAAAATGTACTTTTGAGGATAAAGTGATGAAAGGACATAAACAGTGGTCTGCTGAGCAAGGAAAATGTCATCTGGTCAGATGAGGAATCCTTCATGTTTAGTGTGAGGAATAATCAAGTTGTTTAGTACGAGCAGTACGAATACATGTTTGGCACCCACAAACAGAGGTCTATAGACGAAACATTTATTTCCCATAGTGAAAGGGCGTGGTGTCTGTGTTATGATGTAGAGTACTCATTCTTTTGGCATTATTTTGGTTTATTTATTTAGAATATGAGATTAATGTCAATAAATTCTGAGTAATCACGTTTATCCCGTGGAGAAACATTTCTTTCTCGGTTATAGTTATTTACATTGCACAAGAGGTTAATAAATGGCTTGCCCAATGTAACCATGTTGTAAAACATATACTATATCATCTTGAAGCCACTAAGCAATTACAAGGGATTCTAAACTAGAATCTGAGGCTGTTTCTTGCTATAAATAACAAAACGATAAATAATGGCATTACTCTTTGCAGAATATTGTATATATATATATTCATATTTTCATCAAAACAGCAGCTTAGAATACGATTTTTCACAAGTCAATATTATTGCATACATTCCATTCAGTTTCAAATGCTTAAAGGACTTATACTATTCTGGTGATTTATGATGACAGATCATATAGTAATTTTTTGACATCTATGTTGCGCATTATCTACATTTTGAAATAGCACAATTCTAGCGCTACATTGATCACCTAACTTGAAAACTGACAACTGATATATATAGATTTAGTTAAATGCAAAATAAATAAATATGGAAAATATCTTTTTGGTAAGAAGAAAAGGGTATCAAAAACCCTGTATGACACTGAATTGAGGAGAAAAACAAACTTGTGTCAATGTAAACTAGCAGCCTTTCTCTGGCCATTATAATAATGAACAGGCAAAAAATTTCCCACAGCTGTACAAGACTGCAAAGATGAAGTTATTAATAACATGAATGGCCACACAGGCACATGTAGAAGGCTGTTCTCTTGTTGGTGTGATTAGCTAAAGCCACAGGAACTTTGAGTTATTAGTGACTCATGGGGTGCATTAATTTAACACTGATGATTTGAAATGGTGTTGACTACTGGCTGAAGTTCTTATCATTCTAACATAAAAATAATATGTAATGTATAATACAATATATAATAATATATAGTAAATAATACAATCTTCCTACTCCTCTTTTAAAAAGGATTGGAGGAGGACATGGCAATGCTTAGTAATATAGCTAACAGGATGCCTATTCCTGCTAATGTATTTGTGCTGGGGCTGCTTGAGCATGAAAAGAAGTAATTACAATTTGAAAGCACTATAGCTTATTTCTATAGCTAGTAGCTACTTTTCAGCTGAACAAGAAGTAATTAAAGTTGATGGGATAGTTATTGTCCATTGCCCATAAATAGAACTATCACCTCATAGCAATATACAATACCAGTCAAAAGTTTTAGAAGGCCTCAGTTTTTTCCAAATGTAATCAGTTGAAATGCAGTGAATGACCAGAAATGGTGAAAAGGTAAGTGGTAAACTGCAGGAAGTTTAAGTTTAAAATTTAGGTTAGCAAAAACTGAAAAAAAGGAAATTTCAGAATATTACAAATTGGTCTTCTTTATAGAACAACTAATAGGTTACAACCTACAGGTTTTTTGCAACAGTTAAAGTAAATTAAGCCTTACAAGTTGAAGCAAACAATTTGCTAAGGTGTCACAACTTCTGTTGATTACTTAAAAACCTTTTGTCTGTCTTAAAGCAGAGTTGGAAAAGACTGTGCTACTACACCCTCTGAAGTACTACTTGGACAACATTACACTGCCATAGAACAAATCAACAATGGCACTTTTGAACAGTAGTGTAATAAATGATAATGTGCAGACTCTATGTCTGCCTTTTTATTGATCACGTTAAGATTGATTTTAATACTTTTAGGTGAACTATTTTTCCCACTTTGTGTGGATTTAAAACTGCCTTTTGTTATGAATTTGGCTTATAATGAGTTTAATAAAGATTACTTTCTATCAGTGTAATTTTAGTAGATCACAGAACTATGCTTCAAATATGCAGTTCTTAAAAATTTTCTTTCCTATAGGAACATGTTACAGTATATACAGAAATGCTTGTTCATAATTGATTATACTTAAATCTGTCAATTATAAAAATTTGCTCCAAGATACACACTTTATCATGTTATTTATTTTACAATGAACTTTTGTTTTAAATTCCATAACTAGATATGGGAAAAGATAAGCAAGAACTTCAGCTACATAACATCCATCCATTTTCCAACCCGCTGAATCTGAACACAGGGTCACGGGGGTCTGCTGGAGCCAATCCCAGCCAACACAGGGCACAAGGCAGGGAACCAATCCTGGGCAGGGTGCCAACCCACCGCAGGACGCTACATAACATGTTGAGTTAAATGAACTCAAATGAAAAACTCAATTATAAAAATTTCCTGCTTTTAAAACACCAGTCAGAAAATATATATATATAAAAATGTGTACTGAAAAGTCATGATAATACAGTAATAAGTCAACCCTTTCATACTTTTTCTTAACCTGTTTATTTCTTTATTGGATTACATTTGTAGAGCCTGGCAAAACACCACTAAGAGCCAACTCTGAACATAGACACACTCAGCCACTCATTAATACCAAACTGAAATTGTCTGCTAATAATAATTTTCCATCCATCCATTATCCAACCCGCTATATCCTAACTACAGGGTCACGGGGGTCGGCTGGAACCAATCCCAGCCAACACAGGGCGCAAGGCAGGAAACAAACCCTGGGCAGGGCGCCAGCCCACCGCAGGGCAATAATAATTATTATTTATATAAATGTATATTTGGTAGTCACCTTTATCTAAAACAACTCACAAGGACTCAATACATACAGTTTTGAACAATTGTAAAAGAGGCAGGTGAAATGTTTTAATTGGAGTCACACAATAAGTCTGGAGCAGACGTTGATCTGGTGAAGTAGTGGTTTTCAATTCAGTGCTATATCTGTTACATCATACAGCTTGCTGGAAACATGCATGACTTAAAAATGTAGGAGGAAGCCAGAGAACCCACAACATATCAAGCTGAATTTGTAAACTTCACACAAAGTTTAATTGTGTTTGATATCAAACTTTGGTCCCTGCAATGGTGATACTATCCACTGCACCACACTGCAATCCAAGATACACACTTTATCATGTTATTTATTGTACAATGAACTTTTGTTTTAAATTCCATAACTAGATATGGGAAAAGATAAGCAAAAACTTCAGCTACATAACATGTTGAGTTAAATGAACTCAAATGAAATTAAACTTGAAGTTAAATGAAATGTACTACTCCATAATATGTTGACTGCAGTGAAACCTGTAGATTTGGAAAGACAGCTGGTCTAAAGCAAATGTAAGATGACAGTTATTATGCTATACAATTTGCAATGATCTGGAAAGTAAGTTAACCTAGAAGTAAATTTGTCTGGAATGCCTTTTTATTTCTGTTGTTCCATGTATTGATATTAAAACTGGATTAATTATTAATGGGAACTTCAGTGCTCTTAGACAAATGCATAATTTGTTTCTACAGGAACTACATAATTGAAAGGATTGGTAGGAAAGTCTTCTGAATGAAAGGTTTAAATATAGAAAATTTAATATAATCCAGGATAATGTGCTTTGTTTAATGGATTTGGCAGTGTGCTTCCAACATTTACATTAGCTGACTAGAGTGGTCAGGTTTGTCCAAGGGGACCTTTCCTGCTTTGCAAAATGTGTGTTAAACAACAGTAGTAAAATGACTCAGTCTTTAATTAGAAAAAACTGTCAGGGAAACTATTTTATAATAATACACACATATGACACTTGTTTAAAATTTAACACAAAGGGAATTTAATACACTAGAATTGAAATAGGATCTATGATTTCTGTTTATTAAGCAATATTTTGACTAACAAAAAAAGCGTAATAACCACACACAACTATTTTCACATTCGAATAAGATACAACTTAAACCCTTTATAATATTCTTAATTTTAATTCTTTCTCTCACAAGGTCCACAAGTATACTCTGTATTGCTAACATGCATAATATTTATATTTTGTCAGTGAAGCCTCTGTGTACCACTTTTGACCTCAAACTAAATTGATTAAAGCTATGAAGCTTCAAAAGTAATTTTATTATACCAAGTAAATAATAAAGGAATGAACACAGTGTAGCAGTCCCTGACTGCCCTTGAGTTGGTATGTCCAAAAACCCACACATGAATGTATACATTTCACCTCCTATTATTATTTTTTTCTCAAACATTGTTTACCTCCTGCTTATTCCTTTGTTTCAACTCACGTTACTCCTCCAAGTTCAAAGTGAATGTTTTAGTGAATAGCTTTCAAAACTCAGACCTGGGCCATCCTAGAATTCCTTCCAGGGTCTGGGATGTTTCTTCAAAATTACAGTGTAACAAAACTACATGACCCTCTAATGGCCCTCAAACCACTAGATCCCTGTGCTTTGTGTTAAAGGCATACCAATCAATCACTAGCTCTTTGCTAGATCTGTGTTGGTCTTGTAATATAAAACAATTCAAAAGCAAACTTGAGGCAAGGACCATCTAGTTAGAGATGCAGATACAGTATCATCATTTTAATGGCTGGTTCTAAAAGCCAGTGTTTCTTACAGACAGATAAGTTGTGCTGAATTTGCTTACCCAAATTAATGGATATGCTTTTTACCAAGTGTGAGGTATACCTATCTAGTACCCGTTAGTATTCCTAGTTGTTCCCAGAAAAGCCTGAAATTATCAAGGCATCATTTAAACAAGGCGCTGAAGAGTTTCCTTAATGATTTTAGATCAGGCTGACTCAATAGCTTCATATAGTTAAATATAGATATTTTAGCCACATCCCAAAGGTGCCCAAACTTAAAATGATGCATACTTTGTGATATGGTGCATTATGCTGTTAGAGTGTACAGTAAATGCTGTGGAATTCTTATAATGCTGAAATGATATTAAGAGGCCTAATATGTACCAAAAAATATCTGCACACTATTACACTACCACTGACAAAAGCCAGAATGAATACATACAGTGTATCATTCTGCACACTATGGCTAAACAGCTGTGTTTTTCTTAGCCTATTTTGACTTAGTATGATGACTACAGAAGCTTATTCCTGCCACCTGAAAAAAGATATGTATTATTGCATTATTTCACAAAGTATTGTATTATTTCACAATAATCATTGCATTATTTCTGAAAGGTATTCCCTGCTGCCATTATCAGCATGGACACATGTGCTTCTTTTGTCTACTGACAGCTATTGACAATAAGGTTAATCACATAGGTACCTTGCACTCACGTGATAAGAACTGAACAAAAGGTATTGTTTGTGATGTGGCCGGGCACAGGTAGAAACAGAGCCATAACAAGTGAAGTATAGTTGGGACACCAGCCAGGTCATCCCCTTTAATTTCTTTGTCCTTCTAACTTAAAATAAGTGCCTTCTGGCAACAAATGGCATGCGCCCACAGGGCAATAATACAAAAGATTAAAAAGCTCCGATTAGCATTTCTTAACACACAGCAGGTCTCCCATAGAGGTCTGAAGCCTTCAGGTATCAGTCATGAAAGATACCTCAGTGGAGGCAGTTTGACTTCTTATAACAGGTGGACTGGAAAGGGCATGGTTAAATTCATTCACTGGGTGGCTTTTAGAGCTGTGGGAAGAAAAGGAGAATACATGGTTAGCGACACCACTCCCTCTCGCCTACCTCAAGTGAGCCAGGAAAGAGATCCTCCGATGTGCATGCATGACAAGGTATACATTTAGTTTTAATCAGGTTAAAGTTTAGTAAACATCTTTTGTAAAGATGTTTCAACAGTGGCAGAATGCTAGTACAGAGCTGTCATTCTCCCTTGCAACGCCAGGGCTTGTATAGGGTTTCCATGTTCTCCTTGTGCATTTGTGAATTGATTGGTATTAGTCAGTGTACTTAACTGCATATGAGTACCTGTTTTAGCACTGGATACTTGAAATGTATCAGTAACACTTCTCAATTAAGTAAATGTAATTAGTGATACATCTGCTGTTATTTAAATATTTCCCATCTGCTTTTTCCATCTTCAGCCAGAACTCTTGAAAATTAGTGATATGAACACCAGCCCTGAACCACAAGATAACGCAGTTTCAAAATATCTATTTGCAAATAAACAGATTATAACTAAACTAATACTTTATATGTTTTTGTTACTGGATTGCACACATCTCACTCTTTTCTAAGTGGCTGTGTAGTTGTGCCCTGTAAAGGACAGCACACCAGGATTGTTTCATGCTTTACACCCAGTGCTGCTACAATAACCACTGTTTCCCAGTTACCCTAAAGTGAGTGAATTAAATTAACCCTTAAGCACATGCAAATCTAAAAGTATACCTATAACTTTTGTTCACTTCTTGTCACTTGCATGCTACGCACATGCTTAACCATTTCCTCACTAGTTGTCAATATATTGCAATAGTATTTTTTTTTTTTGAGTGACACAAATAAGGTTCATCAGGTGATGGTTAACAGTAAATTTTATAAAAAACTTTTAGATTTTTAATACAAAACAACCCAGTCATAATCCAGTGTGGCAGCTTTACATTAAATGAGAGTCTGGCTCTGATCACTGTCCACCTGATTATTAAATCTGTGGAGTAGTTATAGTCAAGGTAACTCAACACATTGACTAATAAGGACATAGAAAAACCTGTACATCAGCAACTAACACTGTCCTACAGTACAGCTCATGGACTATGACCTAGACTGACAGGATGGGAAAAGAAAAGAAAATTAATTAGCAGACAAAACAATTAATTGATTAAAGGATTCATCTTCATGCATGTTATCTCAGGAGACAAAGAGATCATATTGGATGGCATATAAATCCTGTCAGTGCTCTGGGTGGGACAGCACGAAGATTAAATATTAGCTCTGTTTTTTTCAAGAACAGTATATTACTACTTAATTTGAACATCATTGTATAGATAATTGTTTTAAATGATTATACTGATTTCTCATAATGAGCTGGGAGGTTTTGAATTAGTTGTAAAAGGTGGTACATGAATGTTGTTTAGTCTACACTATAACCTGAAAAATAATCATGCAAGAGCATAGCCACACATTTGCTAGACTTGTAAAAAATGTTAAAACCTTTAAATTCTGGGTGACAAATTGGATATTTAAAAAAATACTAATTTACTGATCTCATATTTGGTGATTGTAGTAATAGCTTCTTTATTGGCAGCCTTCTCACTATGCCACTTGTGTGTAAATGGTGACACCAATTCAAAAATAAAATTTCACATAGATAATAGGCGAGGATTTCTCAGCCCTGTGTCTTTTTTTTTGTGGTGTGCTTTATGCACTCTTTCTGTTATTTTTTTTCCAGCTTACATCCACCATCATAGTTGTGTTTATTAGTTGTTTTATTTGCTTAAGTGATATGGTAGTTACACCAGAATACACAGACATAAAAAACTATGCCATCACAGGGAAACTGAGCAATTTCCACACAGACAAAGTCCAGAATTTGAACTTAGTTGCCAGGACCAGTGACATATAAACACAAGTCACCAGAGCTGTCCCATCATATGCTTCTTTTGAGGTTAATTTGTCATGTACAGTAATAACCTAAACCTGAATTATATGTTCACAGATGTGAGGATTTTAATGACTCTGCAGTAGGTACTGTATCTGCTAGTTAGCATATTTTGAAACTAAGGCTTTTAATTTTGTTAGTAATGTGGTCTACCCAGGAATCAACATATACAGCTTTTTGATTGAGATGAAGGCAAATGTGTTATTTATGGTCTTATAATTGCCTTGCTTGAATTCTTTGTCCAATGCCTCTATCACAGCAATGATCATCCTGCAGGACTGAATCACCTTTGACTTACACAACTACAGGATGGTGGAAATTGAAGGTTATGTTACATCGTTTTCTCTTATGTTACCATTTTATGACAGAAGGGGTATATTTCATGTTGCTCTTATTTGAAGACTCAAAACAGCACACCAACCTTTTGTCCCATTCAGCATTCATTGTGTTTAAGGTATAATTTATTTTAAAAATTAATTAGGTGATGGTGTCTGTAAAAAGAAAAATAACAGATGTTTCATACTTATTGTTATCATTTTGTATGAGGATAGCCCTGATGTCTCCATCTATGCTTGCAAACCTTTGTTGGTGTACAGAGGAGTTTATACATGACAGTAAAATTGATATTGAACTTAATTTACATTATTAAGAAAACAGTCATAGTTGACTTTTTATATAAATAATTTTCATAATGTCTTTCTGTACCCTGCAGCGAATAGGTTTACCCTCTAAGACTGCTATTGTTGGGACAGGTTACCATTCCCACAGCCAAAAAAGAGAAAATAATCAAATTTGAAAAATTAATAGAATATATTTATCTTTCTGAATAACAACTGGGGATGTCAGTAGTTGGTTGACAGCACTGAGAAGCTGTTGTAAAGCAAGAACACATGCTCTCAAAATGAAACCTCCACACAAGGCCCAATGGACGTGGTATGCAAGACTGGACAGTGCTTCCTGCATTTAAAGAGGAGTGCGAAAACCGTTAACAAGGGCTAGCTGACAAAATGTCATGAATTGTTCTTCTCATTAACATTTCTGTATTGATGAAATTTTCTAATTATTTAAGAAAAACAAATTAAATACAAACATGTCTTACTGGCCCTAGTCTAGGATTAGTGAGATTCTTAATTTATTAAACACTGTCAGAGTTGAGGTGCTACATAACATCTTAAACCTGGTGAATCCAATTCAGGTTCACAAGTATTGTAGCCTTTCCTGGCAGCATTGAGTGAAAGGCAGGAAACAGCCCTGGACAGTGTGGCAGTTCATCACTGGTCTCATATTATAATTATTATTATTATTTAATTTGTTTATCATGACAATTCACCAGTTGCTACTGTAGTGTCTGTGCCTTGAATAGGGATTTAAGGTGTTTAACCCAGCACATTCCAAAAAAATATGACCAGTTCCAATAAGTGTGATCTTCTGAACTTCTTAGGCTGTATGGCGTTCTGGCAACTTCTGCAGATTCTTTTTGAGCCCTTTCATGATGGTACTTAGAGCCCCAAACACCACAAGCACAACTCTGGCGTTGGTGCCCCAGATCTTTATATTTGCACTGCTTTTCAGTGTCTTTGAGTAGAATGATGATGTTGTCTGGAACTGCTACATCTATCAGCAGGCATTGCTTCTCCAAACTGTAATGAACCACCATATCAGGATGGTTAGATGAAGTACTATTATTATTATCTGAATCTTTAGTCAGATAGCAATTATTTGTGTGCAGTTTTTGCAGTATAAGTACAGATAAGTTAAGTTAGTCAAAAGTAGGGACTAAAGTGGCCACCTTGTGCATGTTTTTTCAAGTCCAGGGCCTTAAAAGGATAAGTTCAGTATTTTTCAAGTCAAAGTTATTTCTTCACATCTTCATGGTATATATTAATTTGCCACATAAAACTGTATTCTAATGTGAAACAAAACTTAAAACTTACGAGATATGTCTGTTTTCAAGCAGCAAAGATTTTGATTTAAGAAAACATGCCTTCTGTATTTATGAGTCATTCTTGTGATAATGAAAGGAAACTAGAAATAATTATTTTATCAGAGATTATTCAAATTATTTCTCCTAAGGTTAGAATAAATTTTGTCTTCGCTTGTCTGCTCAAAGTCGCTGTTTTGGGTAGAATTTAGACATAAATAACAAAGTTGATCAGCAAAAAAGCAAAACATGCCTGAAGCTGTTTGGAACAGTTTTGTCTTTGCATAATATGATCGAAATGGATGTGAACATAAACTTAAAAAAAAAAAGTAATCATACTTTAAAGTTACGGCTTCCAGTGCTACGGTTGGATGTGAACAATGAACTGAAAGACCTACTGAAAGGGTACCTGAGTTTGCAGCACTAATTTCTCAGTGATGACTGGTTACAGCCAAGGTAAAAAAATAAAAGTCTTCCTGGTCACCCATTACTGAAGCCAACTGCAGCTCCAGATATTTAAGATTATTCATTTCACTGCAGCTGCAAGTGAATCGGTCTGAAATGTAGAGCAGTATAATATTAACAATGGAAAATTTCATTTACTAGCAAACTGAATACTATGTAGATGAGTAACTCTTGTGTAGGGTAGCAAGGTAGAACAGTTGTTACTGTTGCTGCTTCACTTATCTGGTGTCACAGGTTTGAATTGCGTGTTATCAGTGTGAAGTTTACTACCAGACTTCTTGTACTGCTTTCTGTAATACATGTACAAAGCCATAAAGATAATTTGAAATGGTGATTCCAGGTTAGAGTGAATGGGATTGTGCGTGGGTACGTGTTAGTTGTTCCTGTGATGGGCAGGTCGCCATTTGTTGTCTTTCTCACAGTGCCAAGATGAGGTGCAGAGCCAGTTTTCTTTTAAAATGGTTGAATCTTACAAATAGTTTTTTTAATTCATTTCTAAAGCAGCATAGATGTTCTGTTTTTTTACAATATTTACACAATCTCAAGATGTGGATTAATATCCAATAACATTCTTGCCTTTAAAAATGGACATATATGGTAAGTTTAAGCTTTTTTGTTTCATGTTTGAACCATGACATGCATCATTCCCATTTGTAGACTCCAAGAACAGACAAGGTATTTTTAATATGTATAAAAAACACTTACCCGGTAACTTTAGAACATAATTTTTTAGTTGAAAATTAAAATATACCATGATTGTGAAGAAGTATCAAACTTGTTTTTTAACCATTACATCACTCGTACCTGTCTATTTCCTGCATGGTCTCTGTATTAGATAGCTAAATTTCACTTCTGTCAAGCCCTTAACCTTAGTCGAAATTCTTGTTGAGTGAGCATTGAAGAAATTCAACTAAAACATGTATATTGTGTATTAGATGTATTAACTCTATATTAGTTTTGTTAGCACCAGCTCATAAAATATTGAGCATAGGATGAGACGTGTCAAACTGATTATTTTTTATGTCATTGTTTTTAGAAATCAAAATTCAAATTTTAGAAATCTGACACAAATAAAAATTTAACTCAGCCCACCACCAACTATATCAATAATGCTTTTTACTACCTTTTCATATGAATCATAAACTAGACTACTGTGGAATATCCAGGGGTGATGATTTTCAGTAAGTTAGATCAGGTTACTTTCTTAATTTACCACAAATGCAGCAGAAAAAAACCAAAATCCTTCTTGGAGACTGCCAGCAGCTTTCCGGCTCCACTCAGATGAGCTTGTGTATGAGGGTTTGATGTTGAAGTTTGAACAGAAATATTTCAGCTGACATGAACTAAAGCAGAAAGAAAGAAAGAAAGAAAGAAAGAAAGAAAGAAAGAAAGAAAGAAAGAAAGAAAGAAAGAAAGAAAGAAAGAAAGAAAGAAAATCTACCTTGTGACAACATATTTTATCCATTAAATCTTTTTTTTAACTACATTTTTTTTTGTTTTTTTCATAAATAAATCATATTTTTCTATGACTGGAAACTAGAAATTAGGTATATTAGCAGTCATCTTGTAAACTTATCTTAGTGGGTATTTTGTATATACTTAATATATATTAATGTTGCTGTTTCATATATCCTAAAAACAGTATTTGCTCCCTGGGAATTTTATTCTTGGGAAATTGTAGCATTATTGAAATCTTAAAAAAAAATCCCTCTCTCTCTTGGCACCATTGGTAAAGATCGAAACACAAAGAAATATGTTAAGGAAAGTATACCCTTGCTTTTTTATACTGTTTTATAATACTAAATGAAGCAAAGAATCCCACAGAAATGTACAATATTTTGTTAAGGTCACCGACATTTATCTTTGCTCTTTTAAGCTTGGATGTTTTAGTAGTTTCCAGGCTGTCATGCCTGTTATGAATTATTGTTTGATTTAATGATTTTTTTCTTGTTCAATTGTTAAAATTCTTCTCAGAACTTAAACCACTTAGAACTTTGTTTCACTTTTGTTTTTTGTTTATAAGCTTATTATTTTATATTATTCTAATGTTTTAGAATATGCCATCCAGACGCATTGCTCTGAAATTCAAATTATATGATATCATTGTCATTATAATATTTAAACTAGGGCCATATGTGTATCTTTATCCAAATTTGTGGATTCATATTAAAACCTTTCTGGTAGTGTCTTTTTCTTTTGAACTTTCTGAATTGAGAACTATTTGCTATAGATTCTTAGAAACTTGTACTGCTGTCACCAGCTCATCCTGTCTAAGGCATGCATACTGTTTTGTAATTTTAGAAAATTGTTTTTGTTTTGAAATTACAGTTGAGTCTTATTATATGACAGAAGTGCTTGAATAATGTGATTCAGTTTCTTTATTGGCATGACGAAGGTGGATGTTAAATTTCAGTGATCTGACCTTTCATCCTAAGCTTGATCATGCAGCCTTAAGCAATGCATGTGATTATTGTAATTTCTATTTAAGTGCTCTGCAGATTTCTTTTTCCTTAGCTGTTTTTTTTTTATTTCTTTCTTGTGAAGTTGTGTTGTAAGTCATCCACTTTATTGTTGGTCACATAAGTCAACTTTTCCTGATTCGCTCCCTTTGCTTTTTTTAAGACCAATGACGCACAGTAACACAATCATTGTCATAAACAACAAATTTCATCTGGAGAGATGCCTTCAGCAGCCCAAATGAAATCATTGCTGGTTTCTAAATTCACACTGACAAGTGTCCAATAAGTGTTTCCATTTCACATCAGTTTCACATCGGGTGTGGCGGAAGTGCTGAGGTCCAGGGCTCCCAAGGCATCCGGGCGCCCCCTGGTGGTGACCACGGGCCCCTACAGGGATGAGCTTCCATGCTCTGTACCCATGGCCCCCCAAAGAAACCAGGGTGGTCGCCCCCACGTGGTCTGAGGAGGGCGTAAGACCTCTTCCGGTCTTCTTGGGCGTCCCGGCCGAGTCACCCCCCCCCCAGCCACCTGCGACAACATATAGAGATAGGCACTACATACAAAAGACAGAAACAGTACATATGACATTCATTTGAGGTAATAAAGTTAATAAAGCTGTTAATTTAATAGAGCTTTTGTAATAATCATAACCTGCATGACTTGGTGAAGCACAGAGCCAAGATATCAAAGGAGTGGCTTCAGGACAACTCTGAATGTCCTTGAGTGGCCCAGACTTGAATCCAATTGAACATTTCTGGAGAGATCTTAAAATGGCTGTGCACCGACACTTCCCATCCAACCTGATGGAGCTTGAGAGGTGCTGCAAAGAGGAATGGGCGAAACTGGCCAAGGATAGGTGTGCCAAGCTTGTGGCATCATATTCAAAAAGACTTAAGGCTGTAATTGCTGCCAAAGGTGCATCGACAAAGTATTGAGCAAAGGCTGTGAATACTTATGTACATGTGATTTCTCAGTTTTTTTATTTTTTCATAAATTTGCAAAAACCTCAAGTAAACTTTTTTCACGTTGTCATTATGGGGTGTTGTGTGTAGAATTCTGAGGAAAAAATTAATTTAATCCATTTTGGAATAAGGCTGTAACATAACAAAATGTGGAAAAAGTGATGCGCTGTGAATACTTTCCGGATGCACTGTATATACATACTGTATAATACTTTATATACATACACATTATATATAATATAATATGTATGTACACAACAAATATAGATAGTGTATATGTGTATGTTTATGTAGATGTGTACAGGATAGAACAGGGAACTTTTTCTGACTTTTTACCACCATAAAATAAGAGCAAAATACAATTCAAACTAAAGAAACAAACAACCACTGTTTTAACATCAGAAATGGCCTGTTATATGACTCTTGAGTGCTCTTCAGTTTAGTAAAACCAATTATGAGTTCAGATCTGCTATTTCAGCCCCAAGATCTTAAATATCTCTCTTGAGGCTCCTTTACATGCTGTTTGCTCTTGATGAAGACAGCAAGTGATTTCTGCTTCAGTTATCTGCCATTTTTGCTAGACAAGTATTGTGTTATCTTGCAGTCATAACTAATATGCAAATATGTTTTCTTGTGAGGTGTGCCTTTGATATGTCTGATTAAAGATTATGTAAATGCCACATCACATTACACATTTCCAGGCATTTTTAGTCACAGACTTCATTTACATAATCTTAGCAAGTCAGAGTCAGTCACAGTACACTCCTGTGACTATCATTTGTGTAGTCTGACATACGCAGTCACTCAGTATGTGGCTAGCCCAGACAAAATCAAATAGGTAAGTTTTAGTGGGGAAGCTTTTGTGTGTGTGAGAGCTGACAACTAATGAGGACTCACCCACAAATACAATGCATATAATGTAGCGACAAGGAACATGGGTGTTTTTGGACTTGACAAACAGAAGAGATGTGTCTGATATTTGGTGTTTTAAGTAGCACAACTGAATGGAAAATAGGGTAGAGATTTCAGCCTTCATAGGGCACTAGCTCTGTTAGGCAGCATGTTTTTGGCTAACAGAAAAAAAGAGTGAGTCTCCGATACTTTGGAAAAATGAAACTGTGTTGGAAAATCTTTATTCAATCATCTTATGTTACATGCCATGTGTAACCTTACATAACTAAGAGACAAGATCAGCAACCAAAATCATCAAGTTTGACAACCCTTTCGACTAGAAACTGTGTAATGTGACAATATCTTAACTGGAGCAGATCATACCAGGTTTGCATTAATATATCTGAATCATACATCCTCTTTGATTGCAAAACTAGGTATCTATTATTTAAAAAAACATCTAAATTATACAAATCCAACTGCAATGCTCTAAAGATACAAATAAAAGAATAGGTAGGTTATTTCTCACAAATGATTATATTTTAGTTTACCCAACCTCCATTTCACAAAGGTATTATCTTAGTTAAGTACAATTTTTTTTTTTATCATTAATACTTGAGTACAGTGGCTTCCAACATAGTTTATTGAGCACAGCGGCTTCCAATATTTTAAACAATTTTTGAACATATGATAAGATAAATGATAGCATCGTATAAATAACAAATTAAGCCTCTTAATACAAATGGAGTGTCATTTAAATACCACAGTGCACCTAAACACTGTTGGTTTTCTTTAGGATATAGGAGAAAAAAATCATGCCTTTTCAGAAACCTAGATTAAAATAGGAATACAACAACAACAACAACATTTATTTATATAGTACATTTTCATACAAATAATGTAGGTCAAAGTGCTTCACATGATGAAGAAAGAGAAAAAAGACAAAGTAAGAATTAAAATAAGAGAACACTAATTAACATAGAATAAAAGCAAGGTCCGATGGCCAGGGAAGACAGAAAAAACAAAAAAAACTCCAGACAGCTGGAGAAAAAATAAAATCTGCAGGGGCTCCAGGCCATAAGACCGCCCAGCCCCCTCTAGGCATTCTACCTAACATAAATGATCAGTCCTCATTGTATTCAGGGTTTTCATGGAAGGACTTGATGATGACGATCACATGGACTTCTGGCCTTTAATCCATCAATGTAGGGACATCATGGTGCTTTGATTAGGTGGTGGTGGCGCAGGTCACCACCACAGAAACCGGAAAAAGAACAGAAGAGAAAGTAGGGGTTAGTACATGCATGCAAAATCTAGCTAGACAGTGTGAACTTTGGACCCGAGCACAAACAGGCAGACACAGAATGTTCCAAAACACACACGTTTTACTTCTGCTATCCACAATGCACACACAATATAGTGCCCAATCCACCCTCAGTTCAGTCTCTATTTCTTCGGACTTTCTTCTGCCGGCTCTACTCCTCCCGTCGCAAGCTCCGTCCTCTTCCATCCGACTTCAGATTCTTGAATGGACTGAAGTGGCTTCTTTTATAGTTCACCCGGATGTGCCCCAGGTGCTTCCTGATGATCTTCCTGGAGCACTTCCTGGTGTGGCAGCAGTACTGCCTTTGCACCCGGAAGCACTCCAGGCGTATCTGAACTCTCTTCCTGCAGCACTTCCTGGTGTGGCGAAAGTGCGGCCTTCCAGGGCTCCACAATTATCCGTGCCCCCCCTGGTGGAGACCACGGGCCCCAACAGGGATGAGCTTCCAAGCTCTGTTCCTGTGGCCCCCACGCAGACCAGGGCGGCTGCCCTCTCATGGCCCGGGGAAGGTATTGCTGGACTGAATCCCCACAACAGCGACCAGGTTGCCATTCAAATCTAGGTTAAATTATTAGTACACCTGCTCAATAACAATGCAACAACACACGCGTGCTTGGTCATGGGGTTTATTTGTCTTGTTAGACCATAATGTACATCAGAATTTAAGCAACGTCTCCATGATGTGAATGTATGTGATGGATGTATTAGTTGAAGTATCTCAGAAACAGCTATCCCTCATCAATTTTCAGATACATCTCTTCATCGGTCCATCTTCCAAACCTCTAAAACAGTCAGTCAGTCAGTCATTATCCAACCTGCTATATCCTAACACAGACAGTTAATAAGAGAGGGTGGAAGAATGTGACCTTTCTTGTTCAAGTCAACAGAATGACCATAGATACTCAAATAACAGCTATTTACAACAGTGGCATGTAAAAGGTCATCTCTGAATGAACAACATGCTGGAAGTGAAGTGAAGTGTCCTATCAGCTAAAAACAAGAAGGTGAGGCTAAAGTGGGTACATTATTGCCAAAACAAGACAACTGAAAAATGTTGGCTGGTTTGTGGAATCATGAATTTCTGCTGCAGCATGCAAGCAGTGAGATAAAAAATTGATATAAGTAACAGTAAACCTATCATTCATCCTGTAGTATGTCAGTTGTACCGGCTGGTGGTGGTAATATAATGGTGCAGGGAAAGTTTTCTAGGAACACATTATGCCCCAAAGTACCTTTTTAGTATCATTTGAATGTCATGGTGCACCTAAATGATTCTTGCTGATCATGGCCACACTCTACCACTTTTAAAATGAATGCCTACAGCAGTTATAATGTACCATGTCACATAGGATGCATCATCTCAAAGTGGTTCCAAAAGGTAACTGTGGCTTCAGTTAACACCATTGACTTGGACAGTTCCCAGATCTCATTCTAATAGAGCATCTTTGGAATTTGGTGGAATGGAGAATTTCACAGTATGAATGTGTACAAGAAAAATCTGCAGGACCTGCATGATGCTGTTGAGACTGCGTGAACGAATATTTCAAGTACCTTGTTCAAACCATGCTTTGAAGAATTTAGGAGGCAGAAAGGAATCCAAACTGGTACTAGATGGGTTTACCTTAGTAAAGTGGCAACTGAGTGACTCATAAAATTTAAAGGTAATATATGCAGTATTCCTATATGTGAACAAAGGAAATTTGATAAGTGTGAGAAAGACCATTCAGTCCTTCAAGTTTGTTTCATTAGTTAATAGGTAACTTCCCCATATCTCATCTAGATACTTCTCTCTCTTCCCCCTGCTTAGTCTACCTGTCACACACAGCAGTGCTTGCTGCCTGAATAATAACACAATACAGTTCCCTGATCTTCTGTCTTCAAACGCGGACGATGACACCTGTTCCTATTTAGAAAATAACAGTAAAGTGGTTTTTTCGATTAGAGCAAATTAGTGCTTATAGAGTTTGTTACGTGCTAGGAATTTAGCTGAAGCTATTTGCTATAAACACTACAAATGATTAGTTTATTGTAGTTTAAAAATTCTTTGCAGTAGATTATCAAATTGATGCTGCTTTTCTTGGTGTTCAAAAGTCACAATAAAAACAAAAAAAAAACAAAAAAAAAAAAAGAATGGAGCAGAGTCTGTGATATAAATTTGTGGTTTAAAATCCCCCAGGGACACACAAGTGCTGCTAGCATTTCATCATGAATGTGTATGGTGCAACCACGGAAAGACATTTCAGGTGAAATATGCGTAAGTGGGTTTGCAAAAGGGCACTTGGAAGACAGCAATGAAAATTGCAGTAGTAATTCAAAGAACTCTCAAGTGTCAATGATAGAATCCCTTTATTTTTAATGAGCCTGATACTGATTGGAGTGAATTTTTTCATCTCTCTCTTTGTTCCCAGAAGGCAGGAGTGTCTGACTTGTAAAATTAGAAGTCATATTCTGTTTTAAAACAATTTGTAAGTACTGTTAGGGCATCTAAATTGCTAATATCAAGGTCAGACACTTTACGCTGAAACTTTTTTTTTCTCTCTCTCTAATACAATGATATTATATTGCACATCATTTTATTGAAACTCTTGACTACATGATGACATCTTCAGCCCAGGAAATCCTGCTATCACTCATGCTGTAGTAACTTAACAGTCAGTAAAAATTCATTTAGCTAATTTAATAAAGAGAATTGCTACATTGTAGATTTTGCTTTGTGATCCTTATATTATACATTAGCAGACCTAGACCTAGAAGACATGATGTGTTTTTTTGTTTTTGTAGGATAGAAAGATTAATTGATTATTTTGTATGTAGATAAAGTGCAAATGGTATTGATTTATTTAAATATGAATGTCCAGATACTTTTAAAAATGAAAAAATAAGGTAACACAGGGAACACAAACGTAATGTTCCTGTGGTTAAATTTACTATATAAGAGTTCACATTAAGCCAATAAATTAATGAGAAGAGTCTAATGGTATTTTTTTCCACCATGGAGGAACTTCAAAAACTAAATTGTCAGCAACATATCCAGAACTTTAAGTGTAGGCTTCAGACCATTAAGTGGAGACATTTAGAGTACCTAGTAACTGAATGGAAAAAGTGAGTACAATAGACCCCCGCGAAGTCGTGGTTCAGATTTCGCTGCCTCAGTCATTCGCAGATTTTTCCTTAGAACCTATCTAATAATTGTTAGTGGAAACCGCAAATATCCTCCTCAATTTGTATGGATTTTTTCGTCGCAATACTGTACTGTAGAGAGAACAGGAAGCAACTGTAGAGGAAATGCGGCTTGGGATGGTGAAAGTAGCCAATAGAATTTGAAACTGCAACTCCCAACAGTCCCTGCAGTGGCTCTGATTGGTCTTCTGCTGAGGGTACTGGGGCTGTTGGAGTCAAAGGATGTCAGCGCGGCTTTTAAAAAGGGGACCGGTGACCAAAAGCAAAAAAAAAAAAAGTTTTTTGTTATTTGTGTTTCAAGTTCCTGTCTCTCTGCCTGCCTTCTGTTGGGTTACCTGTACTTATTTGTTTTGTCCTGGATTGTTTTGTGTTTATCGTCTGGATTGTCTGCCATCTGCCCGTGTACATGAGGACTGTAAGTGGATTCAAGGCCATCCTGCAAAGAAAGAAGTGCTCCTGAACCCATCCACCCGTCTTCACCATTTCAGGAATTAGCGGTAGAACTATCTTTATATTCCCATTCAACGTGCGGATCTCTGGACTATGTGTTTTCATCATTACATTTCATCCATTGTCGTTTTTCAGGAACGTTTTTCATGATTTACTGTGTGTGTTTTGTTGGTGCTTTGTTGTATTTAATGTGTAATCGCTGTAAGGGGAACAGGGGTGGTATCATTGTTTTAATTTATTTCATTTGTTTTCATTACATTCTTTATTTGCTGTTTGATTACCAGTTTGCTTTGTTTTTGTCTCTGTTTGTGAGTGCGTGTGGGTTGGGCCAAGGCTGGGTGCGTCCCTGGAATCTAACTCATAAAAATAAATAAATCACCGTCTTCTCGACGATGTGAATCTTAGCGGCACCGGACTGCTACGGCGTTATTCATTTCTCCTTGCTGCTGATTGACTGTGATGCATCTCCAGCTGAGTGTTCTTGTGTTTTCCGTTTTGTTCCTCTTAACTCGCTATAATCGTTTCCCAGTGCCATTTGCTAGCATGCAGGAGCTGATCAGTCAGTGCTGTACATTCGTTGAGCAGCCAGCTCATGACCACTGCCAGCCCCTTGTGAGCAGGGGGGCTGAAAGCACCCCTAGAAGACACGGACGCTCCTCAAAAAACCCCTCTTAAAAAATGCTGATAGACTACTTTCACATTGCTCCCTTACTTGCGGCTGCTCTGTCGCATGATATGCTTCTCGCTCAACGCTATGCATACTTAAAAGCCTGAACAACGCCTGTCCTTTTTGGCTGATTGCTTTGTTTCTCTCTCCTCCCCCAGACATCCTCTGCTCTTGTTGGGGGTCCCGCTCCCATTGTACTCCCCTATGATGTTTGTTTATTCTTTAATCAAGGACTAACTGCATACTGAGCTTGTTTTACTTCTGAAAGAGACATGTTTGTTTGAAGTGTTTGAATAAAGTTCCTGTCTCTACAATCTCCTGTGTTTCTGTACAATTTTGTGACCCAAGCATGACACCCTGCTGCATTGCAGCCTCACTGTCTCAGGGATTGAGCTGCTGCACTAGACTAGCTTGCCAGCGTCAGCGTTTACCTGTGTGTGCTTGCGTGCTGCCAGTTCAATCGCAGTTAGCTCGGTTATTTACTTAATTTCATTCATGGCGTCAGCTGCATCTTGTACATATTGTTCCAGTAGTTTTTAAAATAGTTTTTACAGTTCATTAGCAGTGTGTAAAATGATCAGTATTGCAGTAATTGTGTATGCTGTTCACATGAAAAAAATGCGTTCTATTAAAATTTCATTTTTTCTTTATGAATTGTGACATTTACTTAAAGTGCAGCAAAAAAGTATTTGGCGTCCAGGGATGCATTAAACTCCAAGTATGTGGCAGTATAAGGGTTAAAGCCCCAAGATGTCGCCGAAATGCCCTGCACCTTCTAAGGATTCTGGCAATGAAAACGCGCTTGCATGAATTTCAGTACATACAGTATACGGTAACATCTGTATTTTACATTCTAGCACTGCGGGAGACATAGCAGTACAGTGTACAGGTTTACCTTTACATTCTTTTTTTTAGGTAATGTATTAAGTTGAGTTTGAAATTAAATTAAAGTGTTTTGGGGGCATATTTAGGGTTTAAACTATAAAAATAGGTATTTTTTTTAACCACATCTAAAATTCATGGTTTTTCACAATTCACGGGTGCTCTAGGAACTTAACCCCCGCGAATTTTGGGAGTGTACTGTACTGTCATTGGGTCTACTCTACTATGGAGTGTGTTCAGCTTTTAAGTGATGTTTCCCTATTTATTTATATACTGTATTTATTTATTTAAATTGTTGGAAAATAAGATGGAAAATAAGAAGATCTGTCATGCATTCCTCTGAGATGCTGGCACCTATGCAATCATTCCCTCTATGTGTTGTGATGGCAGCTTATTCTAGTCCTATCTTATAGTCTCGATTTTCTGTAACAGGCGCCCCTGAAGTCACATCAGAGATCACTAAATGTAGATCACCAGTCATGCCAGGATGTTGAGCCAACACTAGACAAGGCAACAACCAAAGTACAGTAATCCCTCGCTATATCGCGCTTCGCCTTTCGCGGCTTTATTCTATCGCGGATTTTATATGTAAGCATATTTAAATATATATCGCAGATTTTTTGCTGGTTCGCGGATTTCTGCGGACAATGGGTCTTTTAATTTCTGGTACATGCTTCCTCAGTTGGTTTGCCCAGTTGATTTCATACAAGGGACGCTATTGGCAGATGGCTGAGAAGCTACCCAACTTACTTTTCTCTCTCTCTCTCTTGCGCTGACTTTCTCTGATCCTGATGTAGGGGGATTGAGCAGGGGGGCTGTTCGCACACCTAGACGATAGGGACGCTCGTCTAAAAATGCTGAAAGATTATCTTCACGTTGCTACCTTCTGTGCAGCTGCTTCGTGAAGCGACATGCTGCACGGTGCTTCGCATACTTAAAAGCTCGAAGGGCACGTATTGATTTTTGATTGTTTGTTTTTCTCTGTCTCTCTCTCTCTCTCTCTCTCTCTCTGCTCCTGACGGAGGGGGTGTGAGCTGCCGCCTTCAACAGCTTTCTGCCGCGGTGCTTACTTAAAAGCCAAACAGCCCGATTTGTTTGTTTGCTTTCCTCTCTCTTTCTGACAGTCTCTGCTCCTGATGCACACTCCTTTGAAGAGGAAGATATGTTTGCATTCTTTTAATTGTGAGACGGAACTGTCATCTCTGTCTTGTCATGGAGCACAGTTTAAACTTTTGAAAAAGAGACAAATGTTTGTTTGCAGTGTTTGAATAGCGTTCCTGTCTCTCTACAACCTCCTGTGTTTCTGCGCAAATCTGTGACCCAAGCAGGACAATATAAAAATAACCATATAAACATATGGTTTCTACTTCGCGGATTTTCACCTTTCGCAGGGGGGTCTGGAACGCAACCCCCGCGATGGAGGAGGGATTACTGTATTATTTGAATTTCTACACTTGACATTCTTCATGTCATTATTCATTGTATTATTATTATTTTTGGCACACCTGTCTTGAGGCAACTTAAAATTCAGGGTCTGTTTCAGTTGCTTTCATATATATTCTTTATGACTGGCGAAAAGACTTGATAAATAACTGGCTCAGGATCATATAGTAAGTTGAAGTGGCACCCTTGTGGTTTAAAATCCAATGACTTAGCCATTACACTACACTGTATTAAATATTGAAAACAACTGGGAGTAGGGCATAAAGTTGTGACTTCATTTGTTAATGACGGACTTCTTTTTGTTTGGTAGTGGTTCACCTTGGAGAATGAGTCTTCCAATAACTACCTCATTTGCATAGCATTACTTTTCATTTTTATGATGTTTCCTTATTCTACCTATCTTTTCAGATAAAATGATTTGTCTGAAAGACCATCCAGCACACTGAAGCATATCTATCTTTGTATAGAAAGGAATAGTCTTGTTTTTTTTTTTTTTGAGCCAGTCAGCATCACTCCTTACACATGATGGAAAGAATGCAGTAGGACTAGACTTGAGATTAGACTAGTCAGTCCAACTCAAAGTATGCAGTGAAAAATGAGAAGATAATTTCTTTCCTCTGATGTTCTTTAATAACAATAACAATAACAGATTCTTTAACATATTAAACAATAACAATAATAATAATAATGCATTTTATTTATAGAGGCACTTTACATTAGCAGTAAATCTCAAAGTGCAATATAAAAAGATTAAACAAAGGCAAGGCAAGATAAAAACACAGATAAAACAACAATAATTATAGCATTCTTGTTAATATGCTTTCCTAAATAGAAATATCCTTTCTCTCTTACACAAGAAAGTCACTTCACCTGGAAAAAGTTGTCAACAGTATATAAACAAATACTTGCCTTTTGAACAGTCCATTACCCCAGTGTGGATTAACTATTTGGCAAAAATTACCATAGTAAAACCTAATCCATCTAATTTTTATTCCTTCTTAATCTGATAAATGGCAGTTTTTAGAAGTGAGTTTTGTTGGCGATTTCCACATGTTTGAAAGCTTGGCATAAAACGAAGCACGACTCTTTTCTAAGTATATTATTAGTAGCTTTCTTGATTCAAAACGCATCCTTTTCTTTACTTACTTTTACTATTAGCATTTTACCGTACAATTCAGAGAAAATGTGGCAAGTATGCTGTTGATGAAACGTTGAAGGACTATTCCAGTGCTTTGCAATTTGTGTTGACCCACACAAGATTTTTTAAATTTTTAGGACCCAGAAATAAAGACCTGTGTATTTACATACATAGCTTGATGTTTACAGTTTTAATTACATTTTTTATATTTAGTGACATGCTCGTGACTTTTGAGTTTTACAAATTTCTTTGATGTTAAGTTAGTTTGGTGCAGTGTATTCATGGTATGTTGAATGGCTAGCGAACCAGGCCAGGCGTAAGGTCTTGTGTGTCCCTCAGACTTCATGAGTGATAAACAAGTGCAGAGTGCTCAATGGGGGAATAGTCTGGTTAAACATACACATGAATAAGACAGATTTGCTTAGCAGGGTGCACCGTGGGGGATCAGAGAGAAAGGTGTTCCATGGGTGGATTGTTTCTGTTGAGCTTAGGAGCAGGAGTAATCGACTGTTCTGGGTTTTCTACGGATGTGGCAGGACAAGACAGTTGGGCTCAGAGCGTCCCAGTAAGTACCGACTGAGGTGGCTAGGACAGGAGTCGTAATGCGAACCAAATTCTCCGGTGTCCCAGGGTTGCTGAGCACGCCTGATGGATGAGCAGGGTGTGACAAGAGAGAGAAGTACTTGGAATGTACTTGGCAAATATTACCCCAATTTTATTCCTTATTTAACTATTTATTGCATTTGTTTATTTGTTGGATTTTAACTTCCTCACTACTGCAGTGTCTTTATTATTATTTATTGAAGATGACTTATTGCACTGCACTTTGAACACTACCTTTGTTATAATAAAAGACTTTTGCTCTTTTTTGCACCATTACCTATTCTTACAGTGCATCCGGAAAGTATTCACGGCGCATCACTTTTTCCACATTTTGTTATGTTACAGCCTTATTTCAAAATAGATTAAATTCATTTTTTTCATCAGAATTCTACACACAACACCCCATAATGACAACGTGAAAAATGTTTACTTGAGGTTTTTGCAGATTTATTAAAAATAAAAAAACTGAGAAATCACATGTACATAAATATTCACAGCCTTTGCCATGAAGCTCAAAATTGAGCTCAGGTGCATCCTGTTTCCCCTGATCATCCTTGAGATGTTTCTGCAGCTTAATTGGAGTCCACCTGTGGTAAATTCAGTTGATTGGACATGATTTGGAAAGGCACACACCTGTCTATATAAGGTCCAACAGTTGACAGTTCATGTCAGAGCACAAACCAAGCATGAAGTCAAAGGAATTGTCTGTAGACCTTCGAGACAGGATTGTCTCGAGGCACTAATCTGGGGAAGGTTGCAGAAAAATTTCTGCTGCTTTGAGGTCCCAATGAGCACAGTGGCCTCCATCATCCGTAAGTGGAAGAAGTTCGAAACTACCAGGACTCTTCCTAGAGCTTGGCGGCCATCTAAACTGAGCGATCGGGGGATAAGGGCCTTAGTCAGGGAGGTGGTCAAGAACCCGATGGTCACTCTGTCAGAGCTCCAGAGGTCCTCTGTGGAGAGAGGAGAACCTTCCAGAAGGACAACCATCTCTGCAGCAATCCACCAATCAGGCCTGTATGGTAGAGTGGCCAGACGGAAGCCACTCCTTAGTAAAAGGCACATGGCAGCCAGCCTGAAGTTTGCCAAAAGGCACCTGAAGGACTCTCAGACCATGAGAAAGACAATGAGACAAAGATTAAACTCTTTGGTGTGAATGCAAGGCGTCACGTTTGGAGGAAACCAGGCACCGCTCATCACCAGGCCAATACCATCCCTACAGTGAAGCATGGTGGTGGCAGCAGCATGATGCTGTGGGGATGTTTTTCAGCGGCAGGGACTGGGAGACTAGTCAGGATAAAGGGAAAGATGACTGCAGCAATGTACAGAGACATCCTGGATGAAAACCTGCTCCAGAGCGCTCTTGACCTCGGACTGGGGCGACGGTTCATCTTTCAGCAGGACAACGACCCTAAGCACACAGCCAAGATATCAAAGGAGTGGCTTCAGGACAACTCTGTGAATGTCCTTGAGTGGCCCAGCCAGAGCCCAGGCTTGCATCCGATTGAACATCTCTGGAGAGATCTTAAAATGGCTGTGCACTGACGCTTCTCATCCAACCTGATGGAGCTTGAGAGGTGCTGCAAAGAGGAATGGGCGAAACTGGCCAAGGATAGGTGTGCCAAGCTTGTGGCATCATATTCAAAAAGACTTGAGGCTGTAATTGCTGCCAAAGGTGCATCGACAAAGTATTGAGCAAAGGCTGCGAATACTTATGTACATGTGATTTCTCCGTTTTTTTATTTTTAATAAATTTGCAAAAACCTCAAGTAAACTTTTTTCACGTTGTCATTATGGGGTGTTGTGTGTAGAATTCTGAGGAAAAAAATGAATTTAATCCATTTTGGAATAAGGCTGTAACATAACAAAATGTGGACAAAGTGATGTGCTGTGAATACTTTCCGGATGCACTGTATGTCCTTATTTGCCCTTGTCCATCCTCAGTTATGATTATCAGTGTTATGAGAGAGGCCCATGGCTGTGGACAACCGAGGCATCATAGTCAAATATGAAACAAGTTGACTCACATTTCTTCATCAAGCATTTATAAATTTTCTGTATTTTAATGTTTTTAAACATTACATTATTTCTGACTTTCTCTTTTGTTGTCATATCAGCTTTAAAAATATTTTCAGTGTCAGCAGTGATCATTTAGCTAACTCAGACAACACACAGTTAAAGTGTGTGCATTTAATGTGGCTGCTGGCTCAATATAAAATACCTGAAACAATGTGGCATAAATAAAATAAATATTCACCAATATTTAGCCGAAGGGGAAAAAACTTTAGTTTAATCCCATATTTTTTTTTTCGTCTGCTGATTTCTGTCTGTAGTACTCAATTGCTGTTTTGTGATTCAAAACATTGTTAGGTAAGGTGCCACACACCCAATCTGTCATGCAAATGGTACCTTTATTTATTGATTGATTGATTGATTTTTTGATTGATCATACTGTTTACAAATTTCTCAAACTAGCAACACTGTTTTCTTTTTCTTTTCCTCTGTTATTTCGTTTACTTTTCTGTCTTCCTATCCTCTTATTACACTACTAAGGTGTACTTTTCTTTCTTTAACACCTATTTCACTTTGAGATTTTGCTCCCCATTTGTGCCATAACACACAGTTGAACTTCTGAATATTTAATGTTGTCCATAATGCTTCACAGAATACGTTTGTGTGTATTACTGCTTCTTTAATTCCTCTTGTATTCCTGCACATGATTGTTCCGTCCTCCATATATAAAATGGTGCTGGCTTTTTGCACTGTGCTACCTGGTATTGTTGCCTCTTGAGTCTTCCCATTCCTTCTTATCTAACTAGTTAGTGGTTATACACAACAAACAAACTACACACTTGTCTCACTCTGCTTTATACAGTCTGCTTTCTTTGCTCAAAATCTCTTAAAATGTTACTGTTATTATTTTAGGCATTTCACTGGTTCCAATATTCTGACTATATAAGTTCTAGATAATTCATAAAAGGCTTTTTCATATTTACTTTCACAAGTGCCAGTCTGCTTTGTCTGCCTTTTACATCTTGTTATCCACCAGTTTTCTTCCTTGAATTGCATGGACTTGGTTCTGATGTATCAATTCTCCGTTCAGACTTCTTCTATTCTATTTGCCTGCATTCTTTCTTACATACAGTATATAGTCTTGTTATAACAATATCATCACATGACAGTTCTTTATATGTTGTTCAGTGGTTTGAAAGAGTTATTAATACTCCCTTTGAATGGAAAATTTACTCTTCTCTCTGTAATACTTGATAAATCCCCAAATAAGACTGATAATTTGCTCCTTAAAATTAACAAACCGTCATAACCTTTGCTCCTTTTCTGTTGCAGTTTTTTCACAATTTAATCTTTCATTTCAATATATGTAAAAATGTGCATATTTAATAATCTGATCAAAGTAAACCACTGCTTATGCATACAATACATTAATTTATTTAATTAATACTTTCATTCAAAATGTCTTACAAAGTAAACATGCATAATGTGTAGTGCAAAGTACAACTGTGAAAAGTGCAGGATTTTTTTTTGTTTTGTTTTTTTCCCTTTATTTCCTACTATTGCTGTGCTGACAGGTATACTGATTCTGGGGCTCAGAGCCAGCAATGCTGGGATGTTGAATGACACCCTCATGATTTGTACCTCTATTACACTACCAGGTCAGATCCAGAGTTGCAGGTGGAAGTTGAATAGGACAGGTTTTACAGAACAGGGGAAGAACACATAAGGCCATGTCAAGACAAAACATGCCAGGGTAATGATTAGGACACCACTGAAGTGTATGTCTCTCCAGGATGCTGGAAGGCAGCTGACTGAATGGTTGTTTAGGTTCTCTGACACCATTTTAGGTCAGAGAAGGAAGCAAAAAAATGAAAGAAACAGTACCTTCTGGCATTCAGAGAACATAAAAAACATGTTGGGAGTATGCTTAAATTACTCAAGTAATCGGTGTGCTGATGTGGTGTCCTAGCCCTTTAAACAAGAAAGCAGACCCAGGGTTTCAGTGATACCAGTTTTTCCAAAGTGAAGCTCTAGTCTGGGGTGGCCAATATGAACATATAACTGCCCCAAACAAGACCTAATTCTAGACAGTACCAGAATATAAGTATAAAATATACATACTATACACATATGTAAGTGTTGTGATTTGCAAAATGGTTGCATGGGATTTAAATTCCAGGTCAAGTCAACAGTTGCATGCTTGCCATTTGCATGTTCTTCCTATGTCTCTGGGGGATAATTTTGAATAGTCTGGTTTTCCTCCCACGTTCCAAAATTGTGCATGTGAGTCAGTTGGTGAATGTTCAAGTATGTGACAGCCCTTGCTATGCTCCCAACCAGCATTAAATCCTGTCCCTTTCTAATGCTGTAACGATAGTATCTGCCTTATACCAACTCTGTAACAGAAACTTTTAATGAAGTGGAAGATATTTTTGGTAGAAAAAAAAAAAACACTATGAAGAGGCATTCATTCCAATTAATTTCACTTATCAGTGTAATAGAGTTTTTTTTAATTATTTTATTTTTGAATTTATTCTCAAGCCTGTGTTTTGCTTTCATAGCAACAAATTCCAAGACAAAAGAAATGACGCAGCATTTCATGAGCAAATAGAGGTGTAGTGAGAAGTGTGATGTATATAGTACAGACCATTTATGATAAAATATTGCTTAGAAGACTTGTTTTCAAGTTTTTGAATTCATTAAGAAACATTTAAATGGGTATCCCATGTGCAAACTTTGAGGGGTGTCACAGTCAGGAAGTTTCCTGGGAAGAAAATAATATCTTGAAAAACCTAAAGCTCCAGCTGAATAAAATGCTTGAACAAAAAGGAAGCATAGAAATGAAAACTTTAAACTTCCTGAGGAAGGCAAAAGTCTGTCCTGTTATCAGAACAGGGGGAGACATCTGTGACACGGCCACTCAAGTTGACCTTGTAAAGAAAGATAAATGCTGCACTGACATTTCCTGCACAACTGTTGTAATGTGACTTTCCCACTTCCTTCTCTTTGTCCATTCCAGTTTGGCTCATGTGAAATTAGAATAGGCCAAAAAAAAAATTAAGAGAAATGCTTCCTTTGCTCTTCATTTTTTAAAATTATTATTATTATCTGCAGATAAAACACATTTTAGTTCTCAGTCACTTGTGATTGAGTTCTCCTCTGAGAGCTGTGGCAATGGTTTGTCAATTTAATTAAATTTAAATAACTTCTCTTAACTGATGTTACGCTAGAGTGTAGAGTGAGTGTAGATTGATGGTCAAAAATGGCAAATTAATCCATTTTAAATTAAGTCAACAACACAATAATGTGTGCAGAAAGTGAAGGGGTGTGAATAGTTTTGGAATCCACTGGACATTCTTTTAGAATAGAATATATCCTGTAAATTCAATATTTTTGTTTCAAATAAAATTATGTAGAATGTTTTGTGCCTATTACCATGTTTTTCCATGCCATGTTTTAGCATGAACCATCAATAACAACTTGACAACAATGTTTACCTTTCTGCAATGTAATACAGGGCATATGGAATATGCAGTGTTTGTCTAAGAATAAAACAGATTCATTAGAGGGGCAATTATACAATCAGGGACATTTCTTACAATATAAGTGACACAACCAATAGAGCAATAAGCATCAGTGTTCATAAACCCCAGCTAGGCAGTGGTCCTGCTCAGGATAAAGCAGGTTTAGAAAATAGCAATGAAAATAGAATGTAGTAACCATTCACTGCTCAGTTAAATATCTATCCATCCTCAAACCAATTTAATGTAATTTAGGATCAATGTTGCCTTAATCATAGCAGCACTGAGCACAAAGCAGGAACTAACAGTGGATGGGGTGCTAGACCATGGCCAGGCATGCGCATGCACACATCTAGACTTACTAACACTTGGCCGATTAGTATAGAATGCAGGTAAAACTAAAGGGAGAACAGGGAAACTGAGTAACTGTGTTTAGATTTGAGCACAGAATTACTACCATATAGCCCCTTGTACAAACTCATTTATGCAATATGGCATAGGTAAAATGCTGAAAGTGGTAAAGACATATATGGTTTATTCAAGTAAAATATGAGTTTGTCCACAGTAAACCGAAGTCATATAAAAATATGCACTGCAATATAAATATCATCACTTTGCAGTACAATTTTGAATTTTCTGAATATTTTCATAAGATTTAAAGTTAGATACCAGGGAAAGCTGAAAACCAATCCAGACATGCAGTTGCTAAGCAATACAGTAACGAGTAAGTGACTACATCATCAGACAATACTGCACACCTTTGTTCTAGCCTCAAAGCAAAATAAAATCTATGCTACACCTTACTGGCTTCCTTCCCTGCAACACAGTTACATGATGAGGGATACAGCGTATATATACACACAAAGAGTGAGTGCTGTTGAGGTGATCCTCATATCAAGAATAATGTTAAAAAGACCAAATTACACAACATTAATACATTTGTTAAATAACTAAACACATAAGAGAGATGAACAAAGGGAGACAATAAAGTCTCAAAGGAAGAGACAAAACATGAAATTCTGTAACCTCTAAAGACCTAAATGATACAGGATGTTGACCCCTGTCTGTAAATGGTTCCTTCACATTCCCATCAAATTATTACACAGGAAACTCTCTTGCCTTTCACTCTTATATAAACAGTATATAAAACATAACAAATTCAGAATCCCCATAAAATGGTAAATGTCTATGCATATAAATTGGTGAATTTAAGCACCATATTGACTTCTCAAAATTATCTTATGTTTGAAGAGCTTTTTGTAGTAATACTTGTTGTTAAAAAAAAAAGAAGAAAAATCTACTGAAAACCTGTTCTGTCAGTAATGTGTTTTGGTACCATATTTAGTACAATATGAAGAAATATACAGTATAATATATACTATATAACTGTATACTGCTAAATATATAAAGAAATTGCATGTATACTAAAACATGCTGCTTGCATTACTATACAGAGTGTGTCAAAAGAGTGGGATAATAATAGCTGTAGGCATTGTTCCTTTGCTTGTGTAGTTGCAGTCACAATTTCTGCGAGTGAATGGTGATTTCATACCAAACATGACAAGAGCCGCATCAGGCATTGTTGAAAAAGGTTGGTATGTTTCTAGCTAAAAGAAGTCAAGGAGACATAATAAAGTAAGTAAACATTCAGAAAGTAGAAGGTAAACCAAAAGAACAATAATTAATGTGTTCCAAAACAGGCAAAGGTTTGGACATAGAAATAGAAACAAAAGCACTAGGTTAAAAGATTAGATAGTAGCAAAGTTCAAACCCAATAGAGAGAACTGAAATACAGTAGCAGGTCACGATAACAGAAGACTCTGTAATTGTCAGCAGTCAACAGGCTGAATGGCTTTAGGCTGATTACAAGATAACTGCAGTATCCTGAAGAGGCAGGGTATAATCAGTACATGACAGGGGGTGTGGAAGGTTTTTGCCCACCCTCTTTGTGGAAGGTTTTCAGCTCTCATTAAAAAGCTTGGACATGGGTTGCAATTTTGAAGTTGTATAAAGTCAAGGTTGTGATCGAGCTACTCTAGTATATTGCGTTGTAGCTTTAGTACCAATATTTAAATGTCTTGCCTCTGCTTCTGGTTTTAATAGATCAAAATAGGACTTTATTCAAGATCTGTTTATGCTTGGGTTTCTTCATTTTTTCTGCAGTTCTAGCAAAATTCCAAATCCCTGCTCAAAAGAAATCTCATTAGAGCATTATACTGAAGCCACAATGTTTCACTCACTGTAGGCATAAGTTATATTTAGCATAGATAGAATTTGGCTTTCTCCATGCATAAAATAGAGTTTTGTGTCAAAGGCTCTTCTTTATGATCACATAACCTCATAATGTGATTATTTATACGTTATCTAGCAAACTCAAAATTAATTCTGAGAATTATTTATTTATTTGGGCTATTTACATTTTGACATATGTTACTATCATTCTCCTAATCAATTATGTCTTTGGATAATTTTTAAGTTTAAAATTCTTTTGCTTCAGAATAATTACTTGACCAATGACGTAAACAAAGATGAGATATTCACCCTTAGGTTAGAATAATATGTTTTATGGCTCACTAACAAATCATGGTTTATGGTAATTTATTTTTACCTGAAACCTTCTAGTGCATAGCAGATGAATATCTTTTGCAATCAGCTTCTTTCAATTTTATCTCAGAATTAATAACTCTCAAATCTCCAGTCCTCAAGAAAGATGGTGCATGTGCCTCTCACGAAACACAGCACCCCAGGTCACTATGCCAAAGGATGTTGCAATGTCCTTCACTGCCAATGACAGATCCTGACAGACATGTCACATGTTCAACAGGCCTGAAGCTCGCTAATATGAAGTCTACAGTTTGCTGATATTTGCATTTTTTGAGGCTCTTCTATGTTTTTGGTTGTGGTTAATTTAAACGTAAAACTCCTGACACAATACTGCAAAGGAAGTGCCTATCAGTTATCTTAATAGGCTGGTGGACCGGACCACTCTTTTTCATCTCAGCAGCTATGGTCTGCTTTGGCATTCCATGCTAGTGTCTGGAGGAGTGCAATACCAATACTCCATTGTTTGGCATTTTGATGATTGAGGTGGAAAATGCTGCTGTCAGAGTCACTCTGAAACCTGCTGACTTGGTTTTAGATCTGTTGTCTGAGATGGCCACATTATATGGTTTATATTTGTGTCATTTCCTGCAAGCCTTAATCACCCTTGCAATGAGAAAGAGAATTTATTATGCATAACCATCAAGACAGGAATACTTAACAATATGACTAAACATAATCCTGAAGAATTATTTTGTATTAATTGGCATTGTAACTATGGTCAGATTCTAAACTGTAACATGTCATTTTCCAAATTAAAGCAGGGTGCAGGATTCCTCCATGGTAATTTCTCTGAGTGTAAGTTAAACACGGAAGGACAGCGGAAAAAATACAAAAAAAAAAAGTTAATTACCCAAACCGATAGATGGCAGCAGCATTGTACAGCTGCCTATGTTATTTTGCCCCTGAAGGATTAACAAATGGACCTGTAGGAAAGCCTTGTACTACTTAGAGGTATGACGATTCTTCATTTTGACATCTAAAGTAATCTTTGATTTAATTTTTGGAAGTTTTAGAACATTTCTTGTCATTGTTTATTTTATTGTTAAGATGGCAACATTACTGAAGTGCAGGGTTTTCACTGCAATTCACTGTCAATCTATGACATTTTCAGAGTTTTGTAGCTTTGTTAGTTATAGTGACGTCCATTGCAGTCTACATAATTGGATTATGTCGCTGTGCATGATGTCTTTGAGCCTCCCTACTTAAACTGGTAGTGCACTGTATAATGTTATCTGAGCTGTTATGCAAGTCACGAATACTAGTAGTACAGACGTGCTGTGTCTGCTTTTTTAATATATATAACACAGTGGATTGTAAGAAACTGCAAAGATGGTCCTGAAAATGGACCAGGAAAATGTATGTTTTTGAGAACTAAGAACAGAAACAGCTTTCTAGAATAGTACTGTTGTTGAACACAAAACCGAGAGGGCTAAACTGTAAGCGAAGTCAAAACAAGAATTGACCAGAGTTGATACTAAAATTATAAGATATGAAGTAAATCAAGAAGTGGGACACCATCAATGCTAACCAGAATACCCTGCACTATAAGCCCAAGGTTATCACTGTCATCACTGTACTCTTGTACAGTGAGGTGAAGCATTGTGCTGAGTTTTATAGCAAAGCCATCATGACGTAATGTGTATTACCTCTTGGGAGGCATTCTTTGGAAATGGAGCTGTGCATACTAGCAACTCACTAACAAAATCTTGAGACTCTAAAATGGTACTATGATGCGCTTAAAATTAAACAGATGAAGTACTGCTATATTTCTCAAAATAAAGACTAGCAAAAGACATGTACAGTCCTGTTTCTTAAAAATGAAGCTTTAAGAAAAGTCACAAGAAATGAACCGAAAAATTAAGATAAAAAAAAATCAGTGAGAGGCTTGCTTAGCATGCATTAGATTAAAAAAAAACACTACAAATAAAGTTAGTGATGTTCTCATACTAACTTGGTTTTTAAGACTATTTTGCTTGTTTAATTGACTTCTACTTTAATTTTGTGTTTTAGGCTTTCATGGTGATAATCTGGCCTAAGCCTATTAAGGCTACATGCAGTATTTGCCAGCTCCTTTTGCCACCTTCATTCCTGGCCATTCTTTTTATGTCCAAATTAACAAGTTTGAAAACTATTTCTTGGCTGTTGTTCATTACAAATGGTAGCTCAGGGAAAACAACCTAGGAATCTTACTGAGTCAGGCCAAGTCTGTCTCAGAAGTACCTCTAGGCTGGGATTAAAATGACCCTTATGACCAAGGTTCAGGTAAACTTGGAGTTAGGAGTATGGCTGACAAGGATTTGCCTGCTGGGAGTGTCCAGTGTGACTTTGGAGGTAGGATAAGCTAGGTAAATGAGCATTAGTGAAGTTTTTATGTTTGGGTAAATGAACAAGCAACCTCACTGAGCTAAACAGTGACACTGTTGTTTAGTAAGGCCAAGAGAGGCTCTAGAACTGCTTGTTTATCTTTCTAATTGTCACCACACACATGTGATTTTAGGTTGCAATTAACCATTCTTCTTCATTTATTTGGGCCTCCTGTTTTATGAGTTCAAGGCCTGCTATAGAAGCCCTACAGGCTACTTCATTTACCTCAGTCTCTAAAGAAATAAGTAGCTATAAACCATTCCAGGAAAATAAACAATATAATATAACAACTTCTGGAACCATTTAATGTGGAAAGGAACCTTTCAGATATAGACTTCTTTTGATGACCAACACACACATTGAGTTGCCTTCTTGGTAAGAACAACATAAAGCTTGACACCTGTTGACCAGGTGCCATTTTCCACTGCTTAGTAGACCTTGGTTTGAATTCTTTGCAATGTTTTACAGTATGTGAAAAGGAAATTTTACAAGACGAATGGGTATGGTTGATAGCATTTGTAAGTGAAAGAATGCCATAGTAAGTAAGTTTACAGCAGACTTAATGAAAGCCCCAAATCTTGTAGTCAAATGAGTTTATTACCTACTTTTACTTGAGTCTGTGCAAATACATGACAGTTAAGAAATTTGCACTTGCATACCTAGGTGCTACCAGCACTGATATCTTTCTTAACAACTTGCAGACTAGAAAACCTCAGTTACTGTTCCTTGTGCAACATTCACAAACTGTACTGTCTTCATTACTAACACTGTTGTCAAATGTGCCCTAACAGTCGGCTATCATTAATGGTCACTGGGATTTCTTCCTGAAGCCATATATTGCCCAACACAATGAGCAATTGAGCCTCTACCCAGCATTTTTATACGTGACCTTAAGTATGATGGTAGATGGTAGCTGCTTAATAATCTCTATTACCACAAATGTGCTGGAGCACCTGATCGTAGAATCATTTGTATTCTTATTTTCTTAAAGTGGTTCGATTTTGTGAGTTACCTGAATGAATTCTTATATTGGAAATGAAATTGAATTTTTATTCTCATAGTAATGGTAATTAAAAGCATTTTACACAGTATCTGCCATATTACTGTGTTTTTGAATCCCCCACCTAGTTTTCTTCTTAAACACTGCATGTTTATGATGTACTGAGAAGTAACAAAGCAATCCTATTTACAGACTTTGAACCTCCCAATAATCCTCCTAAGGGTCATATAATACCCTGCACAGAGCTTTTGGTGATTAAGTCTTTGAAGCATAGTGCATGAAAAATGTCTACTACCACACTGCTAGTTACAGTATACAGTATTATGTTAACTTATTTTACTTTAATATTTGTTTCTGCTTAATGCTAAGAATTACACTAAAGTGAAATCAAAATGTAGTAGTGAGTGCTCTGGAGTAAATGTCTGTTTGTTGTGTTTGTTTGTTTTGTTTTTATTTACTGACAACACTGACATAATGTCAAATAGTAAAATACAAATGCAAGAAGTTCCTTTTATTATGTAATTTTAACGAGTAGTCAGGCAAAATGACACCTTTTTGAGTATTGAGAAAAGCGCTATATAAATGTAATGAATTATTATTATTATTATTTTACTGTCTAACTAAAATGATTACAATATGCAAGCTTTCTTCAGGCAAGATGTTACATCAACTTCAACAAGATATTACATCCCATTGACTTGCACAGACACACAAGGGATAATTTGGAAACACCAGTGAACTTAACTGTTGGGGATGTTGGGAGGAAAACAGAAGTACCTAGAGGAAAATATACACAGACATTCTAACAGTGTGCAAAATCTAAATGAGAAATATATTAGAAATTTGCTAATAAAAGTTAAAGAAAATGTTGTGGTGTTCCTGTTTTTGGAGCAATGCAAGATTGTCTAGTGTCATTATCTTGAGCATCATTTCCATGAGAAAAAGCAAAAGGCTTTAATGAGAAGGAATTATGCCTCCAGCTTAGTGAATTAAAGTTAGAGGTTTATAAAATAGGGTTGCTAAAAGGTATCATTGTTCAGATATGGATTTTTTTTTTGCATCCATTAGTATAGCCTAACATTGTATCATTCTGACTGTTTTTTGTGGTTTAATTTTGCCTTATTTTTGATTTGCCCCTATTTATTCTATTGCATTTTGTCCTGTGACCATTTAACCTGGAATACCTTTTGAAGCTTCTGTAGGCGAGGATCGGACCGCCAAGGTGTCCGCCTTTCAACCACCACCTGACTCACACTGCACCCAACCTCCTTGGCCCCTCCTACAGTTGGTGAGCCCATGGGAAGGTGGACCCACATTGCCTCTTTGGGCTGTGCCCAGCCGAGCCCCATGGGTGCAGGCCCGGCCACCAGGCGCTCGCAATTGAGCCCGACCTCCAGGCCTGGCTCCAGAGGGGGGCCCCTCTTAAAGATAAGGGGCTTTCCCTTAAAGATAGGGTGAGAAGCTCGGTCATCCGGGAGGAGCTCAGAGTAGAGCCACTGCTCCTCCACATCGAGAGGAGACAGATGATGTGGCTCGGGCATCTGATCAGGATGCCTCCTGGACGCCTCCCTGGTGAGGTGTTCCGGGCATGTCTAACCGGGAGGAGGCCACGGGGAAGCTGGACATGCTGGAGGGACTATGTCTCTCGGCTGGTCTGGGAACGCCTCGGAATTACCCCAGAAGAGCTAGTAGAAGTGGCCAGGGAGAGGGAAGTCTGGACATCTCTGCTCAAGCTGCTGCCCCCTCGACCCGATCTCGGATAAGCAGAAGAGAATGGATGGATGGATACCTTTTGCACACATGTTTCTTCCTCTGCCAGGCATTCTTTTTCCCACATGAGTTATTTAGGCAACAAAGAAATCAATTCCTTAACTTCGCTGTCGAGACGTGCCTGGCCATACTAGTAATGGCATGCTTCGTTTTTTCCTGCTGATACAGTATGTGTTTATTACCCTAGTGCTTTGCTTGCTAAAAGGAATGTCTTTCTTGGCATCAGTTTTTGTATTTTGAATTCTCCTTATTTTAACAATTAGTTTCTTTCAGTAGTTTAGAAAGGATATAATTTTATGTTATGGCAATATCTTTGGGTGGGATCAAAATCAAAAAAGCCATTCACTGCAGTTTAATACAGCTGTAGGTCACCTTGGTGCAGGGCCTAGGCTGAGTTAAATTAAAGCCCCTGCTTACAAAAGTCAAGAAACCAGCATCTGCATGTATAATATGTATCTTACTTTATGCTTAACCTTTCTGGATGAGTCTCTTTATTGTGACACGTGCAACTCAAATACATGCAGCAGGCATATTTTGCCTGTAACATTTTTTTAAAAAAAATTTTCGGAATATTTGCAGTGTAGCTGTCCCTTTTATGTTAAGAATCTAATACAATCCTTTGAGAACTGACATATAGTCTCCACCAATAGAAATAAATCTACTAATAAAAAGCAACTGTGCACATCTTAAATCACCTGCCACCATCCTCTGCATCTTTGCACATCCCACAGTTTGCTTTTGTTTTCTCTTTCACTGTCACATTAAAAAAAGAAAAAACAGAAGGATCCAAAAAGATTGATTTTAACTGTTCTCCAAAGAAAGAAGCTATATAATTGTTGTATTTAAAAAGTACATATATGTTCATCAATATGTTGAATGTTTAATGAATGAAGGAAAACTTTCACTAACTTCTTAGTTTGATTCACCTTGATTTCTAATGAATTATTTTATGGATGGAACTAAAAAAACTAACACGTTTGCGTAGCCAAAATGCGCTGTAATCAAGGTAACTTTTTCTATGTATTAGTAATGAGAATGGTATCCAAATAAAGGTAAACAATATAAAGGTTATTCTGAAACATTTACTAATATTAATCTGAAGGAATATATCTTAATATTCATTCTTTGCAAACTGATCTGCACTATTCCATGCTGCCTTATTCCTAAGCCAATTCCCTCTCAGCAAGTGGTTTTCTTTGTTTCCTAGCAACAAGCAGAGTTGGGGCTTACACACCAGTCATGCTTCAATAAATATGAGTGTGTCTCACTTGTTTTGTGTTCAAACTTAATAAGTCTTTTCATGAATACCCTTACTCTCTTGGGTTTATTCCTTGTTTTGCCTAATTTGTATGAAACTATTTCTCTAAAACCCTGTGGATGTTAGAAATCTCAAGATGCTTTTGTTTTATATAACATATATTTTAAATTAGAATTGTGTGATAGTTTCCTGAAATGAAATAGTTTCTAGTAATACCCATAGGAATTCAGATCTAGAGAGGGAAATCTGTAGCCAAGCTGTTATCTTTCTGTTTTTGTTGTTCCCTGAACAACAACAAAGTTGTTGTTTGAGGACAGTCATTTACTTTCAATTAATCAGCTTTAAAGATACCATCAGACATCATAAGGTAGGGATTGTTTGGTTGAAGATGCACAATTTCACATTAGTTAATTAAAAATATAAATAGCTCTTTACCTAAGGAATGTAAAGAATGACAGTTGTTTTTTTTTTTGTTGTTGTTGTTGTCCAAGCTTGGAGCGTCTTGTATATAATAAAGTATCTATCTATCTATCTATCTATCTATCTATCTATCTATCTATCTATCTATCTATCTATCTATCTATCTATCTATCTATCTATCTATCTATCTATCTATCTATCTATCTATCTATCTATCTATCTATCTATCTATCTATCTATAATACTGTTAATGAGAAAGGAAGATTCCTTCCCCTTCAAACGGGAGATTTTGCATGGAATTCCATGCACTTACTTGTCTATGATGTCAAAGGCTGAGTTTGAAACTGATTGGTTAAATCAAGAACCTGGTGATATCAGATCCTCAAAAACCATTGTATGAGTACGCTGAAATGAAGCAAACTAAAATTTGAGTTAAGACACTGGTTGATACTTACTAAAACAGCATTGTTTTGCATGCATTTCTTTAATAGTCATTCTCTTTTTATGTAAATTGTAGTCTTAAACATTAATACAAGTATATTCATTGAATGTACTTGCAAAGCATATGATATAGCCCTCTAGAACAGTGTTTCTCAACCCTTTTGGTGCTGTGACCCACTTTTTGACATGCATGTGTCTTCGTAACCCATATGCCTTTGTGAATCAAAGATGGTCATTAGAGTGGGGTGGGTGGTCCCTCGCAGTGAATTGAGTGCGTCAGAGCTGGGAGCAGACATATATCACGTGGCAATGCTGTTCGCTTAGGCAACTAGCCGAGACCCACTACTATTATAAAGAACAGAAACTCATGACCCATGTCGGGAAACACTGCTCCAGGATACTCTGGCTCCTAATTTCCTTCACTAGATAGAGCAAACTGCTGTTCCATCCATCCATTACTTTTATGCTGTGACAAATTGCTTTTGATCATTGTGGTGGTGTGAAATTTTAGTAACAAGATTTGGTAAAGAAGAACACCTTATGTTGCAGTATCTACATAAATTAGTATTAAGAAAAGAATTTAAAATGCTCAAGCATGAGATGCTCACCATTTATTTTGTAAAGGTGAAGTTCATCTATTTTGGTGCATAGATGGATAATAACATTTATCACAAACCATTTTATATCTCTTCTTTGTGGTTTGCATCAATTGTAATTTTCCACTAAAATGTTCATCTCCAAAGCGAACTGCTTTGCAGTAAAGCATCGTTTATTTGCAGTGCTGTTAAGAGTGAATCAAATGCCAGCAGTGCATTTCTAAAAAATCTTTTTAAAAAGACACAAGTGTGAAACGTCTAGAAATATACTTTTAGTCTGTGCAAGTCCTCCATATCTTTTTCAGATATTTTCTGTGCTCACAGAAGGTGGCGCAAAATAACATATTTCACTGTAAGTCTTCAATACTGTAAATGACAAGCACAAGTTCAGGTATTACTGAACATGGTGTCATCAGGCACTCATTTCTTCCTCTATGTTAAATGTAAACAAAATTACTTACTTTTGATCTACTCATTTTCAGGAGAATGCCTCCTGCCACCTAACTTATAAGGACTGTTGCAGCTATGGACTATAGCAGGTTTTTGATTGGGTCTGTTTAGGAAGTGGTGTATAAGCTTTATTTCATTTACAGAAGTATGTCTGCTTCTTCAAGAAGCAGATAGATGAACAGTTTTGTGAGTGTGCTGTTACAGTGCGACTATATGTCAAAAAGGGTGATTTTCCCCTTTGTTAAAATTAGGGTAAGAGCTTTGAATAGAAATATACCTTGTAGCAATGTCGCTCACTTGAGCAGATGAGAAACACTGGACTGCACAGTATTGCTTTTTTTATCTAGTGAAACATGTTGAACTTATTTTCTTAGAATGGCCTTAACAAATCAGAAATGTGTGAAACAAGGCCAGTCTGATAATTTGGTCTTATTTGACATGTTTATATTTGACAAGTTTATTGCAGTTATATTGTCAGAGTTCAATAATTTTCCTAAACCAATCATACCTCATCTCTAATAAAAGCCATTGGCAGTCAGCCAGCCAGATTACTTTATAAAGAACAAAGTATGCATGTGATTTTTTGGAAAGTTAAAGTTCATTATTTTGACATTTACAAAGAAATGAAAATGTGCATAAATATAACTTTTAACTGTTTAATTGCTATAAATTTATTTGAATTGTGCAACATAAAAAGATAAAGCTTTTTTTTTCTTTTCAAATCAATCATTTCTGTCAAAAGAGTAGATGGATTATAGCCACAAAGTTGTGTCTAAAGTATAAAGGTAGTGGCATTAGAGAGATTTTAATATGTCTAGGCCTGTCTTACCAAAGCTAGACAAGTGGTGCTGAATGGGTTTTTAAAGGAGTTTGTCCATCCAGTGAATCAAAACTGGGAGTGCAGGAGGCAGAATTCAGTTTATGAATGAAAAAATAGCATGCTAAGGTGTCAGTATACTGAAATGTTGAAAGGCCTACTGACAAAACAGCTTAGTATTTCATTTTCTTGCTTGACTAGCCACATATCATACCTGTGTAACTCATTTGAGTTTTAATTTTAGCTGCATTTTGAAAATAAACTTGTCAGTCAATGGCTGCTGAAACAATTAGTGAGCTACTAAAATTTTTAATATTTGTTTTTTTGGTAACTGTCACAAAATAGGAAAAAAAAATACAAAAGTTAATTTGTGTTAAATGTAATTTGACCAAGAGCCCTAACAGTGATTGTGCTTCAGCTGTAGAGCACTAATTTGTTTATAGTGATCTGTACCATTGTGGCGAAGGGTTGGCTCCACACTCCTCTTAAAACCGCATCCCCTGTAAAGTAACGAAGCGATGAGTCATAGCAAGTGAGAACACAAACTGACAGCAAAGGATGGGAGTAAAATGTGGGGGCATTTATTACAAGTGCCTTTAAAATATAGTCAAAACGAAACAGTAAAACAGTGCAGTGCTTCATCCCACCATGAATAAATAATGCCATAAATAAGTAATCTGGTGATCATGGTGAAGGTTAAAAAATGCAATAAATAGTTTAAAAGCCATAGGTAAAACAAAGTCAGGGTTCTCGCATAAAATCCCCAGATGTGAGGCATCCACACTTCACCTCTCTCTTTTCTCAGCTGCGGCATCTGTCCTCCTGGATGTTGCTATCCTGCTTCTCTTGCCCCATTTTACCTCCATCCTCTTTCTCTGTCTCAATCTCCTTCACCCCAGCACATCTCCTCTCATTCTCTCCCTGGCTCACCCATCACAAGTTTCATAGATGGCAGAGACGTCAGCAGCTGCAGTCCCTTCCAGCTACGGCATCCATCATGACTACCTCCCATCGGTGCATCTGCCGTGATTCCCCAAGCCGCCTCTTCCATCTTCCTCACACACAACACAAAAACTTGGTGCCTACTGGATCCCTAGGGAGATATCGCTCATCCCTTGCTACCCGTTAGCTGTTCAGCAAACAACCAATCAGCTGTGGGGCCCAGACTGCTTGCCTCCACTCCTCTGGTACTGAGTGACAGAGCACTGTCTTCACCTTCTGTTTGGCTACTTTGTTTTCGGCCTCCCCTCTCACTTATCCGAATCCCCCTTATATACCTCCTTGGGTTCAGCGCCTCTAACACAAACCGCATGAAGCCAATAAAGCAATCAAGACAAACCACACAATCCCATACAGGTGCGCCCCGTCTACTGTAGATCACTCCACAAATTCCACACAGCTATGTGAGTCAGCAGTTATTTATTTTAAAAACTGACCACCAGTTGCTAAGCTGCAGACCCTCTATATCACAACCATCTCTATATGAAGCTCTTAAAAACAACTTATCAAAGCAGCTCTATTTTCCTTTAACTTTCTGGGAGAAATGAGCTAACCAATGACCATCTCTATACTTTAATTGGCTTGGTACAACGTGCCTGACATAAAAAAATACAGTCTCTAGAAGATAAACATTATTTGGATGATTAGCTGGCAGCCTAATAATTAGGATAAAGCTGACTGCACATACTGTATACATAAACACACATACCATTGTCCCTTAATGAAATCACTTATGTAATTGTTCAGAATCGGTAACTTAATTGTTACTATAACTGTTTATATAAGTACTAGCTGTGTTAGCTGGATTTGCCTGAGAAAGTTTCTTAAGACAGTGGGCCTCAGTTATATTGCCAACTGTTAATCTGGTGCTATCAGAAGTACTATGTAACTAAGTAAGTGCTTTTCTGTATATGATATTGCAATATTTATAGTTTTTTTTGTCTCACCAAAGGCTAATATTATTGGCAGTCAGTGTAGTGAAGTTGTTAAGACTTTGACTTCATACCTTGACACTGTGTGACCATTAGCATGTCATTTAATCTACCTGCTCCAACGGGAAAAACATAAGAAATGAAACTCTCAAATGCTGCAGCTAAGTCACTCTGGATAAAGGCATCAGTCAAATAATCTCTCTCTATATAAAATTCAACATCTGTATGTCTGTCCGCTTTACACAAGAGAACTACTTAACGGATTTATTATCTATAATTTGCTTGAACATTCCGGTTGATTTTATGACTTCTCTCATTATGCTATGCATCATAGTTCGCTTGCGTTACCAATTTATTTGTATGAATCTGAGAGACACACAGTGGGCCAAGGGGGGGGGGGGGGGGGGGGCCTCCTCACTTAAGCGCCAGTCTTGGGGTATGTACCTTACTGTACCTCCACTTAGCTAGCAAACGAGTAAACTGCTTCACGGATTTAGATCAAGTTTTTTTCTATAATTTGCTTGAACGTTCCAGTTGATTTTGTGAATTTCTCATTGCACTAAGAATCATAGTTCACTTGCAGGAGTGATATATTCACGTTAATCTGAGACAGAGGCTACAGGCCATCACTGCCCTTTTTCGCTAATACGTGGGCGGTGCTGCAGGGGACAGCTAGTAAATAATAATAATACTGTTATGTCACTTGAGCTGCTTACTCTTAAACATGCTATACACAATTGCCCATGAGTAAAACATTCCTACATTATGTCAATTCTGACTGTTCTTAGTGACTTGGAGTTTTTTGATGGTCATTGCAAAATATAATTTTAGAGTGTATTCTTTTGAAATGAAATAGTTAATCAATTGGAATAATATGAAATTTCAGTATAGATTATTATTATTATTGTTAGATGTTTATGATTTTCCTTTGTTCATGTTGTTCATTCAAGTACAGTATGTGTTTTTTGTGTTTCTCGTCAGCTGTATGTAGTCCCTCTTTAAAGTCTGATGCAAATGTATGTGGAAAACAGTGCTTGAAGCAGATATACATAAGTGGCGGTACCCTCTGTGTTACTTTATGTATAGGGATGTCACAAACCAGAATTTTTGTATACCACTATACCAAAACCAATTCAATTTTACAATACAAGTTACCTTTCAGTATCACAGAAAATACAGAAATCTTATTCAATAGCTTTTTATTAAAGTACCTCCGTTATATTTAAGGGAACAATATTGTGCTTTTTTCTGTAATTATATATAAAATACATAAATGACAGGAGCAACAGCATTGTGTTTATAAAAAATATATTTCATGAACTACCAGTTTTATCTTAGCATGTGGACAAATTTATTCTCTGATATTTTCTATCCAGTAACTGAAAACTACAGCTTAAAATCCATACTAAATATAAAAACATCAAACATTATTATATATTGTATGTACTGTTGAATTAATGACTACCCAGATAATTCATATATTTCCATTTAAACCAACTCTTTAAAGCAGATTTTATAACAACATAATTTTAAACTCCAGTTTGTAATATTTGCTATTATAAGTTTTATATTTGAATAATTGGCTGGTTAAAAAATATTACTCGAGTAATCTTTGACAGATTAGACAAATTAGTTCACATTAATTCACATTAAAGGTAGAAACTTAGGTTTTCATTTTCCAAATCTGTACTTTCTTCCTTATTTCCTTTTTTTTTTTTAACATTTGTCCTAACTTTAAAGCTTCCTGTACGAAATCAAACTTGTCAGTTTTACATTAATCCTATCCATCTTTTATTTTAGAACTCCTGTTTAAGCATTCATTTTGCTGTTTTCATGGCTTCTTCTGAGTGATCAGACTTTGTTATTGCTCATGCCTGTGTACAAATCCAGAACTTGAACTCATTAAATTTATAACTGAGACAGTGTTACATTCTTCAAAGTATCGTTAAATATATGATTTGTGCTTTTACTTATGGATTATACTAATGGACATTAATTTGCCTCCAAAAACCAAGCAAATTTAGCAAGAAAGTATATTGCTTTGATTATCCTGCTATCTGCGTGTTTCTGCAATTTCACATCTCTGTTAACACAGTACACATCATATGTGGCTTCTCGTTCAAAGCATTGAAACACTAAATAAATTTTATTTTGTAATTCACAAATGGAGCAACACATGTCATCACCATTGATGACAAGCCAAACATCCATCCATCCAATTTCCAACCCGCTGAATCCGAACACAGGGTCACGGGGGTCTGCTGGAGCCAATCCCAGCCAACACAGGGCACAAGGCAGGAACCAATCCCGGGCAGGGTGCCAACCCACCGCAGGACACACACAAACACATCCACACACCAAGCACACACTAGGGCCAATTTAGAATCGCCAATCCACCTAACCTGCATGTCTTTGGACTGTGGGAGGAAACCGGAGTGCCCGGAGGAAACCCACGCAGACACGGGGAGAACATGCAAACTCCACGCAGGGAGGACCCGGGAAGCGAACCCGGGTCTCCTAACTGCGAGGCAGCAGCGCTACCACTGCGCCACTGTGCCGCCCACAAGCCAAACAGCCACTTTAAATTGTGAGTCAATATTTCTTGCGTCAACTCTTTTTAGCGCTGGCCGTCCTCCCACATCCCACAGACCTATATGCGTAACTGTGGATGCATGAAAGTCACACTCAGGCCCAGAGCAACTCTGAACTGTATACACCGGTTAGAAAATAAACAGATGCTTGGACTGATAAACAACTGTAGAAGTGCTCATTACAATCAGAGAATGAATTCAACGCATCCATTCATTTATCAGGGCTGTGCAGGACACTATTTAAAGGTGATTAATCTTGATTTTTCATCTCAGTTTACAAATGCATGGCAATATAAGTTAAGCAATTATGCTTAATTTCATCGATAACATTTCTCCCTCTTTAACCATGTACAGATCTGTTTTTGAACTAACTCCATAATGGGACAAAAGTGACAACAACGCAAGCCCATGTGTTTGTGTTTGGCTTTTTTTTCTTTTTGAACAATAACTACAATTCCTGCACTGAAATGAACACAAAAGCATTTCCAGACATGACCTCTGCTGTTTTTTTCTTTTCAACGTGTGTTGATGTTGCAATGTATCATTACCTCAGTGAGCCATTTTTAAAGTAGTTTTTAGTCAGTTTTTATCATGTATTATTGTGCCTTGCAGAGTAATTCATCTACTTGCAGTTATTCTGAGTACAATACCAGCTTTCTCGGTACAGCTCATATGGTAGAAAAGCTGGTAACATTATGTTTTCAGAACTTTGTTACTGAATTAGTACTGAAATATTGGCTCTTGTGACATTCCTACTAATGTATTAACATGAAGAGTGAGAAATGGGGAGCAGTAGATTTGAGGACTGCCACACAATTTCTGTGGATTCACCATTAGAAACTCAAGTGTCACAATCTAAGACCAACTTTAAGTTATTGCGCAATTTAAACACCACGATCAACAACCAGGTGTTTTTTGTCAGTTCCCATTTTAGTTTTCATTGCACCGGAGGCTAGACGTCAACGGAGAGGAATGGATAACCAAGATTAGAGCTGGTATGCATTTAAGACCAGGGATATTGTTGATGTAATGTGATGTATATGCTTATGGATGCTACTTCTACACAAGGAGTGTACTGACTATACTTACGTACATACATTATGTAAATCTGAAGGATTCCACCAGTTGGCAGTGCAAGATGCTGTTGTGTGGGTGCAAAAAAAGAAAGCATTAAAACAGCAACACAGAAGATGATATATGAGAACTTTAAATGTATTGCATCATTACAGTCCTGTTGGAGCTGCAACACGGCTTGCCATCACACATCGTTATCTTGCAACAGCCAAATCCTCACTTCTTCTCTCAGACATTTTCTGCTTTGCATGGATGCATCTGTGTCAAATTTGCTTCCATTTTGTCTTACATGTTTCCACGTCCACTTTCAAAGAGATGTCAATTTGATGCATGCTATTCTGGAAGGAATGTTTGTCACTATGGAGATGTTGATAGTAAACAACGATGCTGACATCACCAAAACTTGAACACACAGGCCACCCATATTTTTGCTGGTATTGCAACTTGCACACACATCACATTAATTTCTGACGACCTGCTCAGAGGATATGTCCGTGGAGTGCTGGCAATGAGTGGCAACCACGGTGCGTACACATAAGCATTCAGTGTCAAGTATAACCCAGTTCTAAGACTGCCCATAGTCAACAACGAAAAAAAAGCACTTTCTAACCGTTAAGCTTTGCTTCTTTCTTGAGCTTCACCAAACATTTGATTTCCATTTTACATTGTGTTCAGGGCACCACCCAATCTTTAGTTGTCCTTCCACCCTATTGGTTAGTGGGATATCAAGAGCAATAAGTATCGTCTAAGAGAGAACATTTCGATGTGCCAATATTTAGTGGTAAACCCACCCCTCTCCACAACAGAAAACTAAATACCCCAAAATCTCAAAGATATTATAACTGATTTGGTTGAAAATTGCTGACATTATAGAAAAACAAAAAAGTTTCAGCTAATTTATTTTTCAATAAATAAAAATAAAATATTATTCATCGATCATTTATTAATATCATGCTAACATGCATGCTTTGCTCTGCACTGAGCTGTGACTGGCAGGGGACCATGATTTGCATGCATTTCAGGTATCTCTGCATTAGCTTGTGCTTTATACAACTTGTGGAAGAATGTATGTAAATTTTGGGTTGACATCCATTCATTATATGAAAATCTAATTAAAAGGATCTCTTTCCAATACTGTCTTAGACAACCTATACTTTTGAAATTACTATTTTGAAGATACTACCTACTGTATATCTCTATTGTGGCTAGAAAGTATTATTTTTACTGTGAGTTGTAGGGAAATGTTAGGAAAGTTTACACAGTTTCTTTTAGTAAATGTAGTAAAAATGTTTTGCTTAAAAGTGTTATAGACACAGTTGTTTAAAAAATGTAAATATACAGTTAATATAACAATCAGGTCTGGGTACATAGCATATTCCTTTTAATGACATATTTCATACCATAGTGATGGTTTAATATACAGTACAATTCTCTTGTGCAGAGAGAAAGAGTTTGGGAGCATGCGCTGATAGCACGTTGCCACACCCACTCCATGACAAACCTGGATTGGGACCCGAGAGCAGTGGGTGACTCCTCAGCACCACACTAGAACAGTGTGAAGTTTTTTTTTACAGTGGCTGAAGTGCCAATATTGCCACCAACCCCCAAGTTTTCCCTGTTAGTTGGAGGACCTGCTTGCAGAGCTGGATGCAGATTAATGTCATACCCAAAACAAAACAATTGTACCTTAAGGACTTTGCTCAAGGGCCCAAAGGAGTAGAGTCACTTCTGGCATTTATGGGATTTGAACCAGCAACCTTCTGATTGCCGGCACAGATCGTTCGCCTCACAGCGGCCATTCCGCCTCTTACAGGTACAGTCTAAAGCAGGGGTGGGCAAATTCATTCCTGGAGGGCCGCAGTGGCTACGGGTTTTTGTTCCAACCCAGTTGCTTAATTAGAAAACAATCCTTGCCAATAATTACATTTCATGGCTTGTTAGTGCTTTAACTCTGCTATGTCAAATCATTCTCATATCCTAGATTTTTTTTTTCCATTCTAAGGATATCATCCAAACACTTTGAAGTGTAAAACGGATGGGTAATTCTCAATCCTTCACTTGTTTCTCTTCTCTTTCCTTCCAAGTATTTAATTAAACCAAATAGTGCACAATAAATACACACAGGTGTAAAGGGTAACAAGCAAAATGGATAACTGCTGGTTTCTTTTGTCATTTGCATCTCCTTGCTAATAAGGAGCAATTAAAAACCAAGAATGCAGCTGTTTAAGACTTAAATAAGCAATAAGGGTTCATAATCTTAACGAGGGAGATAACTAAAATAAAGCAGAAGTGTTTCTCAAGCAATAAGTGTTTCTTATTAAGCAATTGGGTTGGAACAAAAACCTGTAGCCACTGCTGCCCTCCAGGAATGAATTTGCCCACCCCTGGTCTAAAGTAATGTCTCATACTTCTAGCATTTGCTGCAGTGTCGCCATAATGTGGCATGAACTACGACAGACAACTTTTGTCTGTTGGCTGCACTTCTTATTGAACGAGTGTGTTACAGACTTTTTGTTAGTGTAATTTTGACATCAGTCATTACAGAAATTATTACTTTGCCTTACAGTACATCAGAGGAAAATGAACGATTCTGTTATTACATTGCATATAATCCTTTACGTTGAATCATCACATTACCTGATGTGAAATTCCAGACTTGTGCATCTGTAGAAGAGTTGTACTTTGGAACCAAGTAATGTTTGTATCATTGATAGCCAAGTTACACTAGTGTTACTTCTTAATTTAATTCAGTTCCCTTCAGTTTATTGTTATACAGAGAGGCATCCTTCTCTGAAGATGGGTTCAGATCACTTACACATGTTTACAGACATAGACAATTAATGGTAAATTACAAAACCTTGCAGCATTCAAATCCATTAGTGCACATGTCTATTAAATTTGTACTGTACTGGAGTAATTAAAAGGCATGGACTTAACAGCCTACTCCCAAGAGTGGGCTTTAGGAAGCAACAATCTAGTAAATGTAGCAAAATGCAGGAATCTCAGTGAAATCAAGCTTACTGAAGATATGTTCACTTGGCATGGAAGAGGGTGTTGAACTCAAATTAACAATGTTTCTGGGAAAAAAAATAATCCTTCAGGGATTTATTGATGCTTGTGCAGACAGAATATGACAGATCTAGGATATAACCCAACTATGGAAATACACCAGTTTGGACATTTTGTTAAATTAAATGATATGTACTGGTGTCCATATTTGTGGTATAATTATCAATGATCTATTGTTGCCCTGTTTACTATTAATGCTAATGATCCTTTACCACTGTGCCCTCTCATGGCCAAAAGGAGTAACGTCCTCAAGGTAGTGTAAGTATTGCCAATTGGCACACCTGTATACAGAGCAGAAATGCAACATTGAATGGATTTTATAACAGTGGGTCTTCATGATTCACACTGTTCTGCATTATCTGTATCAGTTGCAATTTTCTGGTTCTGTCTTTTTGTATGGTATGCTAAATGTTGGCTTGGTGGCAAATGTGTTCTTAAGTGAGGTATTGCTAATGTAACGCAACTAGTACAAAGCAGGGTAAGCTTTTCACAGTGAAGTGCGACATAGACATGTCAGTATGGAAAGGCCGAAGGTGGCATGATTCATTGACAGGACAGTAGCCATTCCTTAGGATGCTAGAAGGTAGGTCACCTTCTGTTCTGCTTACCCAAAAGCTACCCAGCTCTCTCTGATATTTTTTTTAGTCTTTGGTTTCTCATCATCCTGAATGTTTTTTTTTTATTAAATTACATTTTTTTTAAATATGTAGTTTAATAGGTAGATAGATAGATCTTTATTGTCATTGTCACTTTTACAAATGCATTGTGGTTTAATTATTTTCTTGTTTTGTTTATTGTAAAATTTAAAATTTGTTAATATCATTGCTATCTGGTACAAGTATTAATTGTGTAAAATAAAACTGGAATTCTCACATATACAGTTCATTGCATGTAACCTCCTGCTCCTCTTTGCCAATATTAAAATAAAGAAACAATTTAATGTAAAAAAAATTACATGTCAGTAAAAATTTCAGCAACTCTAACCAAATGAACGTAGTCCTATTTGTTCTTTTTGGTGATAGTTGTGAGCAGACATTTTTATCCTGATAACCTTGACCTTATTAAAGCCAAGGCAACTCAAGATTATTGGAGGTAGCTCATTGAAATGCCAGTCAGAATTTCGACTAACAGAGAGGGTTTTTGTTAATGTGCCTGTTTCTTGTTTTATAGACTGAAAAATGTTTTCCCCGATCAGTTTGAGGCATTTACTGTAAAGAGATGGAAATCTACTGAGGTTTTCATTTAGTTCCATTCAGTTAAAAGTTTATTGTTTTAGCAATTTCAATATTATGATTCATACTGTTTTTGTTCTTGATTTAGGAGGACACTGGATTCTATGAATGATAACGTCTTTTTTTTCTCTCCATGTATTTTTTTTTGTTCCTTTTAGGGATTGAAATTTGTCCCCCTAGCAACCGTTTCATGGTAACAATGGTGGCTAGCTTTATTTCTCTAGGAGGGCAGCTGCTGATGCCAGGTCTAGCAGCTATCTGCCGAGACTGGCAGATTCTACAAGCAGTGATCATCTGCCCTTTTATCCTCATGATATCCTTCTTATGGTAAGAAAATGTAGAACATATGTTGTGAATTATTACAGACATGGAAGTGGGATCAGAAATGCTGTTTTGTCATTTATATTTTATAATCAATAATAAATCAGTTTCACAGGATAGGCTGATTGGCAACTCTGAATTGACTATATATGAGTGAGTCAGCAGTACAATAATTTGGCTCTTTGTCTTGTGCGGAATACTGACTTCATGTAGATTACATGGTTCAAGCAAAGAATGGTGGATAGGTGGATTTTTTAAAATTCTCATAAATGTATATTATCTATAAAGAAGGGCAGCCTGTGTCATACCCCATGATGACACTGACAATTACACTTGGTTTAGCAGCTACAAGGCATCTCTGCATACTTAATCCTTATGTTGTCTTTACAGCGCCAACCTTCCATAATAAGCATTAGGAAGTTTTCCCAGTAGGAATTTCCTTGTCTCCTGGCTTGGAGGGTGTAGCTCATGTTAATCATTACCTCAGCCCATCTACCATTCTCTCCTATCAGCTCTTTCACTTTTTTGCCCACTGAGTAATTACCTCATGGACTTTCTGGGTCCTCTTTCTGTCTGAAGCCACCATTTCTTCCTTGGGAACCTCTTCCTTGCCAGGCAACCCACTGCACAAGTTAAGAAAGTAGATTTTACATTTTTGTGAAATGTCAGAAGAATTATTTGCAGGGAACAAATGAATGAAGTAGAGTAAAAGCAGACTGTAAGATACATATCCTCTGAAAGCATGAAAAGGAAAGATAGCTTAGTACAATTATACTGTACATTGATGCTAATAAACCAAAAGAATGAGATACTGTGTCAAACTGTGTTTTAATATTTGCACGATTATAGATCATGATATTGTTAAATTAATGAAAATCTTAAATTATTGGCCATTTAGGTTTATTTTTGTTTGTAAGGGTGGCAATCTTAAAAGTGTGAGAAATAATGTGTTTTTCCTGTGCCAGGAGATTCTAACATATGTGTAATTTTGGCAGTTCTAACAGCTTGACGAATGGAGGGAAAGTTACTCCTACACATTTTCTCATTTTTATTTCAGTCTTGTTCAGAGTTTCCAGAATTTCAAATGAGTTTCACCCCAAGATCAGACAAAATGGTTATGCAATGTTCATGATTCTGATTTTCATTTCCAGCATTACTGACCTGTCTGCTTTCTTTAATGATAAATATAGTTGTGTGTGTGTATACGTGCATGTTTGCGATGACTATACAGCAAATGTATGCGACATACATTGCCGTCTGATATTCATCAGCATTTTTTACACTTTAAACCTAATAGAAGTAATTTTTTATTGAGTGTCACTGAGACATGCAGATGATTTAACTCTATTGTTTCCAGTGTTGGGCCTAGCAAGACAACCTTTTTATATTATTATTCCAGCTTGTTCAGCAGTATTTGTTGCCTTTTTTGGTAGAAATTTGTACTTTGTTTTCTCCAGCATACTGCACTTACTACATTTATCTTAGCAATTCCAACGTAAGTTTTACTCTTTCCTTCATTTTTTCTTCATAATGACTTGAAACAAGAAGCACATAGAAACTTGTGTACTAAAATAAGGAAATAACATAAGGTTGTGTTTGGCCACTTACAAAACTAGCACTTTATAATTCTCCTTTCAAGTTCAGGCTGAAAACTTTTTGATCTCCCATCATGTAAGATAATCTTTTCAAATGAGCCAGCCAACTATATGTATTTTAAGTCAGATTGTTTATTATCTGTATTTGTGAGGTTTGATCCCACATATGGTGTGTAATCTGAGCAAAACTGAGGATTTATTTTCATTTTGGAGTAGATAAACTTGTTGGGCATACTTTGATAACACAAGATGTTTGCTTTCTATGATTCACTCCTTTGATATGCTACAAGTATAGCCCTTTCTTACCGTAACAACATCTATGGAAGATCAAACATAGCCTTTTGAGAGTAAGGCTTATGTTTTCAGCTTTGAGCTGCACAGTAGCAGTAAAAAGATAAAAGACTTCATCAGACAACATTGAACTTCTATGCTGAAGATGAATAAAATTTCTTAGTTATTCTGGTATAAGTTAAATGACTATTAACTCCTGGATAATGATTAAGGGTAATTAAATTTAATTTTGTTCTGTTTCCATTTAATTTTGTTGAATTTCTTGTCAGTGTCGACCAAATAATATCCTTAATAAATTAATTCATTCATTTAATTTTATTTGCCGATTTGTACAATTATGGATCACAAGGTGCAAGAGCCTATCCTGGAATCAAAAAGCTTAAGAAAGGACCCAACCTTGGATAATGCAGCAGTCTATTTAAAGACACGCTCACATGCACACACCAATTCATACAGGCCCAGTTTAGAGTTACCAGTTAATATTCATGTCTCTGTGATATGGGAGAAATATCAGAATACTCCGTGAAAAATCCACTATGACATGGGAAGGATGTAAAGTCTCCACATGGATAAACATAAAGCCTGGGATTGAAATCCAGTCTTCAGGAAGTACATAGAGGCGGCAGTAACACTGCACTACAGTGCCACCCACCTCAGTCTACCCTAATGGGGTAAAATAATTGCAATATTAGTATGTGAAACAATTCACAAAGTAAACTTAAATGTCTCTGTCTTTCCCAAGGCCATTAGACTCCTAAATAACTGACTGGAGTTTATAACCATGGTTCACCTCATTCTATCTACGTCACACAACTGTATTTGACTTGTCCATCACACACCTACCTGCACATTACACTTTATGGTTCTGTTTTTATACTTTATGCTGCCTCTGTTACTTAGTATCTATCTATCTATCTATCTATCTATTATCAATCTGCTACTTATTATTTATGTTTATCTTTATACGTTGGTTTTGTCATTTGGTGTGGAGAGCAAAGAAAGAATTTAATTGTACAGGGAAGCATTTGTCCTTACTGTGTGCGCATGACAATAAACTTTGAACTTAAGTGAAAATATTTATACATCTTAAAGTTTATTTTAATTAATCATATTTTAATGTGCATTGTAATGCTGAAAACAGAAACACAACCCGGTACTCATTTCTCATTTGGGGGTTTAAATAAAGTATGCTAAATTTACCTAAATGAAAAATGTAAATATGTCCAGCATACTGGAGTTCTGACACAGAAATACAGTGGATTCAGAAAGTATTCAGACCCCCTTCACTTTCTTCACAGTTTACTATGTTGTAGCCTTGTGTTAAAATCATTTTAAATTAATTTTTTCCGCATCCAGCAGCACTTAATACCTCAGAATGGCAAAGTGAAAACAAGATTTTTAGAATTTTTTGCAAATTTATTTAAAGAAAAATAAACTGAAATATTACACTGCCGCAAGTATTCAGACCCTTTACTCTATACTTCATCAGTACACCTATGGCAGTGTTTATAGCCTGGATTCTTCTTGGGTATGACACACCAAGTTTTGTATACCTGAATTTAGGGATGTTCTACAGTTGTTCTCTGCAGATCCTCTAAAGCTTTGTCAGACTGGTTGGAGACCATTGGTGGACAGCTACTTTAAGGTTTGTCCAGAAATGTTCAATTAGGTAAGGGCTCAGGCTGGGAAACTCAGTAACAATTCCAGAGTTGTCCCTGAACCACTCTTTTACTGTGTTTGCTTAGTGGTTAGGGTTGTTGTCCTTTTGAAAGGTGGACCTGAGGCCCAGAGCATTCTGGAGCAGATTTCATTAATAATATCTCTGTACTTTGCTCTGTTAAGCTTTCCATCAACCATGTCTAGTCTTTCAGTGCCTACCGCTAAAACAACACGCCCCCCCCAACCCCCCTCCCCAACATGATGTTGCCACCACCATGCTTCTCCTTTGAAATGTTATTTCACAGGTGATGACATGATGCTGATCTTGGCTTTATCAATCCAGATAGCTTTGTTTCTTGCAGTCTGAGAGTCCTTTAGGTGCCTTCATTCAAACTCCAAGCAGCCTTCCATGTGTTTCCATGAGGAGAGGCTTTTGTTCTGTCATAAAGCCCAGATTGATGGAGTGCTGCTGTGAAGGTTGTCCTTTTGGAAGTTTCTTCCGTCTCCACACAGGCTCTCAGGAACGCAACCAGAGTGACCATCATTTTCTTGATCTCCACTCTTACTATGACCATTCTCCCATGATTGCTCAGTTTGTCCAGGTGTTCAGTTGTAGGAAGAGTCATGTTTGTTCCAAACTATTTAAAAATTATGAAGGCAGTTGCAGGAAATTTTTTGTAGCCTTCCCTCAGATCTGAGCCTCGACATAATCTTGTCTGTAAGCTCTTCAGGCTATTCCTCCAACCTCATAGCTTGCTTATTGCTCTGATACACATTGTAAACTGTAAGACCTCTATAGATAGGTGTATGCCTTTCTTAATTTTGTCCAATCGATTGAATTGACAACAGGGGAAAACATTTCAATTATAATCAAATTACAAGCATCATAGCAAAACATCTGAATACTTTTGTCAATGTGATATTTTGTTTAGTTTTATTTTTAAAACATTTGCAAAAATTTTAAAATATCCTATTTTTACTTTGTCATTCTAGGGTTTTGAGTGTTGCTTGATGTGGGGGGAAAAATGAATTGAAGTGATTTTAGCACAAGTCTAGAACATAGCAAAATGTGGAAAAAGTGAAGAGTTCTTCAGAGTACTTTCTGATTGCACCATATGTACGTTTAATGTAAATGTTTGGAAGTAGCTTATTAATAACCTCTTACCCTTTTTGCAGTATTGAAATAATTACTGTTTATTCAGTTTATTAATTTTTTTTTTGCATGTATTATCAGTATTTTTCCAGAATCATTGAGATGGCTTCTGGCTACCCAAGACTATGAAAAGGCAAAAAGTTTAGTTCATCGGATTATCCACAGCAACAGAATAGACCTAGAAAGCGATGAAAAAGGAGTCCTTTCTGGTAAGATTCTGAAAATGTGCTCATTCATGTTTGTTTATTGTATATGTGTTTCAAAAGAAAGTGGCAGGTACAAAATCTAAAGAAAAGAACAATAGAATGAAGTACAGCGTGCAAAAGGTACAGCACTACATGTTCCTTCTAATTACTTGAAAAGAATTGTATTCTTCTGCTTATCTGTGTATTTTAAAGCCTGATTATACCTTACAGACATAACAGACATTTTCCACTTGTGACAATGTAAAATGTTTTTAAAATTTTATAAGGAGATGTGAACAGATTAGGAAAGTTAAAATAAGAGGGTAAGGTAAATGAGAATATAATAATGAAACACAACCACAAACCTCACAAAAATGCTATATGTATTGATAAATGATAGAATTTCTGTTTTCTTAACAGTAGAAAAAAATATTTTTAGGATGTAAAGGTGATAAATTAATACAAATGCAGTTGAAAATATCTTCAATTTCATCAATAATAAAGTAGAATGATATAATTGAAATGCATTTTATATAATTATTATAATTTAATTATTTTAATATTAAAGTACTGTACTTCATTAAGGAATGTACTACTGTGGTGGAGTGGTTAGCAATTCCTTTTTGTAGTAGACTATAGTAGCTGATCTCATTACAGGACAATGACAAAAATTTGCTGAGCATGTCAAATTTATTTTGTGACTGTGTACAGAACCTCCAGGTCACTCGTGCTTGCCCCTTATTGTGACAGCCAATTATATGCTTCCTAGTGGGGCCAGTGCTGTATGAAGGATAAGGAGTGCAGCGAGTTCAGCCACAATCTCTGCCATTTTTCCATTCTGCCACGGTATTTAAAACGCAAAAAAGCAGACAGATGAGATTCAATTCTGTTTTTGAGATCCAAAACAACCACATTCCTTATTTCTTGTTGCTTCATTTTATGAATTGTACTTCACGGGGATCATTTATTGGTTATCAGGTCTCATGTACACAGAGCTCGCCCCTAAAAAATCAAACCTGTCAGATTTTGTTGGAGAGATTTGTTAACTGGTGAAATGAGTCACAGGGTATGTCACACTAGGTGGCTGATATTCATGGTAGTTTACAATTGATAGCCTCCTACTTATGTAAATGAAGGCTACTACTGAAAACTGCTGGAAAATTCATCTAATGTGACATGACCTTAAAGGAATAGGCCTAGATTAGACTCATGCACACATCCACACTCATTTTCATCAGGCCAAGTAAAATTGATCATTTAACCCAGTGGTCCTCAGGTTTGGTTCTTGACGGCCAGGGTGGCTACAGGTTTTTGTTACCACCAAATTGCTTAATTAGAAACCAATCCTTAAGGGATGGGGGTTGATTTGTTTTCAATCCTATTTTTTGTAAAAATTGATCTGTTTGTATGAAATGATTACAATAAAATCAATAAAATTTACAAACAAAAGAAACCAATTCTTGACAATAATGGTACTTAGTTAATTTTATGGCATGTTAGTGTTTCAATTATGCCACATCCAGTCATTCTTATAGATTATCTCTTTGATAATATCATCCAAAAGATTTGTGGCCTGAAGTAGATTAGTAATTCTCAGTTTTTCACTTTTTCATTTCCATTTCTTTATCTAATTCTTAATTGGCAGTTGGTTAAGAAAACAAGAATAAATACACACAAAGAATGCAGCTCCATAAAACCTAAAAAAAAGTTATTAGTAGTTATCTTAAAAGTGAGGTAACTAAAATGAAGTGCAAAAATTTTGTTCTTCAGTGGAAATAATTGGCTTCTGATTACGAACAATAACCTGTAGTCTCTGCATCCCTCCATGGCTGAACTTGATCCCCCTGCCTTAACCTAATAAGCACACATTTGGATAAGCTGTAGTACCAAACAGAAATCCCTCATAGACAAAGGGAGAACATGCAATCTCCATACAGGCAGTGACAAGGACAGAATTCAAACTTAGGAGCTCTGAGCCACTAACCATTGCACGACCATGCCAGCTCATCCTGGAATGTGCTCATCTAAAATGCTTAAGATTGTTATATTGATTTTTTTGTGTGACAGATTAGTAATTGATTTTACTAATGTGTATTTAAGCAGTTATGCTTCTGACGTGGCTTAAACTGGTTTTATGTTGTGATTATTTGGTATTAAATATGCATATGCAAATGAATGTAAAATTATCACAGTTATTCCATTTAATCAACATGTTACAGGGTGAATGGTATAAAATCCAAGCTGTAGTTTGTAGAATTCTCTGTGACATTCTTTAAGAAATGTGTCTGAACAATATATAGAAGTTAGACAAAACTTAAATTCACATTCTTTTCATTGAAATACTTCAACCTTTTGATTTCAATTTCTATCCAGTGTGCTAATTATTAGTATACATACAGGCAGCATTGCGGTAAAGCCGGTGGTGGTTGTCACTTCACATGTCCAACATGCTGTGTTTGAGACCTGTGCCCTAACTTTGCATGAGTTTTCCTTTGTGTATCTTTTTTTCCCCTCTTACACACCTCAATGCAAAAGCAATAATGGAATGACCAATGAACTTAGCCTGCATTTCTATGGAGTTGTATGGGTGTACAGTACATGTGAATCGGCCATGTTATAGACTAGCAGAATGTCCAGGACTTTTTCATATCTTGCTGCCAGTGCTGCAGGGATATGGTACAGCGACCCCGATTTAGATTAAGGATATTTAAGAATGTCACATTAAGTTGTACTAATCAAATAAAGCAATACTGTTTTATTTAACAACTTTAAAATTTAGCTCATTACTTGTCAAGCAAAACTAAATTGCAGACAAGATCACAATACTCTGGCACTCTTATGTTAATTATTTTGTTAGTGCATATTTCTTGAACTTGTGCATATCTGAAAGGGCTCATAGGCTATGAGAGTAACGAGAGAATTAAACTGAGTGAAACTTGAATCGCTGCTTATCTCACTTCTTGATACAAGGTTTTATACCAAGTTTGATTGATGGCTGAAGAGTTTCCAGTATCTTGTCAATCATTAGTTATTTTATTGGTGCTTTGTATTTGGTGTGTTATTTGAGTCCCTTTGTGTCTTGTACAGTCCTGGCAACACTGAATAATGCTTTGCTATTTATTTTTCTTCATTACTGATTAGAATATAAGAGAAGTCATATTGCAGTAGTGAGTTATCTTCAGCAGTTGAACAACCTGTTTTATATTAATGCAGAATCAACATAATTTAGCATAAACGTATGTCAGTGCTTTAAGAGGTTATCAAATGCTACTAGGACAAATAAAAAAAAAACCTACAAGCAAGCAATAATACATACTAAATAAACAGATGACAATCTTCCCATTTTAGAAATGAAAGGAACTAGAAAGTACAACTTGGTTGCCAGGGTAACAAGCTAAATACAGCAATCCAGGGTTAATTTCTCCCAGTTGTGAAGACCTTACTAAGAAATTCAACACATTTTTTTTTGTTTAAGAAAATGTGTTTAGAAAAGTCAAATAAAACATCAACTATTCTGTTATCTTAAAGTATTTTACTAATTTACACATTATGGGTGGTTCTTATTTATTTGATTTTCTTTTTAAAAAAAAAAAACTTTAATAGCTCATGACCCATTATAAATTAATGTCTCTTTTTTTAAAAATCCTTATTGTAATCACTTTGCATGCCTTGTAGATACTTGAGTGGCAATGCTGTGATTTTCAAAATGTGCACACTTGTCCAGTGACAGAGGAACTGCCCCAGCTTCTCATGTTTGTGGCAAATATGAGGAAGTGTTTTTGCAAGGGAAATCAGGAAGTACTTCTTCACACAAAAAGGTTGTGGGAATCTACAACAAGTAATAGAGGCACATATAGTAGTTGAAGGGAAACGTCTGACTGCCTGTCTGGATGAGACATTATAATTGCTTAGTCATTAGCTATCTAAAATGAGCATGGTAAATGAGTGATCCCCTGTTCTTTATCCAATTTGTTCTAAAAGATGTAAAATGCATTTGAAATAAACATGCTTTTTATGCAAATGACAGCCTTCAGATGATGTGCAAATCAATCAAAACAAATTTCAACTTTGGAATAATATTCTGTTAAACTGCAACATGTCAGAAGTGCAATAATCAACTAAATGATCATATGAGTAAAAGTAGTATATAAAGTCAGAATGTTATCATAGTTAAACAGAGAAAAGAGACTTGGTATAAGAATGGCACTTAAAAGAGCAATTTGAAAAGGTGCATAATTAGCCTGAATGTCAACCTTAGGAATCAAAGGAGCTTTCAAGACGGACTGAATTGTTTCCCAAACTTCACATATGATGTCTTTGGAATAGTAAGGAAGCCAGCATTTAAGACTTATAATGTCTTACATATTTCTGCAGTGTACAGTAAGCTATTTATACAAGTGTTTTGGAGGTGATTGAAGCCAGACTTGAGCAAGAGTAGGACAGGCTTTAAGACAATGCTAAGACTGAGAGGAAGTCATTTATCAAGCTGAGAGTCCTTGTTATTTACAGAAATGGTAATAACACTACTGTATTGTACATCACACTAAAGTGGACTGGCTGAATGTGAATGTTCTCTAATCAGAATGCATCATGTATCTTATACTATAAATTTATTTAAGTGCAGTTGTGCTTCATTTTTTCATAAATGCATGTTGTGGCTGTATTTGATCCATAAAGCTCCTTTTGACAATACTGTTAAAATATGTTGCATAAGTAAGTGCATTACCCCATCAATATTCCTGTTATTTGTTTAGATTAAGACCTCATCCAAGCTATAGCATTGATTTTAGCCAGCAGTGGTTTTGAAGTTAAAGTTGTTTCTCCCACTGTTGAACTTCTGTGCCAAAGTAGGCATAGCTATACAGTGTTGCATGTAAAAAAATGATATAGAATGTTTACAACTATAAAATGTTCTAATGTTTTTTAAGAAAATTCATTTTATAGTTGTCTCACATTTCTAGAAACCTAGCCTGAGCACTACCTGTATTGGATTTTCATGTTCTTCTTGTGTTTATGGGATTCCCTCAGGAGTACTCTAGTTTTCCGCTCACATCCCCCAAAATATACAGTACATGTCAGGTTACTTACTGACTCTAAGTTAGCCCTGTAAGACGGAGTATTTGTATGTGCATGAATGATCCCTGTGATTGTCTACATCCCTGCCCAGGAATCGGTCCTTGTGCTCAGTACTGTCAAAACAATTGTTTAAAATGCACAAAATTAATACAGGCTGTGAATAAAACTGAGTAAGCTGCTACAAGAAAATATGCAAAATAAAGATTATTGATTGTGAGCCATTGTGTACACCCTAAGACACATTGGTGTCTTGTTCAGAGTTTAGCCTTATTGGGTGCCAGCATCTTCAGACGTAGGCTCTGTTGCCCTGCCAACCTTGAATTAGACAGAAATAGATCTGGAAAATGGATGGATAGCTCAATCTATTGGCAGCTCTTTCAGCTGTGCTGTATTTTACTGCGCGTCAGCTATAACTGAGGTGAGATGGTTTCCATGGAGATCTTACTGGCCTTAAACTTCTCTGCTGAGTCATAGCTCCAGGCGATTCCTCAAATGCCTTGTGGATAATTAACTCTAAACTGTGTACTATAAGGAAATTTAAAAGAATAGCTCAAGCAAAAAGTTTCCATCCATCCATTTTCCAACCCGCTGAATCCGAACACAGGGCCACGAGGATCTGCTGGAGCCAATCCCTGCCAACACAGGGCGCAAGGCAGGAACCAATCCCGGGCAGGGCGCCAACTAAGCAAAAAGTTTATTTTATAAAACAATTAAGACAGGAAAATTTTCATTTTTGTTATCAAGTCCATTAAGCTCGTCCACTTCTTGATTATGGGATCCAGTGCCTGTTTCACCAACACAAGGCAAGTACCCAAAACAAAATATCAGTTTACAAAGAGCATACTCGGTCATATGGACCTAATACTTTAAATACATAAAAAAAAAATCCTGTTTTACTACCTGCATTTCCAAATAAAATACTTATTCTACTTAAAGTCCAAGTAAAACATTAACATAATTAAACAAACTATTTAAAAAATATATAGAACATTTACATAGCATTTCCATTTTGGTGACATTTTAGTTCTGGATGTCTTTGGTGAGAAGCTTGCATGATTTACACGTCTGGTTTAAAAAGATTGCATATTGTTCCGATTGACCAATGCCTTGAAAGTAGCAGTATTAAAGTACTTCTTTGTGTATGCATGTGGTGATATGTGGACATACCTCCTGATACACTGGTATTTTCCTGGATTATTTCCTTATGACACCTTGACCCTGACTTGGAAAATGGATTGATGGATGGACTGTACAGAATGTGGCTTTGTACTAAGTTAAAAAACATACTGGAGTTTTCATAAACAGGAATTCCTGACTGAGAGTAAACCCTTTGTGAAAAATCCTTCACTATACTTTATAAATGCAATATATTGTAAGTCGGAAGCTTAGATAATTTCAATAGACCCTCGACTTTCCTCTTCCTGGGTATGTTTGCAAAGCTTCATCTGTGGTCACATCCAAATTGCACTTAAAGGCATGCCTTTTCTCCTCTGCATTTTCATTGGCTTACCTGTAACTTATTCAAATTTTAGTCTTCCATTTCATCTGCAAGGATCCAGTTTGTGGTATTGTATTTTCATCCAGTCTTGTCTCTCTACTACTTATGTAAATTCTTTTTAAGTTGGCTTTTTTGTAGTTTACCATGTTTTGAATTATCTTGATCTTTTCCTTTTAATCCTAAGTTGTACAATTAACTTTATATTACATTGTTTTGACATCACTTATATTTTAAAAGTTTATTGTGCCTTTATAACTTTACAAATATTAATGGATTATAAACTCATAAATTGTCATTATATGAAATATTAAATTAAAACTAAAAATAATAAAAGTCAATGTGCGTGCTAGCTATCTAACCACAACAGCCTGCAATAAACAGTTAATATGAATGTTAGAGCCTAAATTTGAAAGAAAAAGACAAGCTCACCACTTTTACCTAAAACAACAAAATTTCCCCTAATGCTCAGAAGCAACATACCGCTGGTCAAACATAGAACTTTGTTATCTGGAATGTCAAAGGTCTCAATCATGACCTAAAGAGAAAAAAGTATTCTCTCGTCTCACAGGTTTAAAGGTTATGATAGTGTTTTACAGCAGACTCATCTAACAAGTAAGGATCAATTTCAACTGAAAAGAGACTGGATCAGGTAAGTCTTTCATTCCAGCTATGATAAGAAAACCAGGGGTATAGGTATTGTAATCCATAAAACAATTCAACTTATGGTATCACATGTCGCATTTGATCCTGAAGAGCGCTATGTCAGGGTTGTGGGAGGCTTTTTCAACTCTAAAGTAATTCTGTCCATATAAATATATATGGATGTAATGTGAGTGATGGGGAATTTATGCAAAATGCATTGGTACTAGTTCCTTGTAAGAGCACTCATAAAATCATGATTGATGGTGATTTTAATTGAATTTTATTTCCAGACTCAAATAGGTCCTCATCAATAGCAACTATAATGCTTAAAACCATAAAAATGGTTTCACAATTCATTGCAAATCACAATCTATCAGATCCATGGAGATCTTTAAATCCAAATTCAAGAGAATGTTCCTCCTCGTCTGTGCATCATAAGTACTAAATACTGACTATTTCTTTATAGATAATAACTGTATGACACTTTTGTCATCTCTGACCACACTCCTTATTTTACATCACTATGCCCTACATACTCAACTTGCAACTGACATATTAACCTCTGTCATTAGCAGGCAAAAACTGTATAGAATGTATCTTCAATCAAATGCATCTTCAAAGTTTGCTGCAGGAACTCTTTGGGAAATGATGTAAGAGGGTAAACTTTTCATCTCTCTCTCACAAAAACAAGCTAGAGACTAGGAAAGCATTAAAACTAATCACAGAGATTTCCAGAATAGATCATAAATATGCCAACTCTCCTAATGTGGTTCTTTATAGAAAAACACTGGCTTTGCAATCAGAATTTAGTCTGACAACAAGAGTAATGGAATAACTTATTTTTAATTTGTCACATTATTATTGTGAACATGGAGTAAAGACTAATAAGCTTCTAGCTCAACAAATTCACCTGTAGGAATTTAGCAATGTGATAGCAGAAGTTACCAATGCAACTGGAAATAAAATTAAGAAGCATAAAGATAAAACTGACACATTCAAAGAGTACTTTATGTCCTTATATTCCTTAGAGTATAAAGAATCTGAGACACAAGTTAGTTTTTTTAATAAAATACAAATGCCATAACTTAGTGTTTTCAATGCAGAAGAACTTGATAACCCCCTGACACTTTTAGAAATATGAGGTTCTATAAATTCAGTATAACGAGGGAAAGCTGCAGTTCTGATGCCCACCCAGTTGAGTTATTAAAAAAATCAACAAAGTTGGCTCCACTATTATTAACAACATTTCTAGCAGCTAAAGAAGGGAAAAATCACCCCAAATATTACTCCAAGCATTAATAAATGTTTTTCCAAAGGAAAATATAGACTTACTACAATGTGCTTCATGTAGATCAATTTCAATCCTGAAAAGCAATGTTAAGTTACTAGCAAAACTCCTAGCTAGGAGAACTGAGAAGGAGCCTCTGTCAGTAATATCACAAGACCAAACCCAATTCATTAAAGTCAGGCACTCATTTCCAACCTTCAGTGCCTGTTAATGTAATATGCTCACCCACAAATTCTGACTAACCAGAAGTCTTATTTTATTTGGAGGCAGAAATGCTGTGTATAAAGTCGAATGGAATTGTCTATTTACTATACTGCACAGGTTCAGATTTGGCCCTAATATACTGTATCTTCATGGAATAAACTATATTTTACTAGTCCAGGATCCTCAGTCCACATTAATAACACAAACAAATTTACATTAACGCAAGATACTCAGCAAGCAACACACTATCACCAAAGCTTTTTGAGTTAGTCATTATACCATTGGCTGTTCATATCTGCAAGAAACCAGTGATTATCAGACAAGAACTCAAAACAGAAAATATCACTATATGCTGGCAATATGGTGCTCTATATATCAGACCCACAGTTATCTCTACTATTAGTCCTAATCATGTTAGGAGTATTTCATAAAATTTCTTTTAAAAATTAATCTGAAAAAAGTATGCTTTTCCCAGTGAATTCTCTAGCAGGTAGTATTAGATTTTGTTTATAATATCAAAGCAGTTTTAATATCTGGGAATAACAATCAGATGTACACTGAAATATCTTTTACAATGAAATGTTGGATGGTACACTCTTCATCTCACCAAAAATTAATACTGTTATAGCAGCTTAGGGACGATGTTCACTTTATCTTTTCCAGAGTATCCTGACATACTTGTAGATCTTTTTAGCAATTAAGACTCAGTTATTCATCTGGAATTCAAAATGGCAACACTTGCAAAAGATGAATCTACAAGATCTAAAGCACAAGGAAATATGGCACTAGCTTTCAGTTTTACTATTGGGCAGCAAATAAATGCACAATAAAATATTGGAAATCCGCAGAAATGTATGAATCCTTACTGCCCTGGTTGGCAATGGAAATCAAATTCTGCTCTAAAAATTCTTTATTCTTCTATGCACTGCTTTGTGCACCAAACCCTGTTGTTCAAAAATGTCTTAAAATATGGAACCATTGCAAGACACATTTTAAGGTAGAGAAGCTCTTATGTGTTGCTCCTACAGTATATGGTAAAATCATCTTTTTTTTTTTTTATCTTTCACTCACCTACTCAGTTAACTCATGGAAACTGCTAAGGATTAAGACACTTAGAGTTCTTTATATAGACAATGTACAGTGGAACCTCGGTTTGTGAGTAACTTGGTTTACGAGTGTTTTGCAAGACGAACTAAAATTTTTAATAAATTTTGACTTGATAAATGAGCGAGGTCTTGCAATACGAGTAGTATGTATACGCTTTGTCTGCTGAGTGTCATGTGATCGCAACTGAGCTGATGGTGGTTCTCTCTGTCTCTCGCTGCGGGATTGTGGACAATCGTCTCCTATTCTCTGTCTTAGTCGGTGTGCCTCACTCATATAGTCAACATCCGTACGCGCGTATACTGTTTACTACAGCATTGTGACTGTGTGTGGTGTGACGTGCGAGTCCCCGTCTTGCACCTCAAAACACGAAGTTGAGTCTCAGTAGTTTAGCAACACCAGCTTTATTCAACTTGAAACAGCAACAGCGCGGTTATTTATTGTAGCGGGATCTGCCACTCTCCTATACACAGACACAGCAGTCAGGCAGGGTCGTGGCCAAGCAATACTGTGCCCTGCGCATTTATAATATTCCTTGTTCCTTGTATCACCCATCGACGGTAGGCGCTTATAGCATGTTCGGACATCTTTTCGGATTCGCTTTTACGGCGAACTGCTACAGCTCTGGGAGACTGTGATTGCTTTGGGATGCTCTTCTGCGTGTCGTCCTGTTGGGTGGAATCCCACAAGAGTTTAGAAAGTCACTCACACCAGCCATGATTCTTTTTAAAGGTAAAGTGCAGGTTAATTTGTTTTATGTATTTTTACTTTATATTTTGTATTAATCATTTTTATATGAATAGTTTTGGGTTGTGGAACGAATCATCTGAGTTTCCATTATTTCTTATGGGGAAATTCGCGTTGATACAAGAGTGCTTTGGACTGCGAGCACGTTTCTGGAACAAATTATGCTCACAAACCGAGGTTCCACTGTACTTGCATCTTATGAAACAATTACAGTCCAAATTTAAGTTCCCACCTACATGCTGCTTTTCCTATATACAAATTAGAAATTTTGTTAAAAGAAACTTACCCAACTTTGCACATCTCACACATATTTCAATCCCAGAGACCAGTATCCAGCAGGGGGCGCTCATTCCCTGGGTTTGTGTTTCTTTTATTGATGCAGAACAGACTTCAGCCTTACACCCATTGCTTTTGTAACCATGGTGGAAATAATTCAGATATGAGCAGTATAGTACACAAAGAGTTATATGTATTGAAGTTGCTTTAAAAGATAACTTCCACTCCCAAAAACAGTATTTATACATACATATTCAGGCCAGAGGGAAGCCAATGGAATGTATTAAAATCTCTCTCCTAATATTTTTTTTTTCTCAATGTTCCAAACTGTGGTAAAGAATATGCTGGGAAATATATTAAAAACAAATCGTTGTCACCAGGGGCCCTCCAGCTCCCCAAACACCCAACACAAGCAGGCACAGACACAAGCTGAAAGCCCAAATTGTCTTTATTTGTGGGAAAACTCTTCTTTCTAAGCATTTTTCAACACTACAGTCACAAGTACAACAAGCACTGTATAGCACACAATAATTCTTTTGTCTTTCTCTGTCTTTCACTGCCTCCTCCACGCAAACTTCGGCCCTCTCCCTCCTAACTCTGGCTCGTCCATGTAAGGCAGGCAGCTCCTTTTATCTTCCACCTGGGAGTAGTTCTGGTCCTTGGTTCACGTGGTCCAGAAGCACTTTTGTGTAAGGCGAAAGCCCCATGAACTTAGAGCTCCCCCACCCCTGCAGCACCCCCTGCCGCACTCACGGCACCCAACAGGGCTGAGTCCAAGAACTCCAAGTCCCATGATGCTCTGTGGTAATCCCAGGCACCGCTGCAACCCTTTGGGACTGCCATCTAGAATTTTGAGGGAGATAATGCCCTGTGCACACTCTCACCCCTGGTCCTTTCATTACGGAGGCTTCCCAGCCAAGTAAGAACCCCAGCCATCCCTCACAAAATATACATATATAATATACTGTGTATTCCTTCATTAATATTTGGTGGGTCATTCTTTAGCATCTGTTACATTTTTCACTTTTGAACTCAGTTGTCTACTAAATTGATGCTCTGTTTGGAGGTCATTTTCCCACATTTCTTCTTGGCACATTCACTCCAGCTCTCTCAGACTGCTTAGATGCAGAAATTTATTGTTCATTAGCATTTTTGCCACAGATTCCTATTGAGGCTGAGGTCAGGACTTTGACGGGTCTATCCAGGGACATTGATTTTTTTCTTGTTGAGTCACCTGAATGTAGTTTGGCTCTGTGCTCCTGCTGAAAGATGCATTTTCATACTAGTGTCAGCCTCTCAGTAAAATTTAACAGGTCATATATTATAGGTCTGTATTATGCAGGTTTTTGATCATGTTTATAAATACACTTTTGCTTTACATTGATGTTTAGCTATAATCTGTAGTGAAGTTGAAGTGATATTGACATTTTCTAAAATGGAAGTTACACAATGCTCTCCTTAAGAATTTTGACCATTACTGAAAGGTACATGATTGGAAAAATCTGTACCATAAATGTTTAGTAAAATGTTTCTAATCAAGTGTAATCTGTTTAACACAGCCAAGGGGTGGTGGTGTCAGTAGGACTGTCAGTATCCAACATCACCACCAACAACTTGATGCAGTTATAACAACCAGAAAAAAATTCCAATAAATACTGCCTCTTAATTTTTAATTTTTTAAAATTATTAATTAATTGTTTCTAATTTCCTTTTTTCAAAAAGTGGAGATTAAGGAAGAAGCGTTAAATTAAACTTAACTAAAGGACTTTTTAATGTAGTATACAATGGATTTTATGTTATATTGTTTATCTCTACTGTATATTATTCAGGTTTGTGTGTATATTGTAATCTTGTGCTGGGTGGCATAGTGATTTGCCTCACAGTTCCAGAATTTTTATTTTGAATCCCATCCTTGGCACCAGCAATGTGGCTATTGCATACTCTCCTCCTCTCGACATGGGGCTTTCCCCAGTTTTTTTTTTCTCCTATATCCTAAAGATTAACTTGTAAAGTTACCGTAATTCATGTGTGACTGAATGATGGTGTGTTTGTGTGCTTAAAAAAAAAAATCTCCATACCACCACCAGGGTTGTTTTCCACTTTGTGTCTACTGGGCACAATGGACACTGTCTCCCATTACCTGATCTAGAGAAGCAGGTTAGAAATTGAATGCAAGGATGGATAAATTGATGTGATGACATAAAAGCTGTATCAAAGAGTGGTGTTGTCACAATTCAACATGTGAATCACTTTTCAGCTTGCTTATTCTCTCTGGATTGTTATAGTGTTTATATTTTGGTTTCTTCCTAAAGCCCAAGGTTATGCTGTCAGGATGTTTGATTATACTAAACTGGCCTGGAGTGTGTAGGTCTCCCTTTAATGGACTAGCTTCCACCCTCAGGATGATTCTTAAATTGAGCCTGGGGTCATCATGATACATTGCATTTCTCTCTGACGAGAACTAAACAGGGATTAAAAAAGAAAAAAGTTAAATATTTTCCAATCTTCATGCTTGTGTGTCCCACAACCTTTGAGTGTCTCATTCATAATACAGTTAAAAGGAGTTACATTAGCATGTACTGTATCTGTCTCTAACATGGTAAAAAATAGGTAAAGGTATACATATAATGTGTGTGTGTGTGCGCGTGTGTGTGTGTATATATATATATATATATATATATATATATATATATATATATTGTGGAAATCATAATGTCCCAGAGGTGTTCTATTGGATTTAGGTCAGGCGAGCATGGTTGCCAGTCAATGGTATCAATTCCTTCATCTTTCAACTGCCTACAAACTCTTGCTACATGAGGCCGGACATTGTCATGCACCAGGAGGAACCCAGGGCCCGCTGCACCACCATAGGGTCTGACAGTGGGTCCAAGGATTCTATCCCGATACCTAATGGTAGTCAAGGTGCCATTGTGTGTGTCCCTCCATGGATATGCCTCCCCAGACCATAACTGACCCACCACCAAACCGGTCATGCTGAACGATGTTACAGGCAGCACAACATTCTCCACAGAGTATCCAGACCCTTTCACAGGGTGAACCTGCTCTCATCTGTAAAAAGCACAGGGCACCAGTGGTGGACCTGTCAATTCTGGTATTCTATGGCAAATGCCAATCAAGCTCCACGGTGCCGGGCAGTGAGAACAGGGCCCACTAGAGGACGTTGGGCCCTCAGTCCACCCTCATGAAGTCTGTTTCCGATTGTTTGGTCAGAGACATTCAGACCAGTGGCCTGCTGGAGGTCATTGTGTAGGGCTCTGGCAGTGCTCATCCTGTTTCTCTTTGCCTAAAGGAGCAAATACTGGCCCTGCTGATGGGTTAAGGACCTCCTATGGCTCTGTCCAGCTCTCCTAGAGTAAATGCCTGTCACCTGGAATCTTCTCCATGCCCTTGAGACTGTGCTGGGAGACACAGCAAACCTTTTGGCAATGTCACATATTGATGTGCCATCCTGGAGAAGTTGGACTACCTGTACAACCTCTGTAGGGTCCAGGTATCGCCTCATGCTACCAGTAGTGACACTGACCATAGCCAAATGCAAAACTAGTGAAAAAACAGTCAGAAAAGATGAGGAAGGAAAAATGTCAGTGGCCTCCACCTGTTAAACCATTCCTGTTTTGGGGGTTGCCTCATTGTTGTCCCTCTAGTGCACCTGTTGTTAATTTCATTATCACCAAAGCAGCTGAAACTGATTAACAACCACCTGTGCTATTTAACTGACCAGATCAATAGCCCAGAAGTTCCATTGACTTGATGCTATACGCTGATTAAAAAGTGTACCTATGTATGTATGTATATACAGTATGTGTATACAGTATGCATTTGTAGCTGGACATTTTCCTCTGATGATTTCTGGTAGGAATCAAAAGATTAGGAATAAAAAACTATTTGAAGATATGTGATTCATTTGCTCCCTTTATGGATTTCCAGCTACAAAAATAGAAACCATATCACAGACCTTCACCTCCATGTATTTATATATACTGTACATACATGTATATACTGTATACATATACAGAACAAAATAAAGAGAGCATTAAAATCTTCATATTTTTTATGTATGTCAGTGTGGAAATAATCTTTATACCTGATTTGTCAATAAACTTAAGCATTTCACAGGTATTAGCCAGCCCTTTTTTTATGGGCAAGATGACGTTTTTTTGGCCAGGACCAGTGCCTAATCAACTAGCAACCAATAACATATCTAATGTTTCAAAGTTGTTTTCTGCCCTGTTTTCGGTGGCCCATCTTTTACTATCACAAAGTAACACAACATTTACTACTACCCTGTCAACATCTCATTTAAATCAGAGATTTCTGGAGGGTGAATAGTTTAACAATATAAAATAAGTGATATAAGGAAATGAGCTAGGTGCTTCCAGCAAAGAGTTAGTAGGCTGAATGAAAATGTACTCCACATACACAAATTAGTGATGAATGAATGAAGCCATTTAACTAAATCATCAAACAATGAAAGCCAATTATAAGTTAATAGATAAAGTCATATTTCGACATTAAAGAGCATAGATTAATTGTTTGCAAAGTCATAAATGTATATGATAATTATATTTGCAACTAACTGCCTGCTAATGTGATTTGTTTCCCTCTTAGTGGCATTATCTTTTTCGATTATAATGGTGATATTCTTTTTCTAGTTAAGACTATTTTTATAAATGTGACAATTTATACTTTGATTTTTGGTCTCTTTGAGTCTATATATTTTTTTTATTATTTTAGCAATGAATCACAGCACACTGCATTGTTAAATTGTATTGAAGCAGTAGCAATTAAAATACGAGCAAGGCATGAACCAGCCCTTGACAGCATACTGTACACACCTTACTGCTCACTCATTCTGGCCAGTTTAGACTTGCCTATTAAGATGTCTTTGGTATGTTAGAGTAACTTAAAGTTACTCATGAAAAGAAAGGAGGCATTAAATAAAATGGTAAACGTTTTAAGTTAATCTAATCTTAGTAAGATTTTGTTACCTGGTAAACTATTCCATTTGAACTTGTTATATGTTATACCATATGAAAGATTGTATGTGATACATTGGTTATGTTATTAGTTTATGTGCCACAGCTTATATGAACTTGACACTTAAATCTATCATCAGTATGAGCCTTAATTGGTGCCTGCAGTATGCTATGAAAATCTTAGTTTTAAAAGATGCTGAATGCTACAACCTTCATACTGGACACATCACAGTTTGGTATTCCATTTTAGCGTATGATGTATGTTGTTCCCTGAGGCTGCTCTCTAGTCGTATTATGTTATTAAAACATAAGAAGATTCACAAATGACAGAAAATCATTCAGGCCATTAAGCTCATCTGATTTGCTAATAGCTAAGTTGCCCCAACATCTCATCCAAGTACTTTTTAAACGTTTTCAAGGTTACTGCTTTATTCCAGATTCCCACAAGCCTTTGTCTGAAGAAGTGCTTCTTTGCTTCAGTCTTAAAATGACTTTCCTCTTAATTTCTACTGGTGTTCTCAAATATGTGTTTTACTGAAAGAATTTTGATGTTTCAATTTTATTCATAGCGCTGCTGCCTCGCAGTTAGGAGACCCGGGTTCGCTTCCTGGGTCCTCCATGCGTGGAGTTTGCGTGTTCTCCCCGTGTCTGCATGGGTTTCCTCTGGGTACTCCGGTTTCCTTCCACAGTCCAAAGACATGCAGGTTAGGTGCATTGGCGATTCTAAATTGTCCCTAGTGTGTGTGTGTGTGTGAGCACCCTGCGTTGGGCTGGCGTCCTGCCCAAGGTTTGTTTCCTGCCTTGTGCCCTGTGTTGGCTGGGATTGGCTCCAGTAGACCCCCGTGACCCTGTAGTTAGGATATAGCGGGTTGGATAATGGATGGATGGATTTTATTCATGTATTGGAAAAATTCAAAGCCTTATGTTAGGTTCTGACACATTCATCCAGGCTCACAACTAAAGATGTTTAATTCCCTCAGCCTGTCAGAGAAGGATAGACCCTTCAGTGCTAGAATGTACTTCGTTGCTTTTCTCTGCACAGTCTCCAGAACTGCTCTACATTATTGCAGCATGGTGACTGGAATTGCTCCGGAAAATACATATACAATCTCACTAATACATTAAACTGATTGAGCATAAAGTCCCTGCTTTACTTAAGATGAGTTTAGAAACATACTCAAGGACGACTCTGCAGTGATGTTCTAAGCAATGCTGTCTCATAGCTGTGGAAGACTGGCTTTGAATCTGAGTTGGTCATTGTTTTCTGAGAATTCACAGACTCGTTTTGGGATTTTTTCCACAAATTCCAGTTTTGCTACTACATTCTAAAGGCTTGAAGGCCAGGTTGATTGGAGACCCTAAACTAGCCCTAGATATGCAGCTACAGGTATGTGAGTGTGCCTTGCAATAAAGAGATAAATCCCACACAGGGCTTGGTTTTTGCCCTTTGCGCTATGGATGCACTTCGGTGTTCCATGACCCTAAAATTAAAAAAAGTGGCTTAAGAAAATGAATTAAAAAAAAAATCAAAAGGAAGATATGAGAGCTATGCACAATTATAAAATATTGCAAAAGTTAGCACATTAGATAAAGGATTTTTTTCCCTTGAACTCTTATTGTGGCAATCAATCAACCAGTCTTCATTTTGTATAATACCAGTACTAGTTTGTACCATCACAAAAAGCTTTACAAGGTAAAAAATGAAGCTGCAGTGTCAGACTGAAACTCATGAACAAAATTAAATCTGTCTTGATTCTGTTCCTCTTCTCGATGTATCCTTAATATAGCTGACCTTTCAATATGTTAAAAACAGACTTCAATAGTTAGTAGTTAATAGTCATGAGAATTACTTATTACTTTCATTTCTGGAGTCTGCTAGAAAAAAATATTTAAATAAAAGTTACTGAATGACGTGGCCTGCCTACTCTGATAATCATAGGTGGACATGCCAGTTGAATATGCAATGTAGTGTATGTCTAAAGCTAATATCTTTCAACCTTAATGAAATTAAATATGGATCATGACATAGAAAAGCTTTAAATATGCTGCTCACCTACTATGCATAGCCTTTGTTTATTGCTTTGTAACTGAAACCTTGTCAAAAACACAGTGTGTAAAAGGAAATATTTATTAGGAAAAAATAAGCAAACTATACCAGACATGCCATTGTCAGTAATGCTATATTTTCAGCCTGGCACCTGCTGCTAGGCTTTTTGTCCATCTTTCTTTTATATAAGTTCATTAGAAGGGTTGCAAGGTTGAATATAATTACATTTATTGTATTATTGAGCTTGTGCTTTTATGAGCCATACTTAATCATAATAAATTACTGACATTTTCTTGGTCTGCATGGACCCAATTTTAAAGTTGCTTATTTTTTTCAGCTTTTCTGCTTTTATTGTACATGTATTGTTTATTGGTTCCATTGAAGCACAGTTGATTATCCTCTTATGATTTTTTTGTTGACATTTTAAAGCATCTTTACTTGATGAGCAAAATCATATTTTGGTTTTACCAGAACTGGAAAAGGATCTGCCTAAGAAACCCAAGAAGACCTGCATTGCTAGAGTGGTGGGAACAAGAAATTTATGGAAGAACATATTAGTCCTTTGTGTAAATTCGTGAGTATTTACCTAAAGCCTTTTGAGTGAAAAATGAAACGAATTTCAAGATTTGTATTGTTAAATATTTTATTATTCCTATAACTACACAGTACGGTATTAAAGCATGCATGTGTACTTACAGAAGACAGGTTGGTGTATCTGGTAATATTTTAAATATGATAGGCAGTTGGTCAATCACTGAATTAAAAGGCATTTGAAGCTGGGGTTTGCAAATAATGCAGGTAAACAGTGTGGTATCATATTATTGGGTGTTCTCCATGCAATTCCCTAAAATAAGGTAAGAACGCTTTGCTATTGCAAAGCTGTTTGTGTAGATGTACTGTTACCACCATCTAATGTGTCTTTCTTTTCTAGTTAATAGTTCTTTTATGGGTCATGTATCACTATACTTAAATAATATGTTATTCAGTCGTCTTACTGAGTAGCATCTTTCCAAAGCTTGTAGCTCACCCCAATAAACTAATTTTCATTGCTCTGCATTTGCTGTTTCAGACCAGTTATTAGGAGTGGGCTTTCCATGGCCTGCAAGCTCACCTGGTGCTTTCTGTTCCTGGGTCTTAACAATTTCTTGAAAATACAAAAATTGATAAGGATTTTGTTTCTTCTATTGAAAGTTATTTTTTTAAGTGCCATACCTCCAACAATCTCCATTTTTTCACTCATTTTTTGCTTCTATGGACAGGTCATGCCATAATTAAATGAACAATTTCAAACAGTTTTAGAAATGTGTATTTGGTGTATTTTTCAATATAGCTTTTCCACTGCATGAGGATTCTTTTTCCACTGCTAAATTTTTTTTTTATTCCTTTTATCCTTATTTTTTATTCCTAAATGTACAATAGTTTTCACATTATCACAATTCCAAAACATTGCTGACTTTTTCCTTTTTGTTGTTGTTGTTGTTTTTTTTTTTAACCCCATCAGCACTTTAAAACTGCACTTTATTTCCATTATATTTTATCACAGAAGCAGAGCCCAATTTTGCACTTAACAAAGCTCACTTAAAAGCTGTATACAAATGCTTGCTGTGCTCATAGGTACCAGTTTTGTCAATTGTTTGTAAGATGCCCTTAAATATTTTTTTTATGTCTGTGTAGTATGAATTTTCATTTTTTTACATGTGCATATATTATTAGAATGACCCTTGTATGTACTTTGTTAGCCTAAGTGCAGACTTCAATTTACACCACTTTCATTAAAGCTTTATTCACAGTGAATAACTTTGCCATCCTGTTGATCAAATGCATGTTTCACTTGTTCATATTTTTGAAGTAGTACTACTTGAAGTAGCCATTTTCAGAATACCCAAACTTTATACTAATTTTACGGTCCATTTATTTATGCTTTGTTAGATGCTTATTACATTTTAAGAATGAAAATTGATTGAAACTTTACAATGAATGTTTTTTTATAGGTGTTCTTTACTGTGTAATTGTCTACAATACAGTAAATTAGCATTAACCGCCTTGGTATTAATTCTAAGTGGCTCTCAGGCACAGAATTCGGTGTGGTTTAGGTAGTGACATTCTACCCTCTCATGCACAAACAACAGAAAAAATATTATAAGAAAAGTGTGCAAAGAAACACGCTTTTACTGTCCCAATTGTGACATTGGGCTGTGTGCTGGAGATGGTTTCAAAACATATCACAGGAAAGATGTGCTACATCTACATCAGTACAGCAGTGGACACTGTATTTATGTTGACATTTTAATAACTACATTTTTCAACATTTTGGTTTCTTTTTCCTATGGTAAACATAGTGCTAAGGAGGCCAGAAAATGATCCTATATCTTTATCAGGGCATGTTTGTAATCAATGTGTATTTTACCTAAGGATGTATATCATCTGTTTTCCTGTTCAGTTTCAAAGTGTTTACTCTGTGGCTTCCAATTTAAGTTATTATAGTGTTAATGAGTTGTATGTTAGTATGTTCATATTAGTTTACTTTATTTTAGGAGAAATCCTGCACATTTTGATGATTGTATGAGTGTCTTACTTGCAAAGGTGTCATGTTCATAGATGTAAAATATTTCAGTAGTTTAGTTTGTTTAAAACATTACAGAGGTGCTTTCAGTGTTTTCAAATGCTCTTTAAACAAGGATTGTATATTGCCCAGATTCATGAAACTATGGGTCACTAAATCAAGCATTGTATTAAACTAAATGTTTTTACACCTATCAGTTTATGTGAATAAGTGTTATTCACAGATATAGTTGGACACAAGCATGTAAAGTTAAGTTCCGAGTGCTAGTGTAGGGATGTTGAGATGTGCATTGGCAACATTTGACCACACTTCTCACATGTTACCCAAAGCTGCTGCAGAATGACCTTCTAAATAGCATTTACTGACTCAAATGTCAAAGTCCAAGTTGGGTTTGAAGTTGATGTTATTGTTGCTTTCCATAGGCTGACTGGCTTTGGAATCCACCACTGTTTTGCAAGAAGTATGATGGGCCACGAAGGACAGACTCCCACATTGTTCCAAAATTTCTACGCTTTTTATTACATCACAGCAGGCATTGCCGTGGCTTCCTGTCTTGCCATGTGTCCAGCTGTTGGATTCCTTGGCCGCAGAGGAGGTCTGCTGATGTTCACAATCCTGACAGCCCTTGCATCCTTATTGCAGCTGGGCCTGCTTAACTGTGAGTACCTACTTTACTCAAAAGAACTTTATATGTATGGTGCAAAGTTGTTTTTATGTCAAGTGGTACCTGTGTAAAGCTTGGTTTTTATACAAATACTTGATAGTTTTCCTAATCAAAAAAAATGTGAAAGCCAGGCTACCAGTGGTTTAAAAGAAATTATTAGAATTAGATGAATCCTATTGCAGTTCTGGCAAGCCTGTATTTGAAAGTCCAAATAAGATGGATCAGCATTATACTTTTTCAGTTTCAAGTCTATTCAGTTATTAGAGAAGCCAACCATGTTTAGCTATTAATAAATGGTAACTGAATACAATATCATGCACTCAAGTAGTAATTCAGTTACTCTTTACTCTTCAGTAGTGTTTTATATATATATATATATATATATATATAATATATACACAGTGGAACCTCGGGTCATGACCGTAGGTCGTTCCAAAACTCTGGTTGCAACCCGATTTGGTCGTGACCCGAAGCAGTTTCCCCCCATAGGATTGTATGTAAATATAATTAATCCTTTGCAGACCGTACGACCTGAATGTAAATATATATTTTTTAAAGATTTTTAAGCAAAAAAATTTGTTAATTACACTGTAGAATACACAGTGTAATAGTAAACTAAATGTTAAAACATTGAATAACACTGAGAAAACCTTGAACAGAGAAAACTAACATTGCAAGAGTTCACGCTAATGGCCTTACGAACCGATCGCTGTAAACACTTTTTTTTAATGAGTTTTAAGCACAGGGAAAAAATGAACATTTGAAAAATCCGTAATTTATACAAAAACTAATCATAAACAACCAAGAAAACTAACCTTGCATGAGTCGAGTTCTGGCATGAAGAAAGTGAGGAGGAACTGGGTGGAGAGGAGATTACAGTTTTGAGGTAAAGTCCCTCTGCGCGATGCACGTCTCACCGAGAACAATGTACTGTACAGGTATAGGGAAAGACTTAACACATACGTAAATCACCGGCTCGTACGAACCGGAAGGGAAATGACATAGAACACAAAGAGTTCACAGCGAATGCCCTGGGAGAGACTGAACACGTGCGGAAATCATCGGCGCGCACGAACCGGAAGGGAAACTGGCTTGTTCATCACCCAAGTGTGTAGTCGTGAACAGATGCAAAAGTTTGACAAAGTTTTTGGTCGTAACCTGATTTGTACGTGTTCAGAGACATTCGTGACCCGAGGTTCCACTGTGTGTGTATGTATGTGTATATATATATATATATATATATATATATATATATATATATATATATATATATATATATATACACACACACACAGTGCATCCGGAAAGTATCCACAGTGCATCACTTTTTCCACATTTTGTTATGTTACGGCCTTATTCCAAAATGGATTAAATTCATTTTTTTCCTCAGAATTCTACACACAACACCCCATAATGACAACGTGAAAAAAGTTTACTTGAGATTTTTTGCAAATTTATTAAAAATAAAAAAACTGAGAAATCACATGTACATAAGTATTCACAGCCTTTGTCATTAAGCTCAAAATTGAGCTCAGGTGCATCCTGTTTCCCCCGATCATCCTGGAGATGTTTCTGCAGCTTAATTGGAGTCCACCTGTGGTAAATTCAGTTGATTGGACATGATTTGGAAAGGCACACACCTGTCTATATAAGGTCCCACAGTTGACAGTTCATGTCAGAGCACAAACCAAGCATGAAGTCAAAGGAATTGTCTGTAGACCTTCGAGACAGGATTGTCTCAAGGCACAAATCTGGAGAAGGTTACAGAAACATTTCTGCTGCTTTGAAGGTCCCAGTGAGCACAGTGGCCTCCATCATCCGTAAGTGGAAGAAGTTCGAAACCACCAGGACTCTTCCTAGAGCTGGCTGGCCATCTAAACTGAGCGATCGGGGGAGATGGGCCTTAGTCAGGGAGGTGACCAAGAACCCGATGGTCACTCTGTCAGAGCTCCAGAGGTCCTCTGTGGAGAGAGGAGAACCTTCCAGAAGGACAACCATCTCTGCAGCAATCCACCAATCAGGCCTATATGGTAGACTGGCCAGACGGAAGCCACTCCTTAGTAAAAGGCACATGGAAGCCCGCCTGGAGTTTGCCAAAAGGCACCTGAAGGACTCTCAGACCATGAGAGAGAAAATTCTCTGGTCTGATGAGACAAAGATTGAACTCTTTGGTGTGAATGCCAGGCATCACGTTTGGAGGAAACCAGGCACCGCTCATCACCAGGCCAATACCATCCCTACAGTGAAGCATGGTGGTGGCAGCATGATGCTGTGGGGGATGTTTTTCAGCGGCAGGGACTGGGAGACTAGTCAGGATAAAGGGAAAGATGACTGCAGCAATGTACAGAGACATCCTGGATGAAAACCTGCTCCAGAACACTCTTGATCTCGGACTGGGGCAACGGTTCATCTTTCAGCAGGACAACGACCCTAAGCACACAGCCAAGATATCAAAGGAGTGGCTTCAGGACAACTCTGTGAATGTCCTTGAGTGGCCCAGCCAGAGCCCAGACTTGAATCCGATTGAACATCTCTGGAGAGATCTTAAAATGGCTGCGCACCGACGCTTCCCATCCAACCTGATGGAGCTTGAGAGGTGCTGCAAAGAGGAATGGGCCAAACTGGCCAAGGATAGGTGTGCCAAGCTTGTGGCATCATATTCAAAAAGACTTGAGGCTTTAATTGCTGCCAAAGGTGCATCGACAGAGTATTGAGCAAAGGCTGTGAATACTTATGTACATGGGATTTCTCAGTTTTTTTATTTTTAATAAATTTGCAAAAACCTCAAGTAAACTTTTTTCACATTGTCATTATGGGATGTTGTGTGTAGAATTCTGAGGAAAAAATGAATTTAATCCATTTTGGAATAAGACTGTAACATAACAATGTGGAAAAAGTGATGCACTGTGAATACTTTCCGGATGCACTGTATATATACAGTATATGTATATATGTGTATATATATATATGAGTATATGTATATATGTGCATATATATGTGTGTGTGTGTATATATATATATATATATATATATATATATATATATAGTCGAAAATGAATATTTATTATAATAATAAAGTGCACAAAACACACTCCACTATACTCCAATAAATCAATAATCTCAAATAAACAATCAATACAATCCTCCACTCCCAGACGCGTTGCCACCCTTCCACCCAGCTCAGCTCAACGTCTGGGATTTCCCACAATCCTTTTTTAGTCCTTGACCCGGAAGTGGTTCTGTCCCTCAGTCCATGTGACTTTCTATCACTTCCGGGTCAGGTAAAAACTTCTCCTTTTCTTCAGCCTGGAAGTATATCATTTCTTCCGTTCCCATGACTTGGAAATACTTCCAGGCTATACGGAAAGCATAAATCCCTGGGCCTCCCTGCAGCAACTCCTGGCGGCCCCCATGGTATCCAGCAGGGCTGTGCATTAAAACTCCAAGGTCAATGAGGCCCTGCTGGAATTCGGGGCACCTCCATGTTGCAGGGAGGGCTCCATTTGGCGGCCTGGGGGTATTGGCCGGACTGTATGGCCGGCAATCCCTCACAATGCTTTAGTTGCCTCACATTTTTATGCAATCGTTTTGTTCACCCCACTGAATTAAAGGTGAAAGTCTGCACTTCAACTGCATCTGAGTTGTTTCATTTAAAATTCATTGTGGTTAATGTACAGAACCAAAATTAGAAAAAAGTTGTCTCTGTCCAAATATTTATGGACCTAACTGTAAGTCTTCTTTTATTTGGAATTTAAAGTGAGGAATACATAAAAATTTATAAGAGCTGAGAGCGCAGGAACTGTGTCTGACAAAAGCATTCCCACGAATGAGAGGTGAAATGGTTGAGAGGAGGGCGGGACTTGAGACGAGACTATTGCCAAGAGATTTTTTCAAGATTTTCTTTTATAATACAGTATATATATATATATATATATATATATATATAATGTTGCATAGTTTACTGTCAAATAAAGCAAAGAGTACGCAACACGTGTTTCGCCCTCATTTGGGCTCATCTGCCGAATGGCAGACCAACCACAAGCGTTACCTGGTAAGTAACCTCCCACACAATTCAAGTCGTCGAGACTGACTACGAATGCAATGTGTGTATATATATATATATATATATATATATATATATATATATAAAGCAAAGATCAGCAGCTCTGCTAAGGTAACTTATTCCTACCGTAAAAGCTATCGATAAACAAAAACTTTCTGGTGCGTGCCTATTTTGGCAATTTTCTGATTCCTTTGACAGAATGTGCCTCTTTCTTATAGCTGGGTAACTAGAACCATACATAGTGCTTGGTTCCATGCTCCCATTAATCCACTTTATAATGCTATAATCTCCTCTTCACCATAATACTATGCTTAAATATTCCACATTCATAACTTTGTAGAGTATTTTTCTTCTTCAAGACCTCCCTCACACACAAAGCTTAGATGTACTAAGAGAGTGGCATATGTCTATTTGAAGTTCATTGTTTTTTAAATTCACTGCTTTAAGCTTTGGATTTTTCATTTAATATTCATGAAACCATTACAGTATGTAACCTAATCATCCATTTCAGAATCATGGGCAAGGTAGTAAATCTCCTGACTGCATTGGATGTGGGGCTGGAAATAAACCTTGATGGTAGACAGTCCATAGCAGTCCACTCTAACACGCACTCACTCACTCAAACTGGGCCAACTAAGAGATGACAGTTGACCTAATCTTCAATCTTTGAGATGTGGGAAAGAACTTTATGTGGACATGGGGTGAACGTGTCCGCATTCAAACCCAAAATTGCACCGCAACTTCATTTTTATTTAACATATCAGTCACTTCTTCATTGTGTTCTATATACATTACCTTATTAAACCTCAGTTTATTCACATACTGAAAATCCATTGTGATTTCCATGACTTTGGCAGTCATTGAAAACAGCTGTATTTCATAGTAAACTGCGCTGTATATTATTAAATTGTATTATTCATACTGCGGCTGAGTAACTGACACAGTGTAAACAGATTATTAGTTTGTCTGTTATACAAAGGTGGAAGAAGGGATTTTAGGGGCATCATGGGTAAACCCCAATAATGGTCTGACAACTATTGAGAGACAAAAAGAGAGATAAGACAGCTATTACTTTGCTTACTTTAATTGCCTTATTGTTTATGTGTCTACATGTATGCGGGATCTAGCTCTTATTTATATAACCTGTAAAGACGAAACATCATCTAGAAATTTGTGTAACTGGATAATCGGGTATAAGGTGTGTCTAATGAACTGCTACGTTTTTTCCAATGCTACCTTCATTCAGAATGTTTTTTTCTTTTAGGCAAATTGCATAAAAAATTGTCCATTTATCAAAGTTAAATACAATAAATTGCTATGCCTTTGAACAAGTTAAATGCAGATTTTATTACTGAAATGTAAAAGTGCTTATTCATAAAATATTATATATTTTTTCTTTCTTTCTCTTGTCTTTATGAATGTGAATGAAGTGGTTGGAAAATACAACCTATTCCAGGATACAGGTATGTCACTGCTGGAATACATTTTAAATATTAATTTTTAATATATAATTATCTGTTGCCTTTCAAGTATGTATTTGCAAGGGTGCTGTAGATGTCTTTGTTCAGGTTGAATTTTCCCTGGCTGTTCGAGTGAAAAGAGGTCTCTTCCCCAATACACAGAGCAAGGTTGTCTCTTCCAAACAAGAAAAGGATGGACAATGTCCAAAATAATACAGAAAAAATTTCAAAGAGCAACATCTTGGCCCTTCAGAAGACTGAAATGTATTTTCCCTCTTTTGCAAAAATACGCTGTTTTGTGCTCAGCTGGTGACATTTTATGCCATGACACTAAGTTAGATGAACTCTTGAAGCTGTCAGCATTTAACGGTGATATGAGTATCTGCTATCACATAAACAGGCTGACCTTTTGATTTCCCTCAAGACATTCATGGGCAGGTTTGGACGAGGAAATATTTGGTTTCCATTCTGGGATGTGTCTGATGTGATGTTGGTTGATCCGCTAATGTGTCTATATTCTTAACCCATTCCATTTCCTGAATCCCTAACAAGGTGCACTCATTCTAGTCCTACAGTGAAATCATTAGGATATTGGAGGAAAGTTATAACACAGGGACAACTTGTTTGCCCCATACTGACTGGAATTTGAACCTCAGCCTTTCTGGGCTTCAAAACTACACAGCCAACCACTATGCCACTGTTTTTCCACACAGAATAAATTTTTGTTCTGTTCATCCACTCTATAAACGCAGTGACTTGGTGTAACCACTGTGCCACTTGTGTGTAAAGTGAATCAACAGATTAATTAAATGTAATTGCTGAAAGAGTATGATTAATAATCATTAATCATTTCCAGATAAATCATAATAACCGCTCTAGATTTGATGCTATTATTTTTAGCAGACAGAAAATGAAATATTGTTTGTCTCAGTTTATATTCAGGTCATATTCAGATATTTATTGTTCACCATTTAATTTTAAACATAGAAAATTAAAACTTTATTCATTCATACTCCCTTTTAACATCTGGGGGGTGCTTATAATCAGGTGCATTTTGTTCTATTATGGGATTCAGGAGCACATTAAAAACATTTTGTGGTGTAATTCTTTAAAATATGTACTGTAGTCAGAACTCATCTCACTTTTGATTCTTCAAGCATAATTACAATGTTTAGGTGGCAATTTAAACATTTCATAATAGAAGGAAAAACAGTGATGTTACTTAGCTAATGTTTGAAGAAAAGTTCCTTCTGTTGAGAAAAAAAGCTTTTGTTTGTAATTTTTTTTCTTTGGCATATAAATTCTTACAGTTGTGATAGTATTTTTGACAAAAATATAAGCACTATGCCATCTAAAAATGTAATCGGTTTCAATTTTCAGTTTGAATAATATATAAAATATTAAGTATTTGTATGTAAATTTCTGTTCAAAAGGTGGTAAAACAGGCTGCTTGCTGTTTATAAATGCAGATCTTCAAAGTCAATATTAACTAATGAGAGATTTATTCATTGTACCTACCTTTCCAGGTAATAGCATATATTTTTGAATAATTTTATCTCTTGCCCTACGTATATCTTCAGCTCCTTTCTCTCTGTATTTGTGAGTGTGAAAATCTCTTCACAGATTCTCCCTCTTTCAAGCACGTTCCTTCGAGGCACCTTTCTCACCTCCTGTCCAGTTTTATACGTGCCACCTTTGAAAGTGATTCTCTCAGCATGCCTCATATGCCTTACTACTCCTCATGTGTCTCACACTCACATTTCCCGTTTTGTTGTATCACCAAAGCCAAAATGTCCAATCAGATTGCCCAGAGAAACTGGACACATAAGCCTTAGTGTTTTATTATATAGTAGATTTATAATACTACAGCATGTACCTTTTTAAAGATAAATCATTTTTTGAAGTAGTGCATTTAAGCATTTGCCTAGTAGACTTAATTAATTTATTTCACTGTAAATAAAATGATGTGATTTAGAGTATGTTTCCTCACAAATATGTTTCTTTATAAGAGAGCTTAGTAGTTCAAGATGTCCCTGTACAGTCAGTCTTTATTATTTGTACTGTTCATTGCATACATTATCACCACTACATACCAAAAAAGAACATACCGTATTTCAAAATAAATAGTAAATGTGATACTTTCCATTTACATGTTACAGTTATAGGCCGAAGTGAACATAAGTAAAGATCAGTACAGTACATTATGTTCAGAGTCGGTACAGTTGTATAAAGATTACTACACTTTTTCCTGCAGAATAGTATCAGAACAGCCACATTATAACACTTCTATATTGTAAACGTAGTATTTAAGTATTTAAACTTAAATAACTTATGGCATAGATAAAAGTAGATTCAGCAGAATTCTTTCAGCTTAACAGTTGCATACTCAAAGATGAATTAAAGGGAAGGGTATTTTGGACTGAAGCCAGGAAGCACATCTTTAAGCAGAGGTGTGGGAATCTGGAACAAACTATTGAGCCATGTAGTTGAAGCAGAAAACTTGGCAACCTTTAAGAAGTATCAAGATGAGGTATTGGGACAGCTTAGCTGTTATCTAAACAAACAAGCCTGAAGGACTGAATGTTCTCCCCTCATTGGTCAAATTTATTTTGTTCTTATGACCTCAGCTGACACAGAGGTTAGTGCTGCCACCTTACAGATCCAGTGTCCTGAGTTCATGTCCGGTAAGCTCTTAATGTTTGTGTGAAGTTTGCACATTCTTTCCATTTGCATGTGGGTTTTCCTCCGACATCCCTACAAAATGTGCTTTTTAGGTTCATTGGTGATTACAGACTGGTACTGTGTGAGTGTGAGGGTCCAGTGATGGATTAGCTTCCTGTCTAGGGCCGTTTCTTGCCTTGTGACCAATGCTGTCATGATTCTGAATAGTGTTAAACAGATTTGAGAATGTTCTGTGTTATGTTATTACACAGGAAAATGTGGTCTTGGCAGATTTCTATACTCAACGTGCTACCCCAAAATGAACAGCTTAATTCACATGATGTACCAGAACATATTCAGAACATGGAAATTAATGACATCAAAAAATGACTCTTATGTGTCAGTTGTAACTAAAAAAAAAAATTGGAAACAATTTTGTAGAAGAGACACAAGTGCATTATAAATAGCCAAAAGCTGTATTTTCTATGTTAATTAGGCATTTAACATTTCTGCCTACTCAGAGTCCCATATAAAATTACTTTGCTATTTCGATAGAGGCTAGAAATCTCAGTTCTCCATTTCAAAAGAATAAATTATTATTTATAAAGAATAAATTATCAGAATTCTTTAACAGTTGCCTCACTGTAAAGCATGTTGGTTGAACACGCAATTACAAATTTCACTATACTGTGTACATGTAACAATACTACTGCTACAAATATCAAGTAAATTGTAAATGTGAGCGCCTGAAAAAATTATTTTTAAATGACCTTTTTTCATTATCTATACTATTTTTTATTATATTACAGTAGCTTCGGCTTTTGCTTTTTCCTATTTGATAAGAAGGGAGAGTAGGATACGAATATTAGATGAATTACTTAATACTTAATTGTAGTTGGCTTGCTCATCTCTAAAATATACATTTTATTGATATGTTAAAATTTGAAGTAAAAAAAACATATGGCAAAGTACTGCGTCTAAGTCTATGCTCATATTAAATCTAAATTAAGTACAAATGTCAGCATTTTGTAATTATTAAGTGTTACAGGTCACAATTTTGATTACCCCCTACCCCCCCACCCGCCTCTTTTTTTGGCATGGTGTTTAAACAGTATTTGCATGACTTTTAAGCCATACATTTTTAGTACTGTTGTTTGGATTATACAAAATTGCAGGAAATGCAACACAGGAAAGGAGGTCATTTACTGTATATTTCAGTAATGTATCTGTAAATAGCACTATTCATTCATTACATGCTCATATGTGCTTATGTGTATTTATAACTATAATACAGTGACAGTAATATACTAAATCACAAAAAACCTCTATACATAAACATACTGTACATAACTAGAGGTTAAACATTTCTGAATTGTGCCAATATTAATTCCTGTTACCATGCAAACTCCAAGTGAAAGAGTTTCTGGAGAAGATAAACCTCTGGGCAACCCACACTTATTTATAACAGATAGAGTTTAAAGTTTTGGCAACCTAAATAAACCCACCACAAGCCCCCTCTAGGGCATTCATAAATAATACACATACACCTCTTCAATATCAAAGGGCTTTCTTTTTATGTGACTTGGGATTTTTTTTTTTGTGAGTTTCTAATTCTGACAAAATACATTATTCATTGTTTGTTCATATTGTTGAAATAATAGAAGAAGAAAAAAGGATGTGTGTTTTATGTATATTCTTACCTCATATACCTTATGTTGTGCTCTTTACTAATTTTGGTTCTTTATTGCCCATACAATAAGTGACACAAGTATGGCAGAAATTATTTATACTTTATAGTATTTTATGTAGTGTTGCAAAGCTGAAAATACTAAAGTATGATTTCCTTTATTCATTTTCATTTTTATTTTTAATGCTTTTTTGTAATCTTGTTTTTTATTTTATTTTTTATAGATTGCTTTCCTTTGTTCTTTTTCATTGTTATCTTTAACCCTTTGCAGTCGTATTTAATTTTCAACGTCACGCTACATTAGTCGTAATTAATTATTGAAAAAACGCCAATAATTACAGCAGTTATTTTTTTCAAGCACGTAGGAATAACACAGGCCACTTTTCTCGACCAGGCGACTGTGCAAATCGGTCAGAAACTTGCAGGGCCACCAGCGGTGGCCTGACGACCTATAGCGCACTTTTTACTAAGGCCAGTTTTCTGGCCTAACGACCGCAAAGGGTTAATTTTTATTGCTTTTTCATAATTTTGTTACCTGACCATGTATTCTTATTTTTTGAGCTATATAGCCCTAGTTAGAAATTCTTGTAACTTTCAAGTTAAAAGTGTTGTTTTCATGATATACCTACAATAAGAATATACAGTATAGTGAATGAACTGTTATATTTGTATATAAGTTTTTCAAAAATAAGAATAAAGTGAAATTTCTTTCAAAAGATGGCATCAACTAAAATACGTTAAAATTTTCCACAGTTCTAAGTTACTTGAATTTAAAAGAAATGAGGGCTAGTACTCTTTCAGATTATCTGTATTATCACACAGAATCCTTCTAAAACTTGTAATTTTTTTGTTTTTCTATTTTTTCTTCCAGACGTTAAGGAAACAATGAACAAAAAGTTCTCCATTGCTTTTTCCATCATAGGGATGTTTTCATCACATGCTGTAGGAAATCTAAGCATTTTTTTCTGCGCAGAAATTGCCCCAACAGTCATCAGGTAAGTGTTTTCTGTGAACTTACATCAGTCCTTTGGATTCAGCTGTAGCAGTAGCATAACTTGATCATTTTGCACTAGTTCCAGGAACCATGTTAAGCTTAGTTTCTATTTGTTTCCATTAACATTTTTTTATTCATGGTTCCTGCCACCGACTATGAAATTACTATGTGAAAGATGGTTCTTGCAGTGTATGAGAAAACTATTTCAAAATGAAACACTTTAAAGAAGTCTATGATGACAACAACATTTATTAATATAGCATATGTTCATACAACAATGTAACTCAAAGTGCTTTACAAGAAGATCAAGAAAAAAGTAAGTCTTACTTGTAATGTAATAATGTGTGCATAAGACAAACAAAATACAGTAAGTCAGTTTTAATATTGATTTTCTAAAGATTCACCTATGGACTTTCCAGTTATGCCAAGTTTTAATAAGAGCCATTGTGTTGCCCATTCTTTTTAAACTTTTGGGGGTTGGAGGGGTGGGGATTTCATGACTCTTTTGTTTGTGTGCTACTGTAATATATTGTGTACTGAAGCACAAAAATGTTTCACACTTACACCTTGCAAGGAACATTGGTTGAAGTATAGCAGCAGTTACATGCTGCTAAGCAGTAGCTTATCCATCTAAATATGACAGAGCAAAAGAAAAATGTATGTATGCAGCAAACTCAGGGCTGAAGCGTCTCCCATGGATCATTGTAAATGAAACCTCTGTTGGAATGTGAAACCAATAGTAAGCTTACAATGGATCTACTGTATAAATGTTTTGTATTTCCAGCATATTTCTGCCTGTAGACAATTGTAATGACTCTTATTGACAAAAGAACTTGTCTTCGTTAATGGAACATTTATTGCATCTTCTTATCGCTTGAATATCAGTATGCCAGTAGTGTGAAATGTAGTGATAAGCAATAACTAAATTAAAGCAAACAGCTTTAGAGAATGAGGAAAAAAGTAGTATTAACAATATAAAGAAATATATACAAAAAACAACATTCTCCCAAGTATACATAAAGTAATTAGTAGAACTTTTATTACCAGTAACTTTGCCCACACATAATTGATAGAATTTGCCGGTTTCTTAAAAAACAATCCATCTTACTTTGCTTGATGTATCCATGTGGAAATTTTCCTGTATTGTATTACCGATGTCTTCCTTTTATGTTGGACAAAACAGTCACAGGTAAATTTTCTGTATAACTAGGGCACTCATCACTCTTGTCAACATGCTGCAGTCTTTTACTGAAATTTACTGGCTATAATTTAGAGCCTGTCTTTTTCCAGTTGTGTATACACAGTTTTCTGATACTATAAACTTTTTTTTCACCTATCAGAACAGCAACTAAGTGTGCCTCAACAGTGTATAAAACTTGGAAAATTCATTTCCTTACAATGTCCAATACAGCTTACATGCACATTTAAAATGCCAACATTGAAAAACATCAATTATGGAAAGATTTTTAAAATACATGTAGCACTGAATGTGATAAAACCACACATGTAATTAATTCTGTGTATTTGCTGCTCTTGCACAAAGTAACAACATTTTTTGCATTGGTGTTGTGGCTGGGTGCAGGAATGACAGGTTGCGAAAGGATAAAAGTTGGGACACCAACGGTGTTGTTCCGTTTAATCAAACAAAAGTGCAACAAAAAAAAGCACATATTGGAAAGTTACACCCAGCCCTTAGGCAAAATATTAACAAAGGTATTCAGCTCATAGCCGCAGAAATACGGGTCGTTTCACAGGAACTGCATCCGGCAGGTCGCTCTAATTGTAAAAGACGCCGTCTTCCAGGCAGCCGGGTTTCTTATAGCAGAGAAACCAGCAGGGGCGGAGCTAAGTGTCCTCAATGGGTGATTTCTTGGAGCTGCAGAGACAGAAGGAGAAGAGAATGTTACCAACAGTGCCCCCTCTCATCCTGGCAGGTTATCATATGCCTTGACTGAGTCCATGAGGAGATTCTTCAATGTGCATGTGTGGCAATATAAATTTTGCGGCAAATATTCAATAAATTATTTAATTTCAAAAATGCTGAAAATCAGTGGCATTTTGCAGCAACAAAATATTGTGTAATTTTGCAAGTAACATTGCAGATTGCATTAGCAGTCCAAGATTATGTCTTAGTTCAAATGCCATATTAATACACCATAATAACATGACATAGTTTTGTACGCTTTCCCCCAAATAATGCATGTTTATCACTTTTAGCTCTGCCTCTCCCCATCTTTAAATATCTGATAATTAATTAAGATGCAGAGTATGACCAAACAAACTGATTTTAATTGTATACAGGTTGACTTGAGTGATGAGGAAAACACAATTCTGTATCTTTCAGATATAAAATATTAGAGCTGTCAAGTATAGTGCATATGTCAACAAAAGACTGCAGTTTTTGATTGTGAGATATTGGTTGAAAAATAATCACGCTTTTACAATTCTTCTAGTATGTGAATTTGCAACAGAAAAAAAGACTAGAAATAGATATGTAAGTAGCAGTTGTAATCTATAAATATTTTTAAATTTAAATACCATAGGAAATCACTCTTTTTTACAAGGCAGGTTAAGCCTTAACACAGAATCCCCTGGGTGTTAAAGCTCAAAAACCACCCCCTCACTTCAGTTCTCCATTAGGCACACACATATATTCAAACATTGTCAATAATAAATCACTTACAGGGACTGAAGTAGGAAAACAAATCTCAAACATTACATTGGGTCACTTTCACCTTCCTCGTTTGTTCAAATTGATGTGTGTAACATCACATCTATGAGAAATCACCTTTCTTTAGTTAACAAACATCTAACAGTTTTAAAAGGACTTGGCCACTCTGTGTGGCAAAATGGTGATATGTAACTAAATGTTTGGGTTTGCATATTTGCACCAAGTAAAATACAAGACCATTCATTCAGCTTGGTTCATCATGTTTCCTGCAGTGGCCTCATTGTCCTCCCATTACTGTTCACATCTGTGTCAGTGTTATTTGACACCGCAGAATGTACTGTACGTTGCTGCTAGAAGCAGCGATATTAGCCATTCCTGATCTGACTTTCTATAAGGTCATTCTCCTTAGTCTCAGCTACAGTATTTATGTCTTATTCAAGTCATCATTTTGTTTTTTTTTTTAATTTCAAATATATTTCTCACCAAAATGGCGTCTTTTTGTTTCTTCCTTTTATTAAATTTTTGTCCTTTTCACTACAACACTAGGCTCACGTTCTGAATGAACATCCATTTGAAGTTTTTCTTCTTTGCGGCATGGTAACATATCAAATGTACGATCTCATTCTAAGTAACCTATTAGACACCTGCTCTGATCTTGAACCACACAAATTAACCAACCAGAACTCTTTTTTTTTAAATTGAAGCTTTTTATTTGGGACTGACTGAATAGGTTTGAAATCATGAGGATCAAAGTGGGGTTGGAATGTGTGCTTGATAGTGTGCTGCTGTAAGTACCGGCACTGTCGGCAAAAACATGAACTTTCCTATTATTTGCCATTTTTTTCTCGCTTGTGCTCAGACCCCTTTGCAAGCAGGGCACCCAAGTCACCTTGAAGGTAGATCCAACCATGGTTTTGTTTCTCACCTTCCATGCAGTGCACCCAAGATAGATTCTGGCTGCTCACGACACTGAAATGGCTTAAGCAGGTCCAGGATGGTTAGATGGACAATGGAGTGCAGTATTCATCCCTCCACCCACCCCCAAGAATATTGCCTTTTGTTCAGAACCTTAAGCTTGGATGTAGCTATCTTAGTTTACCAAATTAGGCATCTTAGTGGGAAATTGAACGTTTTTGTTGTTGTCCTTTACCTCTTTATTCTTTACAATGTGTAGGACATTTGATATAATGACAACTCAGATCTGTTTTACTTTATATTCCCGTTGGAAGTCTCTAGTTAGCTGAGTTTTCTGCAGATGTGGCTTATAAAGATGTATTTATTCATTTTTTTTACATATATATCATTATCTTCACAGAAAGAAGGATAAAGCAATGAACATCATAAGTAGAATCTCTGGTTTGACAATAGAGTAAGCCATGGATCTTCACTCATGACCATGGAGGGCTGCACTAATTGCTAGTTTTCATTCCAACCAGTTCCAGTTTCCTAATTGGCAGACAGCCCTCAATGATAATCAATGTTGGTATTTAACTGTATTGCTTGGGAGGATCACAATGTAATTAAAATTTGTCTTGGATGAATGAAAGCACTAACAAGCAATATACATAATTAAATACAAAGTTTCATTATCAGCAAGGACTGTATTCTAATTAGGAAACTGGATAAAACAAAAACCTCCAGCCACTGTGGCTCTCCAGGGCCATTAGAGAAGATCCCTAGTATACTGAAGTTGTCTGGATGCAATATTTATTCCGTGAATTGGAAGATCGCAGCCAGTAGAACTGTATTTGACTTTTCTGTAGGAAAATTCAATTTAGCTTAGTGTCAGTTGTTTAGTTAGCTTTCTGTAGCATTCATTGTGATTTAGAAAACTCTCCATTCTTATTTTGCATTTTTTTTCTTTTTAAAATGCATGTTAAAATATTCTTACTGTTCCAAAATTAAAACATAACAAAATGAAGAAATTTTTTTTTTACACACAAAAGCATGCTGATGTTTTAATATCTTACATTACCGAAATGTGCTAATAGGGAAAAAGTGAGGCACCTGATGAAACTGAAATTAACTTAAATCATTCCCTTAAAAGCTTAAAACTTTAAGGCAGCTGAAATAATTTTACATAGAAATGAGGAGAATGTGTACTTTCTACTCCGCTAAAAGCTAGGAAGGGACTTGAACCTTAACCCCCTGCAGAGCTGTAAAGCAGTGGCTCAAAGTACTGTGACACCGTGCCATCCACGTGTGAGTGTGGTGTGGGAATGCTGTAATGGATTGTTTTGTGCCTTACACTCCATGCTGTCAGGATAGGCTGCTGACCCCACAACCCTGCATTGGAAGCTGAAGATCTGAGAATGTTTTGTTATTTCTCTACCCTTGGATGTTATAGCATTTTCAGTTTTTACTCGCATGCTTCTGTGGCCTTCTGCCAACTAACCACATGACTTGACATTTTCTGCTTAAACTTTTTTTAAGTGGAAGATGTTTATTCTGTGCATGGCCTGAAGCAAACACCTGCTGAAGTAACACCTGCTAAAATGACTTACAATGAACCCTACTTGACTTAAAGGAGCAATCAGTGGTATAATTATAGTAATTCCAATTGATTAATCACAAGCCAGAAGCATGTGAACCATAAATACTTTTTTTTTTCTTTTAGCAGAGAAAAAAACAAAAATAACAGCAGAAACACAGTTGGAGGTCATAAAGCACACATCTAGGCATTAACAGGGCAAGTACTGAAACACATAATAGTAAAAGCCATTATCAGAATTAACTTAAGGATTTATATAGGGGCCTTCAGTATTTCATTGGAGTGTTACTAAAATAATGTTTCAAAATATTCTGTCACATTGTTTTGCCATGTACCAGAAGTGTATAAAATAATGCAATAATATTATAGCCTTAGTGTTTTTTTATTATTCTAAATTTACCCTTTGTTTTTGTAGAACTTATTTATTTATTTATTTGTTATTTAAAATATAACACATCATTTGCTTTTGTAGTCTTTTTTCTCTTTCTTATGCTTTTTATTTATCCAGTGTAGTCTACAAAACATATCAGTACACATGATTATTTATATTCAAACACTCCAACATGTGGTTGAATCTGAATTTTATAACTTTTTTTTTTTTTTAACTTGATCGTCACCCATTTATTTCTGCTTGGAAGCCCCATAGCTGTTACATCCCTACCCAGGCAGGAATGGGAGGAAAGTGGACATCGGAACATCATACACTTGCTTCACATGGAGTGTTATTGAGCAGCTGTCAACCTAAGAAACCATACACGACTACGCTTCTCATGGCTTTGAAGGAATATGCCACTCCAAAATGATATTTTGTTATGTTATTTACCCCATGTAGTAGTGATTGCCAAGAAAAAAAAATTAAATTTCATGTTATCACGTGAAACAGTCATCACTAAAACGCAGCATTTTTGGGTGGAGCAATCTTTTAAAGATAGGTCAATGTTTTGTTTTTTGTTTTTTTTTTTTTGTGTGACATAATTTAAGGTTTGTGTGAACTTGTACATCTTACTGTTTTGGAGTACTAATCATCATTATTATGAATCACGTTGATTGCTTATGTACAATACAATTTAACATTTTGCCCATTGAACAAAAACGGAACATGCATTCATATTCATTAGCATTATTGCTTCATGTGCTGTTTACCTTTAAGACACGAATACACCTACACAAAACAAACACATTTCATGATTCCTTACATGCACATTTTTTGTTTTATTTTTATATGTGTTTGCAAGTTTTACATTAATTTTTAGCATACCAGAAGAGTAATTTCTTCCACTATACCAGTGGTTCTTAACCTTGTTGGAGGTACTGAACCCTACCAGTTTCATATGCACATTCACCGAACCCTTCTTTATTGAAAAATAAAATTTCAAATTTTTCAAATTCAAGACATAGGTATATGTTTTACTGGTTTACAAAATGAATTGTGTATTAACATCACTGAGTTCAAAGAACAAAACCAATATAATGTATGAATTCACAACAAATTACATACCTTTTCACAAGGACATAACCTTTTTTAATACTACCACACTGAAATGATTTTAATTTTTAAACTTATGTATTCCAATAATAAACTTATTGTATTATGCTATTTTTATCATTTTAACACACACCCATCACCTAATTTTCACCAGGCTACAATAATAATGAATATTTACTGCAAATCAGTGTGACTTCTGCTGTTGCCTTTGAGAGACCAGTTCAGAAATGCGTGGCTTCACCTTGGCAATTGCCACTCTCATGTCATTTTCACAACAAAGTCTGTTCCTTTTCTTCATTTTTATGTCCAGCATCCTCGAAAAAGATTACTCGCAAAGATATGTTGTAACAAACGGTATAAAAATTTCCAGGGCTTTCCTAGCAATAGTAGGATAACTTACCATTTGTCGACACCAAAACGATGAGAGCGTTGTTGTTCTGAAGAGTTGCTGTTGAATCTGGCTCTGCTGAATTTCAATGATTTCATCGAGGTATTCATCATTGACATCTGCTGTCTCAGTGTCATAGGTAAACGGCTGTCTCACCCATGCTGGATATGACTCTCTTGTAGGGAAGTATCCGTCGAGAGACTTTTCAAGCTCATCTAAGTGCGTGGCAACTGCTTGCTTCAGTTCCGTAGGTACAGAAATATCTCAGATTCCAGACACATCTTCGATCTTACTTACACAGTCGTCCAGCAGGAATAAGTTTGCGAAGTTTTCGTCGTTTCCATAGCGGCAGCTTTTTTTGAAAAGCCTTCAGGTTTTCTTCTGCTTCGATGATGTTGACTCCCCCACCCTGCATCTGCTGATTAAGATGATCAAGAGCTGCGAATATATCGGCCATGTACGCTAAAATGAGAATGAACCTAGAATTTTTAAAACAATCTGCATGACGATGTTGGTGCTCTTGTAAAAACTGAGTTAATTCCACATGCATAGCAAAAACACGATTCAGCACCCGTCCCCTGGATAACCACCGAATGTTAGAATGGTACAAGAAGTACCTCAAATTCAGAACCCATTTCTTTACACAGCTCACTGAAATCTTCCTTTATCATGTCATCTTTCACATAGCGCACAAATACAGCAAGTTGACTTAGATTAGAAACGTCTGTGGTCTCGTCGAGTTGGAGGCTGAATTTTGTCAGGCTTGAAATTAGATCTGCAACTACTTGAGCTAAGATGTTGCTCATATCCTCTATTCTGTCGTTGATGGTGTCATTTGAAAGAGGAATTTGTGATGATTTAACTTCGGCTGCTTTTCCCAGCATCAGATTCGCCATCTTCAACACAGCTGGTTTTATGAGTGTTTCACCAATGGTGTGTGGTTTGCCCTGCTTTGCAATCAGGTAAGCAACTTCGTACGATGCTGTTAGGATCGGTTTGTTGATGGGTACAAAACCGAGAGCAGGCAGAGTGGCCTTTTCATCAAATCTGGCTCTCTTTATCTTGAATTCAGCAAGCGTTGTGTTCTTGTATTCCCCATCTCCATGTAGGTTAAGGAAGTGTTCTTTTAGTTTTGCCGGTACTAGACTAGAATTGCTTAACTTGGAATTACAAATCATGCAGATAGGACGCTGACTCCCATCACATTCTGTTATATATGTGAATCCATGTTGTACATATTCGTCCAGCCACTTTCTTTTTTTGTTCGACATAGTTAGCATGGATTAAAATATTAAGAAAGAAATCTCACAACATACTATCACGACAGTCACAAGTCGACTACTGAGTGCACCAAATTCCCTGCAGCACCGATTGGCCGAACAATGTAGCGTAATTACCTACAGCTAATGATGACCAAGCGGAGCGTGTCATACGAATCATATGAGTCGGGTGCATGTCTTGACCTCCCGGCGCCGAACCCCTGAGACTGACTCACCGAACCCCTAAGGTTCGATCGAACCCAGGTTAAGAACCACTGCACTATACCAAATCATTTAGTATGTCACCCACTACTAGCTTAGAAATACAATGAAAGCATGCTTCACCAGTGGGAAGTCTTCTGTCCTGACCCACGAACTCGGCTGATATAACTCGGGAGCCACAAGGTGAACACCGGGCCGGGTTATAAATGACTGTCCCAACTATCATCCAATGAGAGTCATGAGTTAAACTGGACTAAAGGTAGCCAGGTGTTTTGGTGAGAAGGTGTGGGGTGGGGGTTTGTCTGTCTGTCCGTCCAATATTTGGAACCAGTTTAATCTACTTTCAGGATTGGAAGGTGGCCCCCCACTCTGACAACATTAAATGCAAGACTACAATCTTCACCATTTAATGTAAAATGTAACTTCTTGGACTGAGAGAGAAAAACCAGAGTATCTACAGGAAAACTCGCACACAGGGAGAACAATCAGACTCAAAAGGGACAGTAGCATTTGAACCTAGTATTCTGAATCCATGAGGTTGCACTATCTATGCCGCTGTCATTAGTGAATTAACACTAGAATTACCACAAGCCAACAAAAATACTTGTACATCCAGCCCACCTTAAATCCCTTTGCACCTCTCCGTCGGTGTCTTTTGTCTTCTAAATGTGTCGATAAGCCCAAGCAGCCTGCTATACCATCCACCCCACCGCCTCAGAACAGGCAAGAAGTTTTCCCAGTTCCTGCCTTGATTGATTATCTGGGAGTGAGCTACCCAGAATTGTAAGGGGAAATATGCTGTATTGTATAAAGTAGCTCACTACTCAAAACGGTAAATTTGCGGGGGAGATGGTTTCAAACTCACGACCTCTGGATTATAAGTTGGCAGATCTAACCGCTGCACCATGGAAGCTGTCGTATTGTACTTGCACCTTTTGTGAAAGTGTTTATTTGATATTTGGCCGGATTTATTTAATGTTAACCCCTTAACCGCCCTCTGCCGGATATATCCGGCACCGTTGTTTTATTGCTAACGCCATACTGCCGGAATTATCCGGCACATTTGCCTGTGGTTATATGAATGCCTGGCAAGTAGTATAACTGACGGTTTGGCGTGGGTATTATTACTACGTTGTATTTCGACAAGTCTGTGGTTGTTTTGGCCGGTCATGTGACGTGATTCGCATGTAACAGCTGTGAATATGGCGAAACGTAAACTGACTTCAAGTGAGGCTTTGCAGGCGATTTTGGACAGTTCTGATCATGATTGTAGCAGTTCTGAAGAAGATTTTAGCGACAGTGATGAGCAGCAACGTGCGCTGCATGATACTGTGAATGAAGACGCATCGGATGACGGCGCTGAGTGGGTGTATCCCCAGCATCTCAGCTGGGCTGCTGCCCGTGGTGAACTACCTTTTCTGCATTCGTTTGAGGGAACGTGTGGCTTTATTGTTGATGTAAACAATTACACTGCTGAGCAGTTTTATGAGCTGTTTGTGTCACCTGATTTGATCAGACATTTTGTTCATCAGACAAATCTGTATGCAGCACAGTTTATTGAGAAAAATCCCAATTTACCTCCACATTCCCATGTTCGTGCTTGGTTTGACACTGATGAAAACGAAATGAAAAAATTCATTGGGATTTTGATGTTGATGGGAATAATCAGAAAACCAGATATTGAGATGTACTGGTCTACAGATCCTATGTATGCAACACCTATTTTTGCAGCTGTCATGACACGTAACCGATTCTCTTTGCTGCTGAAATTCTTTCATTTGAATGACAACAGAAACGAGCCAGATAAGAAAGATCCAAACCGCGACCACTTGTTCAAGCTACGTCCTTTGATTGATCATTTATTTGAAGCATTCCAGTTGCCCTACATGCCAGGACCGTCAGTTACAGTTGATGAAAGTTTATTGTCGTGGAAGGGCCGCTTACAGTTTCAACAGTATCTACCATTGAAAAGGGCACGGTTTGGTATCAAGATGTTTTGCTTAGCTGAGAATTCAGGTTACATTTATAGATTTCGTGTATACACTGGCAACTTGCACAACATTTAGTGATCAATACTGCTTGAATAAATGTAAAAAATGTAAAAAAAATGTAAAAAAGTAAAAAAACGAAAATTGTTCAGATTTCGCCTGGCTTGGGGAATATTTAGGGAGTTGGCGGTTAAAGGGTTAAAGCAAAGTGAATGTGTAATTATGCCCAGTAGGTCAGTTTAGATATTTGTGCATACATTTTTAGGTGATTGTGTTCCTCCTTTTACTCATTCTTTATCCACGCATTTACATTATTTTACCCAGACATTAAAATGGATTTAGGGCTGCAAAGTTTAAGGACTTAAACGTTTTACTTGCAAACACTTTACTCTATATAATTGTGTAGATATTGCTCAGTACTTCCTAACAGGGAAATTAAGCATTGCAGCTGAGTACTAATTTTTTGGATCAGTCCTATTGATATTTAGAGCTTGGCAATTTTTCCATCATATGAGCTTTACGTGTCTGTAGCCTACTGTAAATAAAATGTATGGTAGCTGTCCTGTTCTATGGATCTTAATGAGTTCATTTTGTTATATTTATGGGATACTCAACCATTACACATTACAAGTCAGATGTCTGATGTACAGTATTACACTACTTACACTATGCAAAGAAGGCCTCCAGCTCCTCTGTTTCACATCCTTGCTTTAAATATGTAATCCTCTTTTTATGTTGCACTCACTATACAGTACAGCCTGAATATGCCTCATGTTTGTTTCCATCTACCATCATTAAAATTCTGGTTCTGTTTGAGTATCAGTCTGGCACCGGTTTGGTGGGACCTGTCTTTCTATCTTTCTATCTTGTATTATCATGCTTCTCTTAATAAGGACCATTGTTTCATTTAATATTCTTCTGAATTGTTCTTTTAAGTGGTACTGCAAACAATGGCAAGTGAATTGTAGAAAGATAACAGGAAAAGTGACATGATTTAGCTTTGAAAGAAAAATTATAATTTACTATTCAAGGTTGAAAACAAATAATTGGCTTAGGAAACACATGCAAACTATCGTCAGTGCTGTTGTGAGTATTCTTAACACAGGGTGAAAAAACAATGGCATTAAAAATACATCATTTACAATATGTCTGTACCAGTAGGTGGGCTCATTGTGATAAATTGGCCCTTATTGTAAAAGCGGAATTATTTGGCAGTATTTTGGAGATGGGCTTGTGGTAATACTTTAATGATGAATCAGAGCAATGTCTTGTGAAATGTAATCAGGCAGCAATTAAAATGTTAATTGCAAAAAATAAATGTAAAGAATACACACGTAACACACTACAGCACTATGCTTTGCAAGCTTTTCAGTGCTCCAAACAGGTTTTACTGGATGCCACTCTTCCCAACCATGATTGGAGAGCTTCTGCCTTTAGTCACAGTACCTTGTTAGTGATCTTATTTATTATTTTATTATTCTTAACCAATAATAAAAAGCAGTGATTTTGAAGGTGAATATTATTTATTGTAATCAGTTGTAGCTTCTGTATTTTGGACTCTGTTTCATTTTAAAACCAAACGATAAAGGAAAGCACAACAGTTAAAAGAGGCTATTTGCCAGTCTTGCTTCAAAAGAAAGTCTTTAAAGTTTCAAAGGCACTTGTGCACCAGTTTATGGCTGACCAAGTTGTGGCAATTCGTACTTATGGCCAACGTTGATTCTAATGAACAGGTATAAATAATAGATGAGCTGGCACTTTCATTTTACGACTGATTTCTTCAAACCAGCTACACTACTTGAGCTTTCCCCCATGAAGTGTTCTTTGGTCAATGCAAAGCACCCACAAATGAATGACAGGTTATCCCCATGATTTAGTGAACTCCGCAAAGCACCAATACGTGAATGACTAATGGGCAAGGTCACATGAAGTACCAATCAAACTTCCCTGTGGAGGGTCCTGCACGGCACTTCCAAACTGCTGTATGGGAGAGTGAGTGAGCGGCAGTTAAAAAGAGCTGTGAGGCACACTGCAAAAAGACCACCGAGACACGAATATCAGTTTGTGCTACTCTTTACCAGCACTTAATATATGTATACCAGACCCAGAGAGCCTCAATTGCAATGACCTTGTACACTCTGTGACCGACATGAACAATTTGACATGCGGCCAAATGGAGCCTTAGGCCGACGCATGACTGTGTAAGCAATTTTCAGACACAGTTAAAACACAATTGCTCTGATGCTTTTGCTGAGTTGATGTCCTGTTCACTGTCAGCATCACCTCCCTCATCTGGGGCATAATATTTATGATTAATTAATATTAATTAATATTTACAACTTTTTGTCTCTTATTTACTTATGTGCTAGTTATATACTAGTGTTTGCAGGAAAGTGTTCATTTAAATCATAATTCACACTCTTTCTTTAACTAAAAAAAAAATAATCACATTGTTATAGTACTTAATATTCCATAAATTATTGTTGTTACTGAAGTGATTTGTATGGTTTAAATAACATATTGTACTGTTTGTTTAAAAAAGAAATCTCTTTTCTTTTTAATATAAATATATGTAAACCATTTGTTTAAATGTCAAAAATGCAAAACAATAACTTATACACACTCCCTATGGACAAAGTTGTTATAACTATTCTTAACCGTTGGTATTTCTGTTAGATAAATGGCCTACTGGCAGTTAATGTTCCCAATTATCTGTACATTATGTCTTTCCAAACACACAATTTAATAAAACAACAGACTCCTAACAAGATTACAAATTGGTTTCTCTTTTGGTGAACCTTAATGGCTCAGGGTAATGGTCTGGTTGGGAGCTGGGATTTTTAGAGCAGAATCCAGTGATCAACTCCTGTGCAAGTCAGTGCAAGCTGATGTGGAGAGCAACTTGCTAGGTGTATGGAGCCAAGGCTTTAATGGCTGTGAGCCGTTGTGTCCCTTTAACGTCAGTTTTGAAGTTGTCATTAATGCAGGTGGGGTGCAATGAATTGAACGTTTAGTAATGGGCAGATGTTATATAAAGTGTTCAGGATATTCATCATTGGCAAAGTTGTTCTTGTTTGAATAATTAACCAATCTGTTACAACATTTGAACATTTGATTTACCTTCCATAAAGACATCAGTTTTCCTTAGAAATAATGGGTACGTGCTTGAGGAAACATCAGCATGATGGGTGCAAGAGAATTAGTTTGTGATAGATGTCATAACTAATTTCTTCGTTCATTTTTACATTTATTTATTCCAATTTACAGTGACAGAGAGATCAACAATCTCCTGGAAACACCAGTCATATCCATACCAGGACGTTCTATACTGTACTTGCATATTACCTCATCTGGGGTATTTTCTAAATTTGGGAGGAAACTTGAGTATCTGCTAAAAAGAATACTAAGATGAGGACAACATGCAAAAATCATCAGACAGTGATTACTGTATGTTAGCTGTTCCAGGCAGCTTGGTTAGCCACTGTGCTAATGTGACACCCTGAATTTGGGCTGAATTACAAATGAAAATTAATGAATTTAGGCTTCATACCGTGTGCCTCTAATAATTCTCTTGTAGCTGGCACAAAGCTTTGTGTGCACTGATGATTTCCGCGTCCCCACGCATTCATGCTCCCTGATGAGAATTGTAGTCCTTGTGTCTATGCTGTTTTGTTTTTTTTAAATACTCCTCTTCCATTGCAGCCCTATTTTCTGATATAACATATAACCTGTATTTTAAATTGGATCAATAGTAAGGCACATGCAGAATTTTGTGAAAATTTGCGTGATTAGCAAACAAACAAATAGAGAAACAAGCAGATGTCCAAATGGCTTATGGTTTTATTTATACAGATTGTGCAAAAGTATTCATATAGATGAAACAATTACTGTACAATAGAGAATTCCAGACTTGCCCATCAGGTTTAGAAGGAAGAGATGGTAGAATGTTTTCAAAAGGTGATGGGCATAAATGTCCTTTAACTGTACCCATTACCACTTTTCCAGTCCATAACCATTCCAGTGAACAAAATAATAGATATTAGTAGTCTGTTGTTTAGAATCTAAAATATGCTGTATTTAATACTCCTTATCACCGTCTGCCTCAACGGGGAAAGGAGTAATGAGGTTTCAAATATTTACAAGAATACACAGATATGAGCCAAGATATATGAAACATGGGGTATATATGATAATGGCTACACAAGGCTAGCTTGTAAGAAACCGGACCAATGCATTTAGGGTGTTTCTAGGAGCTACTGTAATTTACAGGATGGGTCCTGCATTGTGAGGCTCACCTTTTGTTGCACTCTAAATTCTGGAGGGGTACTGCACCTCTGTTCTGAATTCAGTTTTGCAGTGTTTCCTACCCTCAATGGGTTTCCTCCAATTTCTAGTTTTATTTAAGCCGATTTGAAAAAGTGAGTGGATTTTTTTTTTTATTAATAACATTTTTACTTTAATATTTGTCACTTGCTTTTTTAATAAATAAACCTAACTGTGATTCCAGCCATGCCTGAATACTGGTTACAGATTATTGGAGATCAGACACTGTATGCTTTTGTAAGTGTAATGTTCCCTCTAGTGGCACCTTTATAAAATGCACTATATTATTTTTTTATGTACAGCAATGATATTAGCATTAAAGCCAAACATGTTAACTGGGCCTCATATTACAAGCAGATTCAGAAAGTGAATAACTATAGCAGTGTTTCTAATACTAAACATACCAAATTAGCAAAACTGATATTAGTGTTTTATCACCAAATAGTATTGTACCAATGTTATCTGTCCCTCCATTTGCTCACCTGCTTATCCAGTTACGAATTGTTGGAAGCCGGTGTCTATTCCAGCAGCATCTTCACAAAGCTAAGCCTAAAGGGATGCTGGTTTGTCTTAGGGCCTACTCTCACTCACCACTGGCCAGTACAGAGTCGCCATTTAAACTAACGCTAACATCTTTGGTGGTGGCTCTGAGGCTAGGGATCTGCGCCAGCAATTGGAAGATTGCCAGTGCGAATCCCATAAATGTCACTCTGTTGGGCACTTGAGCAAGGCCCTTAACCTGCAATTGCTTCTTCCTGGGTATGATGTTAACCTGCCTCCAGTCCTCTAAGCAGGTCCTCCTATTTGCAGGGAAAAACTTGAGGTCTGAAGGCAGGATTGGCACTCCAGCCACTACAAGAAAACTCACACCGTTTCATTTTATTCAAACTAGTGTGGTGCTGAGGTGTCGCCTTTTGCACGGCTGCACTCAGGTCCTAATTTGAGATCCTGAGGTGGTTCATCATGTGGTGGGTGCAGCACCCAACCTCAACCTCTTGTGCTTTAATTAATTTTTTTTAATTCTGTAAAGTGCTGCCATGGTTTACTCTGGTCTCTCCTTGACCCCGAAGCTAAAGTAACTGACCTTAGTAGATGGAAATCTGCAAATATTCTTGTAGAGAAGCCTTTATTATCTTTTAGCAAAGCACAAAATGGTCTGCCTGGAGAGAACTGTCATCTCCTCATTGGTTAATGACAGAAATGTAGCAGCTGATCGATGTCTGCAGTGCTGTTCTGCTCGACTGTTCATGCGTAGAGGAGACCTGTAGGTGAATCCCAGGAATTCAGATATAATGGAAAGAAAGTGGAGTTTAAAGCAGGCTAGTAAGGTACTAGTGATACATGATTAGGAGATAACTGTGCTAAAACATGTATATATTTTTCCTAAGAAAAAGGGTGGAGGGAAAGCCAACACTTTTAGCTTTTCAGTAATAAAATTAACAACATACCCCTAATTCTAATCAGTTCTGTGTTTTTTAGTTACAGTTTAGTCAGTGTTTTCACAAAGCCAGAAACTAAACATCCATCTACTGTATGCGCTGAACCTTCATAATTCAGTTTTTAGGGCCATGGAGGGCCAGTGCTTATGGAAAGAGTATCAGGCATAAGACAGGGACCTATAATGAATGAGACACCAGTTCATCACAGGGACCACTCACTCTTGCTGGCCTAATTTAAAGTGACCAGTTGACCTAACCTAAATAGCTTCAGGATGTATTAGTTATATACTCACCCATTCTTGAAACCTACTTTATTATTTTAAGGATAGTAGAAGCCTTTCCAGGAGGAATTGGGTATACTTATGAACCCTAGATGGACAATCCATCAGTCATGAGGTATACTACGTCATAAAGGTCCAATTTATACTCACCAAGTGAACTAGTCTTCAAGATATGAGGAACAAACTGAGTAAAAGGGGAGCGATGAAGCACCAGTACTAACAATGGCATCATGGATCTGCCCACAATATACTCAAAAAAATTTCAAACCTGCTTTAACTTCTTTGCCAATAACCAGGAGCGTGACTCAGAGTTATGCAATTACAGAGAAAACTTGAATCAGACTCAGGGTGACGTGTAATGATACACTTTATAGTGTTAAGTCCGAATAACTCTCGGGATAGTATTCTGCTAGCCATCTAGTCTAGTGGATATGGATAATCCATCTATCCATCCATCTAGCGGCTGAAATAACATCATGTTTGTTTGTTTTTTAAAAAAAGGAATATTTCTATGCTTTCTGTTACTTTGTGATAACTCTAAGGGAACTCAAAAATATTCATGACCGGGATGCTGAAGCTGAACCATTACTTGAACCAAGCAATAGTGGTAACATTAATAACTATAACAATAATACATTTTATTTATATAGCGCCGACAATGCAAATTGATCATCAGAAGTTGACACGGTTAGTGAAACTGATGCATATGGCACTGTACGACAGAATGACTGTGATACGGTCAGGGAACTCCATTGTGTAAAGCTTCACTATGGTGCGACAGTAGTGAACGCAAAGACAAGAAAGACGTTAGCCTCCTAAGCACTGTTCACGGTGCAGCATCTGTCAATGTTCGTGTCAGTAGAAATGTGGACGTCACCAAGTCTTGCACTGTGGTAGCCTGCAATAACACATAGGACAAATCAATGATGTGGACATGTGACATTGTACCTTCACATGTGCAAGCAACACAAAAAATATAAGAAAAGTGCACAAAGAAACATGCTTCTACTGTTCCGATTGCGACATCGGCCTGTACATTGGTTTGAAAACATATCTGTATCAGTATAGTAATGGACTCTAGACATACCTGTCCTACTGTATTTATGTTGACATTTAGGTATTTGCATGCTTCTGTTAAACATAACATTTTTTTTCTTGTTGAAAAATATTCATCGTTTTTAAGGAGGTTAATCCAGTTCAGTAGGGTCATAGCCTATCCCAGCAGCATCGGATTCAAAGAGTTGCCAGCTAGTCTAACATGCATTGGGAGATGTGTGGAAATCCAGGGTATCTGAGGAAAAGCATGCAGACATGAACCACCTGACAGTAAGTGTGGTCCACCACGTCATTTGATATCCAGCTCAGGGTTATGTTAGAGGAGTCAAGTACGAGGCAGGCTTGCCAGTCAGTCCATCAGTATTCACTAACAAACCCACAGCAATTCCCAAAATCCTGTTTTTTAACTTTGTCATTCTGAGTTATTGATGAATTTAAGTGATTTTAGCACAAGGCACAACATACAAAATGTGAAAAGTAAAGGGGTCTGAATACTTTCTGAAGGCACTGTAAGGTGCAAACATTCATTTTGTCACATTTTGTCCACAGGGGAGGAGGACTCGGCCTGGTTCTAGCCAGTGCAGGCTTTGGCATGATCACGGCCCCCATTATGGACCTTCACAATCAAAAAGGGTACTTTTTACACCACGTGATTTTTGCCTGCTGCACCCTCATCTGTATCATCTGCATTTTGCTGCTGCCAGAGAGTAGACATCAGAATCTCCCAGAAACCATTGCTGATGGAGAGGGTTACATGAGGCAGCCGTTACTGCCTCCAAAGAAAGGGGGGGAGCAGCCCCTCTTACTAACAAACGCCGAGCTAAAGGATTACTCGGGAATCCATGAGACTCCGGTTCATCAAGCAGCCTGCTTGGACAACAATACGGCAAACGGTGTTAAATCATCATGATGAGGAGCAGCCATGGATTACGAAAAAGAGAAGAGGATTCATTTGCACGGGTCCAAGTACCATCATGAAACACAAACATGCTTTGGATTTGTCCAAGGGTAGCTGCTATAGAGAATCACCTGTTTTACCTGTGAGACTCCCTGGAACTTCTTCACTTGGACATACAATAAAAAGGAACAGGGTCTAGAGACAATAAATGGGATTTTTAAGAATTTCTCTCAGTTGTTAACTTTTTTTTTTTTTTTTTGGAGTTATGTCTGTCCCAGATGTCTCTATTTAATGTATTGTGTGGAGCTGTGCAATAAAGGTGGAAACTGTTTTAGCCCTGGCCTACTTGCTACATGCACAAGCGTGCTAATTATTTTTCGATTTGGTACCTGGATGCTGACAAATCAAGCATTCCTCTTAAGTAAGTGATGGGGCACATTGTTGGTGCTGTTGGATGGAGCCATTAGATGAGAAACCACACAATGCATTAAATGCATCTTCAACTTGGCAGACAGGCTTAACCTTGGGGTTGAGGCTTTAAACACAAGAGCAGGTTGAGTTTTGGTACACTTTTCGAAAAAGGTAAATGGAACAGTTTGCAACCACTCCAGCAAGTTTGATTCAAGAGTAATGATGGACTTTGTTTTCTAATATTGAGTAAAGACATTGAAGCTTCTGGTTGCGTGCCAGCTAAGCTGAACCGTACTATGTAATGTCCTTCTAGTTTACGTATGTGCGATTAGCTTTTTAAGTAATTTATTTCAGAAACGCTGTTCTACAGGAATGTAAAGAAGATAAATTGTGTACTGTATTCAATTAATGTTATTTTTTTCTCCCAAGTTGTAAACCTAAAGCCACTTTGGACTCATTTCCAAGGCTTTCCCCCCACCTTCTGTTAGCATCAAGGGCAGACTGCTGCATCGTATTCATTGGAGGACACAGAAGACATGTAGCTGGCACATGTGACCAGTTTGGAACAGGAAAGACTCCACCAAATAAAACTGCGTGACAAGGCCTTCTGCTCTAAGAGGACAGTAAGAAAGACTTAATGATGGTGCGTAACCCCTTTTTCATCACAAAGCACAATTTTTTGCTGGTGCTAAAAAAGTCAGCTTTAATTTTTAAACATACAATTGACATACTACCATGCAAGTTAGCCAGAGTGATTGTGATCTTCAAAATGAAAAATCCTCTTGGTAAGAAGTGCCCAAAGGGTGACCGCTGTCTCTCTGTTTGTAATGGAAGAGACATCACAGGGGGATTGTAAAAATATGGTGAAGGATTTTATGTAGGGTATGTGTGTGATGAATGAATGACTGTGCAGTCTTAATTACTAGTACTTAATTATTTTTGACTTCTACTAAAGCATTTGTATATAAGCCATAAATGTTCAAATAAACAAGTTTATTTATTGATGGCTAATTGTTCATGTGTTTTAATAATTGAAAACCAGAACATTTCATAAGATGTTTCTCCTACCTCTCATCCCGCTAATTCAAACTGTTTTGGAATTGTCTCTTATAATGCTGGTATTGTTTTTGAGATATTTCAGGTGAAGAAGACAGAGGTTTTGAAGTACTGTTTTCGTACTCACTAATCATGGCGCATGCTGCGTGTTGATTAGCAAATACAAGTTAGAATATTACTATACTCTGTGCACGTGACAGTAATGACCCTATAAACCAAGCAGAGCTTGACCACAGCTACCTCAAAGGCAAGAGAGGGAAACAGCCGGAAAAAGGTGGTCAAAAGTACTGCTAGCCATTAGGAGAAGAAGATACACTAATATCCTCCTTTATCTGGTATACTGAATGAAATCACATCTGGTATGGATTTTGGAAAAGTTTTACCAACATGATAAAAGTAAACTTAATAGTCCCTCAATTTTGAATTGTTTAACAGATATGTTTTGTCATTTATCTTTCTAGCTAGCATGTGTGAGCAGAGAAAAAATAAAGACCACTTGTACATGTTCTTTACTAGAGGAAGAGGCTTTTTGATTGAGAGTGGCACCCCTGAAGGCAAGACTTCTGGTTAGTACACATTGTTTACAGGATCTAAATTGTGCCTTTTTCAAAACACAAGAAAGAACAACAAGCAGAGAGAAAAGAAAAGAAATTAATCAATTCAGCAACTGTCTTGTCTATAAAAGACCCCAGAGCTAGATATGGAACATCTGGCAGCTGAAGTAAAGTATCAGCTCTAGGGTGGTAATCGCTGACTTGAACTCCAAGCTACATCAACAAATCATCTTGCAGATTCAAGCAAGACAATATATGTAAGCCAACATGTACACTAATGAATCAGATTCATAGAATAAGCTATACAATTTACCCTTTATAAATTACAATCATCTTTGTAAATTTGTAAATGTGAATGCGTGACGAACCCCACTTGCTTTCCACGCTGAAACAGCCATATATGGATTATGCTAATCAACCTTATACTGTACATATACAATCACAGTGATGCAGACTTTCATTGGTTGGTGGAGCAAACTACTACCTGATTCACTGAAACACCACCACCTGCATCTTGCCTGTATTTGAGAAGTCCTATGGTACGCTTCACTTGGCATTAAAGTGCAGTGTCTGGGAAATCATCTGGAAGCCACTCTTACCTGACAAATGTAATGACATGATTGCTGTTACAATGAATAATATTGGATATGATAAACTATGGGTTCAGCTAGTTGTCTGCCAATGCAACTTTTCTTCGAAATATCTGAATCATGGGTTGACCCAGACCAGTGAGTCACAATGTTTGTCAGTCTCATCTTGGCATCACAGATGACTTGTGTGTTAATCCAGTGTCACTGCTGATGGTTTACAATTACAGTGTCCTTTCTCTAAGTGCCTTTATTGCTTTGAGTGCTGTCAATTGCATAGATTATGTTAGGAAAACCAAATTGCTCTGGGGAGCCTAAATCGGTTCATTACCCAGGCATCATCATGGGCAAAAATGTCTTGCTGGTACCTACAGGTGCTTTCCCTTCGTATACTGTGTGTGTGTGTGTGTATGTGTATATATATATATATATATATATATATATATATATGGTTGAAATAGTATACAATCAGATTGTGACACAGACTTCGAATGCCGTGAATATATATATATATATATATATATATATATATATATATATATATATATATATATATATATATATATATATATTATATATATATATATATATATATATATAGTGTAGTATATATACATATACTAGGGGGCTCCGCCCCATGCTCGCTTTGCTCGCCCACCCCCGGGTTTGGTTTACCGGATATACAATTTAAAGAGATTGTTAGTTTCATGGGAATTGTTACATATGCATTATTTTCACTTTTATTTTAAAACTTTTGTAAAAACAATACTTGTCCTTTATTTCTGGCCTCGGGCATGGTTACATCTCTTTCTCGCAGGACGTATAATGCTTGCATTGTCAAGGGGGTTTGATTGAATGCACATTAAGGAGAAGCGGTCGGATCATCTGCTGGCTTTCCGCTGCTGGCGAGCAGCGTGTTTTGCTTGTCGCTTGTCATTGTTTTAAGAGCTGGGAGGACATGAAGAGTGTCTGCCAACAGTAATCCAACAACTGCTAGGTTAGATGTCCGTGGACTTGTTTTAATTGATGTCTCACTGCCTTGTCTCATGTGACGTAAAGACAATACTTGTCCTTTATTTCTGGCCCCAGGAGTGGTTAAATGTGTTTCTCACAGGACGTATAACGCTGCTCACTTTGTCAAAGGGGGAAAAGCGGGGGGTTGCGGTTGAACGCATGCTAAGGAGATGCCTTCGGATCATCTGCTGTCGTTGCTGCTGTTACACTGCCCATCAAACATTTTAAAGCCTGTACGGCAGCTGTCCTTTTGCCACTTCGTGTCTCTGCCGCTTGCGTTGTGAAGGGGGTGGGGGGTTAGGGTGGCTGAATGCACGCAAGGAGAGGCAGTCAGATTTGCTGCTGGCGAACTGCGTGTTTTACTTGTCGCTTGTTGTTGTTTTAAGAGCTGGGAGCACATGATGTCTGTCTGCCAAAAGCATTCCAACAACTGCTTGGTTAGATGTCCGTGAACTTGTTTTAAATGTTGTCTCACTGCCTTGTCCCACGTGACATTAAAGGACGTCAAATTATCTTTGCGTGACATTAAAGTGTCTCTCGCGGGACTTCAAATTGTCTTCGGAGAAGATCATGTCTCGTCTCCCTAGTCTCCCTCCCAAAGATTTTTTTTTATAATAGAGAGAGATCTATTATATAAAAAATTTTGGGTCGAGACGTAATCATCTCGGGGAGACACTCTGACGTCACGCGAGACTAGACATTACAAACTTGGGAAGCAAGACCCTATAGACGGTGACTTTTGCACGTCACACCGTACTTACAAACAATTTAAAACAAGTTCACATACATCTAACGTCGCAGTTGTTGGAATGCTTTTGGCAGACGCACTTCATATGCTCCCAGCTCTTAAAAATGTTTTACGGTCTAGATGGCACGTCAACGACTAAGCGAAGAAGAAAGTGCAGCACGTCAAAGAGACACAAAAGCATTGGAGAGAAAAGAAGGCAAAAAAGGATGCACAAGTGAACAATAATAATCAGCTGCTGTACAGGCTTTTAAATGATCGACATGCAGCGGGTAATCTGTCCGCATCTCCAATATATATATTCCTACTATAAAAGGAAATCCTGAGATGAGACTTTTTCAAAGAGATAATTTCAAGTCCCACAAGATGAGACATTGGCCATGAGATTTTTTCAAGTCACACCCTCCTCTCAACCATATTCAAACATGCACACGGCCCTCTCACCTCTCATTAGTGTGAATGCTTTTGACAGACACAGTTCCTGCTCTCTTAGCTCGTATAAATTTTTACGTTTTGCTCACTTTAAGTTACCAGTAAAAGAAGACTTATGTCCAAATCTTATTGAAGAATTTCATCCTGAAGGGTTATCAACAGAAGAAATGAGTACACGGGCAATCCTAGCTCTGAGAGACGATGAAGTCAAATGAATTAATGCGAAAATTGTTGGATCGGTTACATGGCAAATTGGTTAAATGCATATCAATAGACTATGCTGAAGCAATTGGTGGTGATCGTACGGAAGATGAAAACATCAATTTACAATATCCCAAAGAATATCTACAACTGTTAACACCGTACAGTCTTCCACTGCCCGAATTACTGTTGAAAGAAGAATGTATCCAAGAAAGGTAATGTAGTACATCTCCCACGGATAACATTGCACAACAAAGGAGATCTTGATATGCCATTCGTATTAAAACATTAACAGTTTCCCGTTAGAATAGATTTTGCAAAGACAATTTACAAATCACAGAGACAAACATTTGAAAAAAAAATGAAATTCACTCACTGGCAGTTATATGTTGCATTGTCATGATGTAAGTCCAAACACAGAAACAAAATTCCATGTGATACTGACGAAAATTTAATTCAAAACATTGTTTTACTGAAGTTTTACAGTAAAAGTGCAAGTTTAAAAAGTATTTGCGTGTTAATTTCAAATCCAAACAGAACAAAATTGTATAATGCAACAAATAACTCTTAACGCAACATGAAACAAATTTTCTTTCAAATTGTTACGTTTTACTATTTCTTAATATGGCTAATTACTTGCTGTAATGCAAAATAGTTAGTTCTATTACGCATTCCCATGAAAATAACAATGTTTAAAATTGTACATCCGCATGCCCATACGCGAGTGGCTGAACCGCAAAGTGGCTAGCACGTAGCGCTGGCCTGGGGGTTGGCGAGCGAAGCGAGCAGGGGGCAAATATATATGTATATGTTATACTGTATCAGGCAAATAATATAAAGAGTACATGGCATATGTTTCGTCCTCATTGGGGATCGTCAGGTGTATGCACCTTTGCGTCACCTTACCGGAAATCAAACCTCAGACATCAGCACCTGAGGGGAAGCCTCTGACGTTGTGCCACGGCGACTAGTTCACTTATTTGAGAGGGTGAAGATCAGAGTATTAAATTCATATCATTTGCATAGTTTCAAGTATCACCAAAATACAATACAATTTGTTTTTGTATAGCCCAAAGTCACACAAGAAGTGCCGCAATGGGTTTTAACAGGCCCTGCCTCTTGACAGCCCCCCAGCCTTGACTCTCTAAGAAGACAGGGAAAAACTCCCAAAAAAACCCTGTAGGGAAAAATGGGAGAAACCTTGGGAAAGGCAGTTCAAAGAGAGACCCCTTTCCAGGTAGGTTGGGCATGCAGTGGGTGTCAAAAAGAAGGGGGTCAATACAATACAATACAGTACATAGAACAGAACACAAGTAATCCTCAATACAGCATAAAAAATTTACAAGTATGGAGCAGAATTTAACAGTAGATGATATCACATAATATGATTTGGATTTGTTTAGAGTCCTGGAGACCTCAGCCATCAAACTGCCTCCCCCATTTGGCCATTCCACAGCTGAAACAGCTCTGAGCCAGCCAATCCGATGAAAGGACCCCTCTATCCCACAATTCCTGCGATCCTCCATCAGGGATGACTTTACCTCAGGCAGCCAAAACAACTTGGCAGGGGGGCCATGGCACCAAGTGCCACATTTGTATACCAAGAAGAGAAACAGAATATGTGAGGGTTAGTAACAAATTATAATTATTATCTTACTTATGTTGTAGTGCTAATGACTAACAACAGAGATGCAGTCGGTACAGTTAATCAGCAGCTCTAGTCAGGGTGTGCTAAACTGAAGTAGTGAGTCTTCAGCCGGAATTTAAAAGCTGAGACCAAAGGGGCATCTCTTCTAGTAGCAGTGAGACCATTCCACAGTTTAGGGACCCTGTAACTAAAAAGTTGACCTCTCACTGTTACTTTATTAATTCTTGGAATCAAAAGCAGACCGGCATCTTGAGATCTTAATGTGCGCTCTGGTTTGTAAGTCATGATAAGTTCAGACAAGTAAGCCAGACCTTGGCCATTTAATATTTTATATGTTAAAAGGAGGAATTTGAAATCTGCCCTAAACTTTACCAGGAGCCAATGTAAGGATTTAAGAACTGGAGTTATGTGTTTGTATTTTCTTGTTCTTGTAATAATTCTTGCAGCAGCATTTTGGATTAACTGGAGGCTGTATAAAGAACAGTTTGAACATCCAGTGAACACCGCATTGCAGTAGTCAATCCTACTAGAAATAAATGCATGAATTAATTTCTCAGAATCCTGTTTATTTAGAAAGCGCCTCAATTTCCCAACATTTTTAAGATGGAAGAAACATGATTTGGACAACTTTGTAATATGCACTTTAAATGACATGCTAGAGTCAAAGATAACTCCTAGATTGCGGGCTGATTCAGTAAAATTAATGGTGATTCCAACGGAGTTAAATGATGACAAAATATTATTGTGATCAGCGTCATTCCCTCCAACAATTAACATCTCTGTTTTATCTGTTTAAAGACAAGTAGTTCTCATCCTTCCAGTCCTTTAATTCACTAACACAACTAATTAAAGACAACATCGGAGAAACTTCACTTGATCTAAATGAAAGGTATAACTGGGTGTCATCTGCATACGAGTGAAAATTAACATTATGTTAAAATGCAATGCTGTTAAACCATTAGGCTATGACAAGGCTGTAGGGTGTGAGATTTAGAGCTTTCTGTTCACAGGGAGCACTTTTGTTTCTAGTCCTGAAAAGTACGAACAAAGAGCCAATATAAACTTGGAAGAGAAAACAAAATGTTCTTTTTTACAAATAAGCTGCATTATCCCTATTAAAAGGGAACTACAATAGTCTGTACATCCCATTCATCATTTTTGAGTTTTCATAGGCTCGGTGATGAGAATTATTGTGCAGGTGAGTCATCATTTAGCTTGTTGCGCTGCATTTTCCTACTTGATTAAGGATGTCATCATTTCCTAATTTTTCCGAATTGTTGGAAATGGGTCAGATTTGCCGTAAATATACACATTTTCCCATCAAGTTTTCTTTCATAATTCCAGACTTTTGCGTGGAAAGTTGCATACGCACATTTCAAGCCTCTTTTTGTGAGTACAGTACGCAAGTTTTATAGATCTGACCCCTGATGAGTTTGTCGAGGTTTATTATTATAGCACAGCACTGACTGTTAAAACATTTTCCATCCAAGCTCTGCTTTATTTACTGGCCACCTAATATACTGTATATCCACCATTCTGCAAAATAAAAGATCTGACTATTGTGTGAACTTCAGGAGGGGCTGAATTTGTATTCACAACATATAATATGACTATTTGCACTGCTGTGTATGCCTTATGTTGTGATCGCGTAGAAAAAAGTCATTATTGTTTTTGAATTATATAATATGTTCACTTGCAATTTAACAAACATGCATTAAAACATTGTATTTTTATATGTCTGTTTAAAAGGGGGGGCGTACAGCTGGTTGTTTCATGGGGTGACACTGGTCTCTTCATTACTCTATCACCTTACTTATTAGCAATGATGCAATTTCATTGTTAGGGCTTGGTTCATTACAAACTTGACAACACATTTAAATATAAAACAAAACATGCAGTTCTCTGCATGTAAAAGAAAATGAGACATGATTTTATCTTGGTGCATTAGTTTAAAGCAGGGGTCCCCAACTCCGGTCCCAGAGGGCCCCAGTGGCTGCAGGTTTTCATTCTCTTTTCTTAATTACTGACCTGTTTTTGCTGCTGTTTAACTTCTTTCGAATTAATTTTAATTGACTTGCTCTTGAAGACTCAGACCCCTTGTTTCTTTTTCCTTATTTAGCAGCCAAACAATAATGAGATACAAAATGAGCCAAAAACATGAGCAGCAAACTGTGACCGTCATACAATATCTGAAAATAAAGAAAGATGAAGGTCTCAAGAATGCTCATCTACTCAGGGCCCCCGACACATTTTAACAGTGTTCTTAGAAAAGAGAAAATCCACAATTTCAGAAATGTCTGCTATTGCATAATAAGAGCGGCAACAAGCCATGGAATTAAAGAAATGGCTTAATTAACAATAACAATTGGCGCCTAATTAAGCAACTGGTTGGAGTGAAATTGGTTGGAGTTTCAGGCCCTGACTTAGTTTGTCTTCAGTTGGCTCACTCACTTCACATTTCATTTCTGTTTGGGTGCCATTTAAGGAAAGAAATGAAGCAATTCAGAGTAACGATGAAGAAATTCAGAGGAACAATTCTTAAAAAAGCAAGTCAATTAAAATTAATTCAAAAGAAGTTAATTAGCAGCAAACACAGGTCACTAATTAAGAAAAGGATTAGAATCAAAACCTGCAGCCACTGGGACCCTCCAGGACTGGAGTTGGGGACCCCTGGTTTAAAGTGTTTGCTAGCATCCCATTTAATCTGAAACAAAATTCGGCCCCATACAGGCACTTCAAGGAAACAAAAAGACAGAACAAACAGTCTGTCAGCGACTTCTTCATGTAATCGATTGGTTATCGAAGTACCTTAGTCGAGAGCAAGGTCGGTAATGACGACAGACTTCTGGTCATGACTCCTCCTGTATAGGTCCTTAAAAGGAAGGGACTGGGCCAGATGTAGTTTCGTTGTTCATCCCAAAAATCGTCCTCTGGTCTGAGGGAAACAAAAGGGGTTTAGTTAAGGACAGGGCAACAATCTTCTCCTTCTCTGTACCTTCCATTTCAGAGCCACATAGCTGCTGTCGTGACTTTTGTATGTGATAGACTATGGGCTTGTATGTGAATTATGTGCAATACATGAAGCTACCCCTTTAAGAATCACCCTGATTGGTGAGTCTCTTGGCTCGGACACCTGCAATTATCCATTAGATTTTGCAATTTAGACAATGTATGTATTTTGATCTGTTTGATTTGATATAATTTATTAATCCATAATGGGAAATTGTCTTTTCACATGACCTTTGGACATCAGAGAGCATGATCAGCTATTGTATAGTGCCCCTGGAGCAATTTTCAGGTTAAGGGCCTTGCTCAAGGGCCAAATGGAGTAGGATCCCCTCTGGCAGTAACAGGGTTTGAACTGGCAACCTTCCAGATACCATGCATGTTTAAAACCAGTGATCTGAAATAGTTATAGAGGAGAGGAACGAGCCGGGACTTTGTTCTTTGTTTGCTTGATGGAAGCTGTGGCATGACTGAGTGTAAACGAACTGTGCTTTCTTTGGTTCAAGCTGGAATATGTATTATTGAATCCGCTTAAGTAACAGATTGGTGACAAACATTTCAATGTTTAGAGGTGTCCGTGTGCAAAATGAATTGTTAAAACAGTATATCATAAGAATTGTTTATTATATTAAGATGTGTACTTTTGGCCATACTGCCCAGTCCTACTTACCACACCATTTTGACAGTACGCTGCTGATGCTCCGCCCACATTTTATGTGGATAGCCACATACCTTTAGCAGCTCTGTGCTGAAGCGGTGCTAATGTTTTCTGACACTCCACCATCCATCCATCCATCCATTATCCATCCCACTATATCAATGTAGTGGGGCTACATAGTAAGTGTTTTCAATGTTTGTGCTGAGTGCGTTTTGTTTCCATCATCCCGTTTGCTGTTTATAATGTGTGCGTCAGTAAATGTTGTCCCCGTAAATACAGAGGGGACGGATGAGGGAGAGAGACCACAGCCCCAAGATGGAAAGCACCTGTTCACATTCAGTTACATCTGGCTCTTTACTATTTAAACAATCAGGAGGGAAAGAAGGAAGGAGAAAGATGGAGATTTAATTTTACAACTACGAACCACCATTACCTGCTATTTTTCACATCGCGCTTTGTATCCAGTTTGTTTTTCATTCCGCCAGATTCACTTCAGGCTCAATCATCACCAGAGACCCCGGGTTGGACTTCATTATACACCACACGCCAAGGACTAACACGGTGAGATTGTTCCATTTTCTGGGAGAGTCAAACACATCACTTATCTGTTGACCAGTCATCCGTGTCCAGGACAGTAATATACCCGGACTCAAGTTCACGATCATTGTCATTTCCGTATTCATCCATTGTTGTTATTTGTGTTTTGTGTTTGTTGTATGTTACAGGGGCAAGGGAGGGTTTGTTGTATATAGTGCTTTCACGTTGCTGCTTTGGTGAAGGGATATACATATATATAATTTCTACGTGGGGAATGTGTAGTAGTGTTGTTGTGTTCCATTTAATATATTTATTCACTTATTTGACATACCTGCTTTTGCATGCTTGTGTTTAAACCATCGATTAAGGGGAAAATATTATTTGTTAGAGGTACAGCGTGGTATATGTAGGTTAGCCTCAGTAATTCATCCAGGCCACAGGTCTTGGTAGTGTAGCTGCCGGCTGGGTAAGGGTCACGGGGGTCTGCTGGAGCCAATCCCAGCCAACACAGGGTGCAAGGCAGGAAACAGACCCCGGGGAAGCCCACCGCAGGGCGCGCACACACCAAGCACACACTGGGGACAATTTAGAATCACCAGTGCACCTAACCTGGAGTACAAGCAAACTCCACGCAGGGAGGACCCGGGAAGCAAACCCGGGTCTCCTAACTGCGAGGCAGCCGTGCTACCCACTGCGCCACCGTGCCACCCCTGACACTCCACCTTTTGGCACAATTTCTTTTGGTTACTTTAGAGTTGTTGAAATTTATTTCATGTTTGTTTTTGCTCTGAGATGTTTACTGAAAATGCCATTTAACATTTCTAAATTTTGACGGCCACCTTTGCAATTTTTTTTTTGTAATCAAATATTTTATTAGAATATATCAGTATTTCTACAGAAATGTATAAGAAGAATAATTATTAAAGAAACCTTACCCCAAATAATACTCACCCACCCCAGAACTTACTCAGTCCTGTTAAGAAGAGAATAAAAAAATGACAAGTGTGTCATGATTGCCTCCAGAAATAACAGCAATCCAAACCGTCCAGAAGAGCCTAAAGAAAAGAACTCAAGAGAGACCAAGAGATGCCATACCGCAGCAATCCATTCTCCTACCGGACGAGCGACTGCTGTCCACTTCTCAGTAGTGGAACTGGGCACCATAATAAAGGAACACTCCACCCCAAAATTATATTTTTTAATAAGAATACCCCTGGTAATTTGTAGCAATAGCTGAGATTAAATTTTTTCATTTATATTTTCATGTAGAATAAAGAGAAAAAAATTTGATGTAATAGAAACCAATAATGACCAATGCTGCACTAATGGCATACAACAGGAAAAGGTCCATGAAATAAAGAAAAAAAATTGTCATGTTAATGTTGAATAATCCAGCAGTTGAACAGGTTTAACAATGTGATTACAGATAACGTTCATACCTACATTTGGAATTTTTAGGAAATTAAAAAAAAAACTCCACAGTGGGTTAATAAAAAGTTGAAAAAGAAGCTGCAAAGGAGAGAGAGCTGTATAAGGTTTATAAGACTAATAACTCCAATGTGAATCATAGGGCAGATGAAAACATGAGGGCAACAATTAAGAAGGATATTAGGGAGCCTAAAACTCAGTTAAAGAGGAATACAGCAGATAAGGCGTAAGATGACCCAAAGAGATTCTTTCAGTATTTTACTAGTAAAAGAAAAGTCAAGGAGGAGGTGAAGTGCATCAGGAATAGTAAAGGGAAATTAAAAAATACAGACAGTGAAATAGCAGATGCTCTAAACTCACATTTTTCTGAGGTCTTCACATGTGAGGAAGTAGATAACCTCCCAGTGGTAACAGGGACTACTAAGGAGGTACTGAGTGATTTGGAAATTGTAGAGGGAGAAGTGCTGCTCAGATTAAATAGGCAGAAATCAAACAAATCACCAGGATGAGATAATATTTGCCCTTGAGTTCTTAAGGAGGTTTCCAAGTACATATATACATTTTTGACGCATTTTTTTTACACTGGGAAAATTCAGACAGACTGGAAAATGGCTAATTTTACCCCATTATATAAAAAGGGTGACAGGGCAGATCCAAGCAGCTATAAACCAGTAAGATTAATGTGCATCACAGGTAAATTAATGGAAGGACCTATTAAGAATAAGATTGACCAACACATGGAGTTTTACTGAACAGTCATCCTGTGTTCAGAAGAGGGAGGTCACGTTTTACTCACATACTGGAATTCTATGAGAAGGCAACAAAAGGATCTGATCAAAGTGGAGCATACTGTATCTTGACTTTCAGAAAGCATTATTACCGTTAATTTGGATCTGTCACGCTGTTTATACAATTGTACTTCAGAATTTCCCTAGGGCACAGTGACTTTTGAAAAATATGTATCAAGGGTTTGTATTTGTACTCGCTGTATCTCTATATATACAGTCATATGAAAAAGTTTGGGAACCCCTCTTATTTCTTTGGATTTTTCTTTATCATTGGCTGAGCTTTCCAAGTAGCAACTTCCTTTTAATCTATGACATGCCTTATGGAAACAGTAGTATTTCAGCAGTGACATTAAGTTTATTGGAGTATCAGAAAATATGCAACATGCATCATAACAAAATTAGACAGGTGCATAAATTTGGGCACCCCAACAGAGATATTACATCAATACTTAGTTGAACCTCCTTTTGCAAATATAACAGCCTCTAGACGCCTCCTATAGCCTTTGATGAGTGTCTGGATTCTGCATGGAGGTATTGTTGTCCATTCTTCCATACAAAATCTCTCCAGTTCAGCTAAATTTGATGGCTGCAGAGCATGGACAGCCTGCTTCAAATCATTCCATAGACTTTCGATGATATTCAAGTCAGGTGACTGTGACAGCCATTCCATAACATTGTACTTCTCCCTCTGCATGAATGCCTTTGTAGATTTCAAACTGTGTTTTGGGTCATTGTCTTGTTGGAATATCCAACCCCTGCATAACTTCAACTTTGTGACTGATGCGTGAACATTATCCTGAACAATCTGTTGATATTCATCTGACCCTCGACTTTAACAAGGGCCCCAGTCCCTGAACTAGACACACAGCCACACAGCATGATGGAACCTCCACCAAATTTGACAGTAGGTAGCAGGTGTTTTTCTTGGAATGTGGTGTTCCTCTGCCATGCAAAGCGCATTTTGTTATGACCAAATAATTCAATTTTTGTGCCATCAGTCCAAAGCACTTTGTTCCAAAATGAATCTGGCTTGTCTAAATGAGCATTTGCATACAACAAGCGACTCTGTTTGTGGTGTGAGTGCAGAAAGGGCTTCTTTCTCATCACCCTGCCATACAGATGTTCTTTGTGCAAATTGCACTGAATTGTGGAACAATGTACAGATACACCATCTGCAGCAAGATGTTCTTGCAGGTCTTTGGAGGTGATCTGTGGGTTGTCTGTAACCATTCTCACAATCCTGCGCATATGACGCTCCCGTATTTTTCTTGGCCTGCCAGACTTGGGTTTAACAGCAACTGTGCCTGTGGCCTTCCATTTCCTGATTACATTCCTTACAGTTGAAACTGACAGTTTAAACCTCAGAGATAGCTTTTTGTAGCCTTCCCCTAAACTATGATACTAACAATCTTTGTTTTCAGATCTTTTGAGAGTTGCTTTGAGGATCCCATGCTGTTGCTCTTCAGAGGAGAGTCAAATGGAAGCACAACTTGCAATTGACCACCTTAAATACATTTATATCTCATGATTGGACACACCTGTCTATGAAGTTCAAGGCTTAATGAGCTAATCCAGCCAATTTGGTGTTGCACGTAATCAGTATTGAGCAGTTACATGCATTCAAATCAGCAAAATTACAAGGGTACCCAAATTTTTGCACAGCCAGTTTTTCACATTTGATTTAATTTCATACAACTAAATACTGCTTCACTGAAAATCTTTGTTCTGAAAACACCTCGGTACTCAGATGTTCCTAGGAAATGAAAGACATACCACTGTTATCTTTTTTGTTGAAAGTAGAGTAAATTATTATGCAGGCTGAGAGGGGTTGCCAAACTTTTTCATATGACTGTATAAAATCCAACGTCTGTATGTCTGTACTCTTTTCAAGAGAGAGAAACACGTAATAGATTTAGATCAGGTTTTTTTCTATAATTTGTTTGAACACTCCATTTGATTTTGCGACCTCTCTCATTGCACTATCATAGTTCGCTTGTGGGACCGATTTATTTGTGCAAATCCGAGAGAGATGCAGCGGCCTGAGGGGAGGCGGGCGAGACCCTCCTTACTCAAGCACCAGCCTCGGGGCGTATCTTACATCTGCTTAGCTAGAAAACGAGAGAACTACTTCATAGATTTAGATCAGGCTTTTTTCTAGAATTTGCTTGAACATTCCGGTTGATTTTGTGACTTCTCTCATTGCGCTAAGAATCATAGTTTGCTTGCTTGCAGGAGCAATATATTCGCGCTAATCCGAGACACAGGATGCGGGCCAAGAGGAGAGGGAAGCGTGACGTCAGGAGTGGGGAGACGGGCCGGGTCCTCCTCACAGTCCTATTTCACTTCTATGTGGGCGAAGTCGCAGGGGGTGGCTAGTGTATATATATTTATATATACTGTATATAAATATGTGTGTGTTTGTCTATTACTTACCCTGTGTTGTTTGTTCTGATGGCCAAGAAAAATGTTCACACTCTCATTTTTTAATGGAGAATGGTGATAACAAAATTTCTGATCCAATTGTCTTAACTTTTCTTTAAATATCATGCAGTTGTGGCCACCTCTCTTGGTCACCCACCCACTTGTTGCTTTCTTCACTGTTCTCGGCTGCACAGGGCTGTGGGGTGGGTGTTCTCATTTTAAGATGTTTTTAATCGTTCAGTATCGATTTTTATTACTGTGTATTTGAATATATTTATTTAATCCAAATTTGATCTAATAACAACACTACTAGCAGCAGGCCCTGTGCTTTTGATTGTGAAACTTTTAAAGCCTACCTACCATTTCTCCATTTTGTCCACAAACACAGAGAGACACTGTTCATAATGGCAGTGAGATATTCATGGGGGTGCATCCATCCCAAATCATGTTTGGCCATGAAATGCTGCAGGGACATGTTGGCGTGCTTGTGGTTGGGGAGCCATGAGGTTTTCTCATTCCAGCTCACCAGCAGGGTATCCGATTGGCTCCATGTGCAGTGAAGGGGCGACTCCGCTATGTTGTGCTACTGTGCTGCTCTACACATGTTCAAAATACAATTATGAGCTTGAAACCTGCCATGAACAGCCTTGCACAAGGAGCACAATGGCCTGACAACCGGCAAGTGAGATTAATGAAATGTTGACCCGTGACAGCGACATCACAGAGGCAGCTGCTCCTTCTCATATAATGTCTCATTCTGTAACAAGACAGGGTGCGCATTGAAGAGGAAGCCAATAAGAAATCCCTGTTTAATAAACATGCCAAAATGCAATTTGTCTTCTTTATTACAAAAGTAATTACTGCTTTGAACAAAAAGTCCCCATTTATGATTCACATCCAAACGCTAAAGGCTAACATCTAGAATGAAATTCATTGCACCAGTGAATCTTGGCCCTGTTGTTCTTTCACCAGCTAAACCAGAATGGATGTATCTTTTAACACACACACACACACATATATGTACAGTACTGTGCAGAAGTTTTAGGCAGGTGTGAAAAAATGCTGTAAACAAAGAATGCTTTCAGAAATATAAATAATGATTGTTTATTGTTATCAATTTATAAAATGCAAAGTGAGCGAACAAAAGAATAATCTAAATCAAATCAATATTTGGTGTTACTACCTTTTGCCTTCAGACCAGCATCAATTCTTATAGGTACACTTGCACAAAGTCAGGGATTTTGTAGGATTATAGTCAGGTGTATGATCAACCAATTCTACCAAACAGGTGCTAATGATCATCAATGTCACACGTAGGTTGAAACACAGTCATTAACTGAAACAGAAACAGCTGTGTAGGAGGCTTACAACTGGGTGAGGAACAGCCAAACTCTGCTACCAAGGTGAGGTTGTGGAAGACAGTTTCATGTCATGGCAAGATTGAGCACAGCAACAAGACACAAGGTAGTTATACTGCATCAGCAAGGTCTCTCCCAGACAAAGATTTCAAAGCAGACTGGAGTTTCAAGATGTGCTGTTCAAGCTCTTTTGAAGAAGCACAAAGAAACAGGCAACGTTGAGGATCGTAGACGCAGTGGTCGGCCAAGAAAACTTAGTGCAGCAGATGATAGACACATCAAGCTTATTACCCTTCGAAATCGGAAGAAGTCCAGCAGTGCCATCAGCTCAGAACTGGCAGAAACCAGTGGGACCCAGGTACATCCATCTACTGTCCGGAGAAGTCTGGCCAGAAGTGGTCTTCACGGAAGAGTTGCAGCCAAAAAGCCATACCTCTGACGTGGAAACAAGGCCAAGCTACTCAAGTATGCACGAAAACATAGGAACTGGGGTGCAGAAAAATGGCAGCAGGTGCTCTGGACCAATGAGTCAAAATTTGAAATATTTGGCTGTAGCAGAAGGCAGTTTGTTCATCGAAGGGCTGGAGAGCGGTACAAAAATGAGTGTCTGCAGGCAACAGTGAAGCATGGTGGAAGTTCCTTGAACGTTTGGGGCTGCATTTCTGCAAATGGAGTTGGAGATTTGGTCAGGATTAATGGTGTTCTCAATGCTGAGAAATACAGGCAGATACTTATCCATCATGCAGTACCATCAGGGAGGCGTATGATTGGCCCCAAATTTATTCTGCAGCAGGACAACGACCCCAGACATACAGCCAAAGTCATTAAGAACTATCTTCAGCGTAAAGATGAACAAGAAATCCTGGAAGTGGTGGTATGGCCCCCACAGAGCCCTGATTTCAACATCATCGAGTGTGTCTGGGATTACATGAAGAGACAGAAGGATGTGAGGAAGCCTATATCCACAGAAGATCTATGGTTAGTTCTCCAAGATGTTTGGAACAACCTACCAGCCGAGTTTCTTCAAAAACTGTGTGCAAGTGTACCTAGAAGAATTGATGCTGTTTTGAAGACAAAGGGTGGTCACACCAAATATTGATTTGATTTAGATTTCTCTTTTGTTCATTCACTGCATTTTGTTGATTGATGAAAATAAATGATTAACACTCCCATTTTTGAAAGCATTCTTTGTTTAAAACATTTTTTTTCACACCTGCCTAAAACTTTTGCACAGTACTGTATATATATATTATACAATATATGCATAGGGTAGCACATGATGGCATTGTGGCCTTACATCTCCCAGTAACCGAGTGAGTTGTCCCGCTCTGCCAAAGATGTGCACAGCACATTAATGTGTGTTTGTATGACGACTGGTTCGGTGCATTCATCCAGCTCATCCCCACAGTCCTGTACCAGTCAAAGCATTTTGTGAAAACGACGCCTAGATATTGACACACAGTTGACAAAAGAAGACAGAAAAGCCTGTGTCCTACGGCATCTAATCTAAAAGGTACACAGAGAAATTCAGCACAGCAAGGTAACAAACCTGAACTTCCTTCTCTGGCCTCGCTTTAGTCCTATGACAAAGATATTTAAACTGATGACTGCCCGATAATGTCTTCACTTTGAGGAGTGAGACCAAGGAGGACATTGGTACTCTAAACGAAAGCTGAAAAAATATGACGCCTTGAGAGCCTAATTAAACCAAATGGAAAATCATCACCAATTACTGAGGTCACCCCTGGTGTCCCAAACCTTTTAAACCAATTTCTGGGCACCACACTACAATATTTTTAATATTTTCATCTAACCTTTAAGTTTCTTCCCATACAAAGCAAGTGTCTGTGTTACTTGATTCACCTGCTTTTCTGGTGTTGATTAATCGTGCCATAGTAGTGGGTACCAGTCATGCCACTGTATACCAGTCTCAGGAGTGCATTGAAATGAGGCCACCACAACAACAAATACACAGTGAGTCCTGACTTGTGGCCTACAATATGTCAACAAGCAATGTGGTGTCCAAAGAGGAATGTCATTATATCGTCACTACTGGGCTACAGCAGTCCACAACACAAACAGTTCCACTTCCATTAGTAAAGAAACAAAGGCGGTGCAGTTACAGCAGGCTGAGGAAAACAAACCCTGGTTGGCCTGGTATGCTAACTCTGGGTCCCTGCAAACTGGAACCAAAAAGAAAGGGTAAAAACTGATGGATCCATCTTGGCAGAGGTCAATGACAACACAGGCTGGTAGTATCGGTGTAACCGACCTGAATGTGTTTTTGAATTCCTTGGTAAGAGCAGCGAAATCTTTTAGCGTCACCGAAAGTCAATGGTGATGAGCTGCAGTGTGTGCCATCATGACTCCAACATACCCACCTACAACGTGTGATGAAATGGAACGAGCGTTTAGCACATTTACAACATTTGGCTGCCCTCCAGTCAGCCTGGGCGAGTGTCTCGTGCTGGATTACCTAAAAATTATTGAGTTCCTGAACTGACAATAAGCTCAGAAGAAATGAGTGAAGAATTCTTTATTAGGTACAGCAGAGGGATCTAACACATTGCCACATTGACATTTACCATATGATCCATAATGTTGGTGACAAGCTCTGGGGTACGGATTAAATCGTTTCTTAGTTTTTAAATGGTGCATTTTACAGGAACACTAGCACTGGGATATCTTTCCACAAATTCTTCCCCAGTCAACTTGACGGAGCCTGAATGAACGTGAAGCTCCACGATCAAAATGCTCTGTTCCAATGAATACATGTCTTCTCGCCAAGAAGCAAACAAATAACAAAATAAGTCCTACACAGGGGCTTCCCGCTAATAGCACCTGACTACATGTATGGCTGCTAAACTCCATGTAATTGGCCATTATGTGACTGAAGCTCCATTTTGTTTTTCCTAATTGTAGCACCAGTTTTATTCATCATATGGTAGATGGTGCTCCAAAAAGCTGTTGTGACAAAAGCTGCTATACCTGTGCTCAACCCGGTACAGACAGATGCAGGAGGCACACTGATAAAACAAATTTTTTATTTTTCTTTCCTTCACCCGTGGGCAACGCCTTCCCCATTCCCACAGGCACAACACAGTTCCAATAAACGTAAGTCCACACAATTCATCTTCTCTTTTCTCCACCACTCCTCTCAGGCAAGCGTCATGCACTACCACCTGACTCTGGCTTCTTTTATAGCCCACCCGGAAGTGCTCCAGATGTTTGATGACCTATTTCCGGCTGCACTTCCGGGTGTGGCAGAAGAGCTGCCCACACAGGCTCAGGAACAACTGCAGCGCCCCCTGGTGGTACCCACAGATCCCAACAGGGTTGTAGAGAACTTCATCTCCCATAGAGCCCTGTGGGAATCTGAGGCACCACTGCCACCCAGGGGGGCTGCCATCTAGTGTCCCGGGGGAGGTACTGTTCAGTCCGTACTTGTTCCCCATGACCATACAGTTAGGTCCATAAATATTTGGACAGAGACAACTTTTTTCTAATTTTGGTTCTGTACATTACCACAATGAATTTGAAATGAAACAACTCAGATGCAGTTGAAGTGCAGACTTTCAGCTTTAATTCAGTGGAGGGAACAAAACGATTGCATAAAAATGTGAGGCAACTAAAGCATTTTTTTAACACAATCCCTTCATTTCAGGGGCTCAAAAGTAATTGGACAAATTAAATAACTGGAAATAAAATGTTCATTTCTAATACTTGGTTGAAAACCCTTTGCTGGCAATGACAGCCTGAAGTCTTGAACTCATGGACATCACCAGATGCTGGGTTTCCTCCTTTTTTAATGCTCTGCCAGGCCTTTACTGCAGCGGCTTTCAGTTGCTGTTTGTTTGTGGGCCTTTCTGGCGTAAGTTTAGTCTTCAACAAGTGAAATGCATGCTCAATTGGGTTAAGATCAGGTGACTGACTTGGCCATTCAAGAATTGTCCACTTCTTTTCTTTAATAAACTCCTTGTTTGCTTTGGCTGTATGTTTTGGGTCATTGTCCATCTGTATCATGAAACGCCGCCCAATCAATTTGACTGCATTTAGCTGGATTTGAGCAGACAGTATGTCTCTGAACACCTCAGAATTCATTCGGCTGCTTCTGTCCTGTGTCACATCTATACTAATAAAAGGCAAAGCCCTCACTGACTCGCTCACTCATCACTAATTCTCCAACTTCTCGTGTAGGTGGAAGGCTGAAATTTGGCAGGCTCATTCCTTACAGCTTACTTACAAAAGTTAGGCAGGTTTCATTTCAAAATTCTATGCGTAACGGTCATAACTGGAACCTCTTTTTTGTCCATATACTGTAATAGACTGCAGCTCGATGGCCGTGGGAGGCGGAGTTGCGTATCGCGTCATCACACCTCCCACGTAATCACGTGAACTGACTGTGAACACAGTACATAGAAAACAAGGAAGAGCCCCAAAGAGCGCTGAAGAAAACATTCATTACACAATTGAGAAGGCAGCAAAACAATAAGAAGTGAGCAAGTGACGCATACAAGCATATTCATAAGTGCAGCTACTGCGGAAACAAAGCACGGTGTAAACCGTAAGTTTAAATTAACTTTATAGAAACGCTCCCGCTGCCGTTTGCAATACCATATTCGCGACATACAAGTTTAATGAGAAGACACGAGGTATAAACGAGACTTTGGATCACTTTGTAACGGAGTTAAAATTGCTGTAGCGAGAAACTTTTAAGTGCCGGGTCTTAGCTAACATTAAATAAAGCCGTGGACATCGCAACATCACACAAGAGAGCGGCTCACGTGAACTGACTGAACGCAGCACGAGTGATCACTTCGATGAATCAAACCTGTTCAAAAAACACATTACACAATTGATAATGTAAGAAAAGAATATGAAGCGACTGACGCATACAGACATTTTCATGAGTGCAGGTACTTCGGAAACAAAGCACCGTGTAAACCTAAAGTTTAAATTAAGTTCATAGACCTACAAAAGGTTGCCATTGATTTGAGGCAAGATTGCTTTTCTCCTGTACAACTATACGTTGCATTCTCAACAGTAAGCTTGCACGGCTTGGCCATATTACAACCAGAGTGCTGAACTGACAACGTGGTATACAAAGAGAACTATAACAATCGTAATAAACGAACAATAAAACAGCGGAGAACCCGTGGATTAAATAAAAAGGCTCCTTCCTTGGCAAAGCAAGGAAAAAGGATGACCTTATATGGCGTTCGTTTATAAAACAGCGGAGAACGTGTGTAAAGGCTGCTTCACAAAAAAACAGCAGAGCGCCTTATATGAGCAGGCAGGGGAATCAATAAATAACTATAATCGTAATAAACGAACAAAAAATAGCAGAGAATCCGCGGATTACATAAAGGAAATGGGTACCTGAACAGAAAAGTGAGTCTCAAATAGCTACACAATAACTATAACAATCATAATAAACGAACAATAAAACAATACAGAACCGCTAAGCAGGGAGAAAGGACGGCCTTATATGGCGTTCGTTTATAAAACAGCGGAGAGGCTGTGTAAAGGCAGCTTCACAAAAAAAACAGATCCTTAACAAATTGTTATTGGTATATTTTCCCTCAATTTAAAAAGGTTTTCTTTTCTTCTTTAATAAAAATTTAAAAGCACGCGGATTTGGCTATATATATATATATATATATATATATATATGTGTGAATGTATATATGTATGTCTATATATATATATATATATGTAGATATGTATGTATATGTGTATATATATGTAGATATGTATATATATATGTGTCTGTATGTGTATATATATATATATATATATATATATATATATATATATATATATATATATATATATATATGTGTTTATGTATGTGTGTATATATATATATATATATATATGTATGTATATGTAAAGTATGTGTATATGTATATATGTATATGTGTGTGTATGTGTGTATATATGTTGATATGTGTATATATATATATATATATATATATATATATGTATATACAGTGGTGTGAAAAAACTATTTGCCCCCTTCCTGATTTCTTATTCTTTTGCATGTTTGTCACACAAAATGTTTCTGATCATCAAACACATTTAACCATTAGTCAAATATAACACAAGTAAACACAAAATGCAGTTTTTAAATGATGGTTTTTATTATTTAGGGAGAAAAAAAATCCAAACCTACATGGCCCTGTGTGAAAAAGTAATTGCCCCCTTGTTAAAAAATAACCTAACTGTGGTGTATCACACCTGAGTTCAATTTCCGTAGCCACCCCCAGGCCTGATTACTGCCACACCTGTTTCAATCAAGAAATCACTTAAATAGGAGCTGCCTGACACAGAGAAGAAGACCAAAAGCACCTCAAAAGCTAGACATCATGCCAAGATCCAAAGAAATTCAGGAACAAATGAGAACAGAAGTAATTGAGATCTATCAGTCTGGTAAAGGTTATAAAGCCATTTCTAAAGCTTTGGGACTCCAGCGAACCACAGTGAGAGCCATTATCCACAAATGGCAAAAACATGGAACAGTGGTGAACCTTCCCAGGAGTGGCCGGCCGACCAAAATTACCCCAAGAGCGCAGAGACGACTCAACCGAGAGGTCACAAAAGACCCCAGGACAACGTCTAAAGAACTGCAGGCCTCACTTGCCTCAATTAAGGTCAGTGTTCACGACTCCACCATAAGAAAGAGACTGGGCAAAAACGGCCTGCATGGCAGATTTCCAAGACGCAAACCACTGTTAAGCAAAAAGAACATTAGGGCTCGTCTCAATTTTGCTAAGAAACATCTCAATGATTGCCAAGACTTTTGGGAAAATACCTTGTGGACTGATGAGACAAAAGTTGAACTTTTTGGAAGGCAAATGTCCCATTACATCTGGCGTAAAAGGAACACAGCATTTCAGAAAAAGAACATCATACCAACAGTAAAATATGGTGGTGGTAGTGTGATGGTCTGGGGTTGTTTTGCTGCTTCAGGACCTGGAAGGCTTGCTGTGATAGATGGAACCATGAATTCTACTGTCTACCAAAAAATCCTGAAGGAGAATGTCCGGCCATCTGTTCGTCAACTCAAGCTGAAGCGATCTTGGGTGCTGCAACAGGACAATGACCCAAAACACACCAGCAAATCCACCTCTGAATGGCTGAAGAAAAACAAAATGAAGACTTTGGAGTGGCCTAGTCAAAGTCCTGACCTGAATCTAATTGAGATGCTATGGCATGACCTTAAAAAGGCGGTTCATGCTAGAAAACCCTCAAATAAAGCTGAATTACAACAATTTTGCAAAGATGAGTGGGCCAAAATTCCTCCAGAGCGCTGTAAAAGACTCATTGCAAGTTATCGCAAATGCTTGATTGCAGTTATTGCTGCTAAGGGTGGCCCAACCAGTTATTAGGTTCAGGGGGCAATTACTTTTTCACACAGGGCCATGTAGGTTTGGATTTTTTTTTCTCCCTAAATAATAAAAACCACCATTTACAAACTGCATTTTGTGTTTACTTGTGTTATATTTGACTAATGGTTAAATGTGTTTGATGATCAGAAACATTTTGTGTGACAAACATGCAAAAGAATAAGAAATCAGGAAGGGGGCAAATAGTTTTTCACACCACTGTATATATGTATATATATGTATATGTAGATATGTGTATATGTAGATATGTATATATGTATATATATGTTTACATAACCTCTTTAACACACTACGTCTCCACTGCGAAGCGCGGGTATTTTGCTAGTCATCATCAATAAACACTAGTGTCCCATTGCCACTGGCAGCCATGTTTGCCCAAGCCATCACACTGCCTCCACTGTGTTTTACAGATGATGTGGTATGCTTTGGATAATGAGCTGTTCCATGACTTCTCCATACTTTTTTCTTGCCATCATTCTGGTAGAGGTTGATCTTGGTTTCATCTGTCCAAAGAATGTTTTCCAGAACTGTACTGGCTTTTTTAGATGTTCTTTAGCAAATTCCAGTCTAGCCTTTCTATTCTTGGGGCTTATGAGTGGCTTGCACCTTGCAGTGCACCCTCTGTATTTACTTTCATGCAGTCTTCTCTTTATGGTAGACTTGGATATCGATACGCCTACCCCCTGGAGAGTGTTGTTCACTTGGTTGGCTGTTGTGAAGGGGTTTCTGTTCACCATGGAAATGATTCTGCGATCATCCACCACTGTTGTCTTCCATGGACGTCCAGGTCTTTTTACGTTGCTGAGTTCACCAGTGCTTGCTTTCTTTCTCAGGATGTACCAAACTGTAGATTTTGCCACTCGTAATATGGTAGCAATTTCTCAGATGGATTTTTTCTGTTTTCGCAGCTTAAGGATGGCTTCTTTCACCTGCATTGAGAGCTCCTTTGACCGCATGTTGTCTGTTCCCAGCAAAATCTTCCACATGCAAGCACCACACCTCAAATCAACTCCAGGCCTTTCATCTGCTTAATTGATAATGACATAACAACGGACTTGCCCACACCTGCCCATGAAATAGCCTTTGAGTCAATTGTCCAATTACTTTTAAGCCCCTGAAATGAAGGGATTGTGTTAAAAAAAGGCTTTAGTTGCCTCACATTTTTATGCAATCGTTTTGTTCACCCCACTGAATTAAAGCTGAAAGGCTGCACTTCAACTGCATCTGAGTTGTTTCATTTCAGATTCATTGTGGTTATGTACAGAACCAAAATTAGAAAAAAGTTGTCTCTGTCCAAATATTTATGGAACTAACTGTATATAGAAGAGGCGTCCCGGCCGTCCGCCTCACTGTACAAACTCGCATGAGTTAAAGAATTTGTGTTTTTAGTAACACGTGCAAAAATCACCTGAAATTTGCAATATTTGCCCACAGTGAATTTTTCTAAGTTTGTGAATTGGTAAAAGGCAGAGCTTTCCTCCTATCAGAGTGCACTGAAGTCTGATTTTAAGGCATTTACAGTAGTAATAATATTGTCAAGGGTACGGTGAAATTCTTACTTGCATTTCTGTCCAAAATGCAGGACATTTGCACTCTTGGATGCCAAACTACTCTGCAAGAAGAGGCTTTGGGTTCCAGTAATTTTGTCCAAGCATATACCCTGTTCTGTCACATTCGATCAGCACTTGTCCCTGACAGTCTTGACCACTTTCTCTTTTTGTGTTATTAGAACTTAACCTCCCAGGTCGTAGTGTTGAGTGATTTTCTGTTGTGAAGTCACATTTTTTATGTATTTGGCCCTCTTTTGCTTGTTGCCATTATAGGTTTTAAATGTATTGAATTGTAGCGGTCCAGTGCCACTCAGATTCACACCATCGATAGGACAGTGATTTATTATGCCCGACCCGTGCACACACACACACAGAGACACACGAATCAAACAAATGAGTCAAATATATTAAGAGTAAAATCAAATATTAACAACAAAAATCAGATAACCCTCCGCTTCCCCTTTGGCGATACAAATATAACACACAACAATCAACCCCAACAATAAACACTCACGACAATGTCCTTATCACATTTCCAACAGCAGAAATGGATAAAATAGTATGGAGTAAAGATGACAATCCCGGAAACAGCTTCCGTGATAAATTAATTAAACAGTCATTCTGGTAGTCCTACATGCACTCCTGCCGAACGACTAATCCACCACTATTTACAGGACAGGCAGGCACAAGACAGTCCATTGATCATTATGAGAAACGATCCAGGGTGTAAATGACTTCACAGCGATTACGTTGGACACAGTAACACAGACCTACAGTTGCTGCTTCACCAGCCCCCTTTTCAAGTTTCCCTCTGGCTCTTCTTGTCCCCAGCAGCCCGTGAACCCATTTCAGACTTCCAATGAGGGGAATCCCCCTCAGGGCTGCTGGGAAATGGAGTCTTTCTAGTGGTAGCATTGCTACAAAATGATAATTTTACATTGGGAAGCACCGTGTGTAGCACTCCTTTCTGACAGCTCCCAAGCTTGATTCATGGCCTTATCAATGCTCATCTGGACTTAGTGAATCTAAACTTTTTTTCTCTGTGCTTAATGTAATGGAAGGCTTTCATTTGGAATAGTGTGATGGACTGATGCCCTTCCCAGTTCTAGTCGGTTTCTGCTCTTTCCAAGTTGTGAATCTGCCTGTGTGTATGCTGGCTTCATTTTTATCTCAGAACCCAAACAGTATCCCAATCCATAGGGCTTTTTCTTGTTATAAATTCTTACATGCAGAGATGTAAGAGATCAACTTGCAGGTAACACATTTTTTTAACACACCACAAAGCAAAATTACCATATTTAAGAAATAGGATATAGTGTATGGTTTCTTAAAATTTGGATTGCAACACAAAACTGTGCCAGGTTTCTGGCTTTTGGGTAAAGCAGAGTCACGAATCACTGCTGTATTTAACAGGAAAGGGTCACATACCGTTTGTGAAGTGTCTCACGATCATTCGTCACAGGCAGTTTAATCATTCGACAGTGCTTACTGTCAGCAGCGATTCGCCAAGAGGGACCCAAACCAATTTACCCCCACCAAGCCCCCCAATATGACAATCATCATGGAATGGGTCTTAAAGAGACACCAAGAAGATTGGGGCAAAAGGGTAAGAAAAACTGCACTCGTGTACAGAAATGTCATCCATCGTTTACTCAGGGTCCTTGGGCCCAAAGCCTATCCAGGCAGCATCAAGCACAGCCAGGCAGGATCTAGCTATCGATGTGGTGTTTCCTTATCTACATGTTACAACAGATGGCAGTAAAGCTGGCTCATGTAGTGTGGTGAGATCAGTTAATTAGAAGGAGTCCTCTGAAGCCTGACAAGTTTAGAAGTTAAGGACACAAAAACATGAAGAAACACAATGAACAGCAAATGTGCACAGGCAAGGAGGAACAACAAGAAGCCAGAAGACTTTGACATGTTAATGTGCTGTCAGATGGGGAAAACATCGAGTAGTTTCTAAAAATGGTGGTGAAAAAAGTATCATGGATAGGGTGGCGGGTGTCCCGACTAGACTTTCACAGCCTAAATGTTTTCTCTACCTTTACTTTCTTTTGTTACCTTTTAAAATTTTTCTTTCACACAAACATGCTAATGTAACCATTCTCTAACTCTCCTTAAATTATTTTATTATTCCACAGATGAATTAAGGAAGTTCCTGCTAAGAAACAGTTGACAGTTTTGATTATAATATTTTTATACTGCATAAGCCAAAGTTTTCCTAACAACAAAGGGGGCCACTACAGAAAGGACACCGATCCATTACGGCAGGGGTGTCAAACTCCCATCCTGGAGGGCTGCAGTGACTGCACATTTTTGTTACTGACATTTAAACCTTAATTAGAACTGATTTTCTTAGTAAGCAGCCAAACATTAAAGAGACAAAATGGAAGCCAAGAGATGACCAGGAAGCTCTGGGGTTTCAAACAATTCTGGAGGGTCGCCATTTTTACTCCCAACTCCTATTCAGCAGGTAACATCCTTAGCGTAATGTTTACTATTGGAAAAATGAGCCAAAAATAATAAAAGGCATTTCAACAAGAAAGAAGTGTTATTATGTGTAACAGAAACGTAGTATGTTTTGAAACAGTCACTGGCACACAGCTGGACATTGCAATCCGAACAGTAAGAGCCATGTTTCTCTGTGCACTTTTCTGATTTTTTTCTGTACAACATCAGTGCCTGAACCACAGAATCAACACACCCATTGTGTTAGTGTACTGTACCACAGTGCAAGGCTGGGTGACTTCCACATTTCCCGACAGGTACATTGACAACTGCTGCATCATAAACAGTGCTAAGTGGGTTAACATCTTTCTTCTCCTTCCAGTTCACTGTGATCACTTTGCCTTTTTGCCATGAATTCCCCCAGCCTATGAGCGTGATGTAGTCACACAGTGCTACATGCATTACTTTTACTATCCATGCCAACTTCTTATGACCAATTCACATTGTCTTCACTATCGCTTGATTGAACTAATGGTTCAGCTTTGGTTTGTTCTAAAAACTGCCTTTGTAACTTTCTGTAGACACCATTGTGTGTTTTGGTGGAAGGTTCCTCCCCAGTCTTGAATACTGATGGAAAGTCATCACTTTTTTTCTTTGCAGTATGTTGCTTCATCCACAAGATGATAGCAGAATACTCCCCAGAGCATTATTCATGCTTACAGCTCAATATCTAATAAAAACCACTTAACCCAGCAAATACTTGGGGTTAACCATTTTTACATAGCATTTCAGGCCCAGGAGACATTCAGCACTAACCCCAAGGAGGTTAATGAAACACAACTTAATTTGTGTGGTATATTGGCGTGATGGACTTGTTAATAAGAAGGATTTCTTGTACTAAATATGTAACGTGTCCCAGTTAAGCCTCCTCACACCACTTCACAGTGAAATTTTGTTGGTAGGTCTCACTGCAGAGATGAATAAACATTTTACTGATGATTTGTAAGCGCTATGAAGACCCAAAGAAGTGTTTGTTAAGGTTGTGTTGCATAAATGCGCAACAGATGCATGTTTGCAGTGCGTAAAGTGTTACCAAAAAATTAAACAAAATGTAGATCGGTTAAAATCAAGGCAACACAGTATGTTCCATAAGCATCAGTAGATTTTTTACTAATGGAAAATTTGCTGGAGCAAAAACTTGCAACCACAGTGGCCATGCAAGAGCTGAGTCTGACACCTTACCTCTCCAATTTAAAACTACTAATCAACCTTATGTTGTGTTTTAGCGAAGAAAACCCATACACCACACAGAGACTGATCTGACCAGTAGCACTAACATCTGCACTACAGTTCTCCCCAAAAAATAACTTTAACATGATCAAAACAAGAGCCATGAAGGTAGATTTAAGTCAGTTATTAACAATCAAGGTAAGTAGTGACCACCCTCCCAACTTTCCAAAAACTGCTCTGTGAAAAGTCCCTAAAAGATTAAAAGCTCTTGATGCCCATAAAGACTAATGGAATAGACACAGTGAGCCCAGAGCAGTGACAGGAACAAGGGGATACATTAGAAATTACAACTGGGAACAGAAGCAGTCCACAAATCAACCTGCCCACAACCACACGCAGAACAGACCACCTCTTCCCAATAAACGGAGCCATAGGACCTGTTGATCTGCAAAGTTCAAATAATACTAAGTTACAGAAAGACAACTTCCAAAGATGGCTAGAAGGAAAATAACACTGTTGAGGAAAGGTAATAAAGAATGCTGTGGGCACATACTATATTTAAACAGTGGTTGCGAAACTGCAAAAAAATCTTTTAAGAAAAATTGTACCAATTTATCTCATTTATTTTCAACTTATTTACCTTATTCTTAGGAACTAAAATCAAACAATAGCTGTGTGGTTTGTGCAAAAATTATGCATGTAACTGAAATTAACAGAATGATGGGTTTTAACAGAAAGCAAACATCATTTCCATCCTAATATTACTAACTGATGGGTACTAATGCAACACATGGAATAAAACTTTCCTTTTCAATAGTGTTAAGGTTCAATTTTAAATTGAAGTAAAGGTTGGCCACAAATTTGGTCTTTTTGCATTATATTTTATTTTCAGGACACAGGTCACAAAGTATCCTTTATTAAATAAGCTTTTATTTATATGTAAAGTCATAGTGTACTAAGCAGAAATAACTTAATATATCTGGTGTATAGGTTATTTTGTACAGAAGCAATACTCAATGACCCACAGAGGTGTGTATTAGGTTGACTGGTGCTGTACGACTGCTTTGTGGGTGCCTGTGGCTCCCACTGGCTCTCTGCAACCCTAAACGTCATAAGTGAGTTAGAAACTGGTTGGATAGTGGCGGTCCAATCACATTTTTTTCTTCTTTATCTTTCCCATAGCAGTCTAGGGGTATGCTGAACTCCCACTGTACCTCACCTTGGCATGCAGTCTGCTATTGCCCTGTTACTACGTCCCACAACTAAGGTGTGGCGTTTTGACTTTTTGTGAGGGCACAGGTTTGTTTTTTTTTTTTTTAATGAAGATCAACCAAGTTCACTCTGTTTACTTCACCCCATCAAGAACAGAATTCAAACAAATCTTCGGAAAGTAAAATTAATTCTAGTAATGACACATGATTCTGTATGCTTCTAAGTTTATAAAGCAGTTATTAAAACAACAAAGTTTTGATTTCAAAGAATATACATACGTATCAATTAAAGAGCCTTTGATTTAATGATGCTAAAAAGGGCAACCATCTAGACATTTAAAATTAAATTACAGGAAGCACCAAAAGACAGACCTACAGTCAAAAACAAGAAAATGGAACTGCATGGTAAGATGTGCTATAGACGTGGAGCTTTAGATTTATCAGCTTACCTGTAGATAGAGTGTCATACAATATGGCACATTCTGTGCTGCACTTACCATTTTGAGCAAATATTGAAAGTTTTACACATGCTGCTCCCTGCCTGAACAAAGCAAAAAGCAAGATATCAGATTGTATTGATTTATAAATGAAATAAATTAGCTTACGATAATTTTATTTGTATAAAATATTTTAAAAAATAAAGGAGTTCATAATACATCAGAATTTATCGGGTAGAAGTTCCATTTCTTTTTTAATTCTGTTTTCAATCAGCAATGTGAGGTTTGATTCAATCCTTGGTATGTTGTAGCTGACAAAAACTTGTTTGCCAGTCTTCTTGGCTGCAATACAAAATAAAAAAATATATATGTAAAAGCATATTTTTTGGAATTTACATCACAGAATAATAGGTTTAGTCCATTATGGCACATATAAAAAAAATTAAAAAAAACAGGATTTTGTGATAACATGACCATGGTGATTACGAAAATAGATAAACTTTAGCAGTCTGGGAAATAGAACGTAGCAGGTTATAAAGTAAATGTAAATTACTAAAGGAATCTGAGGCTTTAATAGTGGCTTCTCCAGTAATAACTTAACATTTGCAGACCCAATTCATATAATTCAGAGTCCCAGACAGGGCTGGGTTGGAGATTATCCCGACAGCTGTTCACTAAGCAGGAACCAGTTCTGGATGGGGCACGAGTCTGTCACTGGAAACTCAATAGTGCAGGGTCAATTCAGCACCAGAGCAGGAAAAACCACCAAAGCACTGGAAACGCAACACAGCAGCGATACCCACTATGCCCTCCCCCAATAGTCATTTTTTGTTTTGTTTATAACAAGACTGATGTAACATAGATTGGTACAAATCAAGGCCTTGGCCCGGTGTCTGCGGATTTTGCACATTCACCCCATATTTGGTTGGGGTTTCTCCAAATATTCTGATTTCTGAAAACATTTCAAATGCATACAGTTTAGATTACTTGCAACTTTAAACTGCAGCATAGTGAGCGAGTATGCAAGAATGAAGGCACTTTATGATGGCCCATCCAAAGCGGGCTGGAGGCTTTCTGTAAAGATAGATAGATAGATAGGTGGTCAGGAAAAATAATTGAACCCATTAATGTTTTGCTTAAATGTACAAAGTCAGGAATCATGCCATACAGTAAGAAAAGCAGTGTTGCTTATTATCCAGGGTAGAAGTCAGACTCCTAGGGAGTACATTTACTCAGACAAGCTTAATTGGAGCTGATTACATCAGATTAGTTTAAATACTCTGTGTTATCTATAGTGTTAATTTAAAATTGAAATCAGGTAAAAGATACTACTTAATAACATTTTATGAAAAATCAAAATGGTCCCTCACTAACTGCGATACATTTTATTATTTAGTTTTAAGCGATTTCTTTACGTTTGTGTAATTATGTATGAATTATGAAACATGCAAGTAAAAGTATATTTTAAAAAAAAACAGCCTACATATTCATAAATCTTGTTATCCATAAAGAACTCTACTAATAAAAATATATTTTCAGCTATCTAAGATTTTAAACATTCAGTAATCCCTCCTCCATCGCGGGGGTTACGTTCCAGAGCCACCCGCGAAATAAGAAAATCTGCGAAGTAGAAACCATATGTTTATATGGTTATTTTTATATTGTCATGCTTGGGTCACAGATTTGCGCAGAAACACAGGAGTTTGTAGAGAGACAGGAACGTTATTCAAACACTGCAAACAAACATTTGTCTCTTTTTCAAAAGTTTAAACTGTGCTCCATGACAAGACAGAGATCACAGTTCCGTCTCACAATTAAAAGAATGCAAACATATCTTCCTTTTCAAAGGAGTGCGTGTCAGGAGCAGATCATGTCATAGAGATAGAGAAAAGCAAACAAATCAATAGGTCTGTTTGGCTTTTAAGTATGCGAAGCACCGCGGCACAAAGCTGTTGAAGGCGGCAGCTCACACCCCCTCCGTCAGGAGCAGAGAAAGAGAGAGAGAGAGAGAGATAGAGAGAGACAGAGTTTGTTTTTCAAGAAAAAATCAATACGTGCCCTTTGAGCTTTTAAGTATGCAAAGCACCGTGCAGCATGTCGTTTCAGGAAGCAGCTGCACAAAAGATAGCAACGTGAAGATAATCTTTCAGCATTTTTAGACGAGCGTCCGTATCGTCTAGGTGTGCGAACAGCCCCCCTGCTCAATCCCCCTACGTCAGGATCAGAGAAAGTCAGCGCAAGAGAAAGAGAAAAGTAAGCTGGGTAGCTTCTCAGCCATCTGCCAATAGCGTCCCTTGTATGAAATCAACTGGGCAAACCAACTGAGGAAGCATGTACCAGAAATTAAAAGACCCATTGTCCGCAGAAACCCGCGAAGCAGCGAAAAATCCGCGATATATTTAAATATGCTTACATATAAAATCCGTGATGGAGTGAAGCCGCGAAAGGCGAAGCGCGATATAGCGAGGGATTACTGTAGTTCTTCTTCTGAACTGCAATACGCAGCATTATTTATTATATGGGATAAATGTAAGACAAAGAAATAATTGAGCTTAATTGTAAAATGGCTTATAACAACTTTGTCTAAATATAAGAAAGTGAGGAAAGCAGCAAAACAAAAATTGGAGAGACGCATTTGATTTTTAAAACACAACTTAAAATGCAGTATAAATAAATATGATTTAAGCTGTTCTGCAACTAAAATCTTTCCAAACTGTACATTTCAGCTTAGCATTTATTGCATAACTAGCAAAATACCCGCGCTTCGCAGCGGAGAAGTAGTGTGTTAAAGAGGTTATGAAAAAAAAAGCAAACATTTTAAAAATAACGTAACATGATTGTCAATTTAATTGTGTTGTCATTGTTATAAGTGTTGCTGTCTTTTATATATATATATATAAAAGGGTTTTCAGGATTGGGGTGATGTGATCATACTTTCGCACCCTCATCAGGATCCTAGCAGCGCTGTTCTGAATATACTGGAGTCTCTGGATACTCTTGCCAGGAATCCCAACGAGGAGCGCATTACAGTAATCCAGTCTGGAAGAGACAAAGGCATGGACGAGCTTCTCTGCCTCTGCCAGGGTGTGAGTAATGGGCGGAGTTTGGCAATGCTGTTGAGATGGTAAAAAGATGACTTACAGAGATATTTGATGTGGGTGTCAAATGTAAGTTGATAGATAGATAGATAGATAGATAGATAGATAGATAGATAGATAGATAGATAGATAGATAGATAGATAGATAGATAGATAGATAGATAGATAGATAGATAGATAGATAGATAGATAGATAGATAGATAGATAGATAGATAGATAGATAGATAGATAGATAGATAGATAGATAGATAGATAGATAGATAGATAGATAGATAGATAGATAGATAGATACTTTATTAATCCCAATGGGAAATTCACATTCCAACACCCAAATTTGTAACAGATGTGGAAAGAGGAATATTTTGGCCAGAGAAAGTAATACTGGTGATGGTAGAAGAGCGGAGATGATGTGATGTACCAACTAAGATGGCTTCTGTTTTGGATCTATTCAACTGAAGAAAATTGAGCCTCATCCATGCCTCTCTCTCCTCCAGGCAGGTAGTCAATGTAGATGTTGGCAGAGGAGCAGTAGAGGAGGTGGGAGTAGTCCTGAGGTAAAGTTGAGTGTCATCGGCATAGCAATGGAAAGATAAACCATGTCTGCCAATGACAATTCCAAGGGGGAGCATGTAGATGGTAAAAAGGATAGGGCCCAGCACAGAGCCCTGTGGAACACCACAGGTGACGTTGTGGGTGTAGAACTTTGCGCTGCCAAGGGCGACATGCTCAGTTCTGCCAGTCAGGTATGATGTAAACCAATTTATAACATTTCCTGAGAGTCCAATAGTGTATTACAGGCGGTGAAGAAGGATGTTATGGTCTATTGTGTCAAAAGCAGCTGTCAGGTCAAGGAGGATAAGTAGTGAAGGAGAACCAGTATCTGCCGTCATCAGAAGATCATTGGTGACCCTGACCAGGGCTGTTTCGGTGCTATGGCCAGGGCGAAAACCAGACTGAAACTTTTCAAATAGGTTATTCAGTTTGAGATGATCATGAAGTTGTGCTGCAACTATTTTTCCAGAACTTTAGAGAGAAATGGAAGATTGGAGATGGACCTATAGTTAGAGAGAACTTCAGGATCCAAGGTGGATTTTTTCAGTAGAGGTCTGATGACAGCAGTTTTTAGTGCAGAAGGAATATGCCCAGCCAGGAGGGACTGATTTATGATCCTGGTGATAAGTGGAGAGACGGCAGAAATGTTGGCCCTCAACAAGTGTGAGGGAAAAGGGTCCAGAGAACTAGTAGACGGTTTCATTTTCCTGATGACATCCTCCACCTCTTCCCGTGTGGCAACAGAGAAAGAGCAAAGAGGCTGGACAGTCTCAGACAATGAGTCAACAGTTGGGAAGGGCAAGATATCCTTGGTAGAGAGGTGTAAACAGATATTATCAACTTTTTGTTTAAAAAAGTTGATATACATGTTGCACCTCTCATCGGTGGTCTCAGAATGGACTGGTAAAGGAGGTTTGAGAAGATGATTTATAGTAGAAAAAAGTTTTTTAGGGTTCCTGGAGCCATTTCTGATGATAATGGAATAAAACTTGGACCGTGCAACCTTCAGGGCTTCTGCATACGTCCTCATGCGTTCCCTGTAAGCCTGTTTATGAACAGTCAGCCCAGAGGCCTTGAGCCACCGCTCAAGGACACGCCCAGCCACCTTCATTTTTCGCAGCTCGCAGGTATACCAAGGTGCTGAGCACGAGAATGAGACGGACCTGGATGTTAAAGGGGCGTGGAAGTCCAGGAGACTGCTCAGGGACTGGTTGTAAAAATCCATGAGGTCAGCAACAGAGAGGGAGCTGATAAAGTCAGAGCAGAGAAATGTAAGGTCCAAGGCCAAGGCATCCACATTGATATTCTTCAGATTTCTGAAACAGATCTGTCGTTTTGGTTTGATACGGGGGGAGAAAAAGGGCAGCTCCATTGACACTACTTTGTGGTCTGAAATACCAAGATCATATACCTGTTGATTTCTGATTGAGGCACAGTTTGAAATGACTAAGTCAAGAGTGTGACCCCTAGAATGTGTGGGAACATCAACATGTTGTTGTAGGTTGAGTGAATCTAGCAGCTCAAGGAACTCAACAGTGAGATAACCTGTGGGATTGTCAACATGAATATTTATATCTCCTAAGATTATGATGTTGGCAGAAGTAGCACAGAGTGTTGTGAGAAGATCAGTCATTTCCGGAATAAAGGCAGAGTTGGGTTTTGGAGGTCGATAGATAAGGAGAACAGTCATGGGAAACGGGGGCTTACATTTAAATGCAAGGCACTCGCAAGAAGATATTGCAGGTATCGAGATAGGGGACAACCCCAGGTCCTGACGATGGATAATAGCTAGTCCACCACCACGCCCAGTGCTGCGAGCTGCCTCCAAGTAACTGTAGCCAAGTGGACAGGCTTCATTTAAGGCAGAGTAAACCTCTGACTGGTGCCAGGTTTCTGTCAGACACATGAAGTCAAGTCCTTTCTCCCTGATGTGTTCTTCAATCAGTGTGGATTTATTGCTGATAGATTGAGAATTAAATATTTCAAATTTAACCAATGACTGTGAAATAAATCTCTGTACAGGACGCAAAACATTAAAATCCACTCCACGCAGCTTAGAATCCACTGCACATAATAAATCCAGCTGGGGGTGTGAAGACCATGCGATATTTCTGTCAGTGGCTCGGGTGTATCCCATGCTAGAGTGCAGAGATCTCACGATACTTCCAGTGTTGATAGTAATTGGAGAGACTGGCGGAGTTGTGAGTTGGAATAACTGAACGCCATTCAGACTGAAGAGGTAGGGAGGAATGCTATCCAGACAGCGCCGTAAAATCTAAAGCAGTATATCCGGGCAACAGGTGAGTAGACAACAAAAAGCTTAACTTAACATAACTTAATAAAATCCATAAAGTCCACAGCAAACGGTAGAACAGTATATCCAGACAGCAAGTGAGTAGGCAACAAAACCTTGATAAACACTTGATAAAATCCGTAAAATCCACGGCAGACGATAAAACAGTACAAGAAAGCTTTCAGAAAAAGTACAAAACTTTCTAATGAAAACTAATAGAAAAATAGTAAATTAATAATATTAGTAAAATATAAATAATAGTAAAAACATTAAACTCAAACTCAGAGTCAGAGGGAGAAGCGGCGAACAATCAACGCCAGCGTCCTCTCACCTTTGCTTGAACTCTTGTTCTTTATTTCGCCTTATACAATTTCTTGTATTAGGAATTTGGTAGTTTTCGCATACCCCTTGGGGTCAGAGCGCAGGGTCAGCCATTGTACAGCGCCCCTGGAGCAATTACAGGTTAAGGGCCTTGCTCAAGGGCCCAGCAGAGCAGTGACGGGGATTCGAACCGGCAACCTTCGGGATACCAGCGCAGCTCCTTAGCCTCAGAGCCACCACTCCGCCAGGTGAGGAAGTGGATCTTATTAACTAAAATACAAGAAGGAATAAACAAAGAAAAGAAAATACACAACTGCTTATCCCTCACTATTGGAACAATAAATATACTAGCTGCAACAGTAATGCTGCTCTCTGTTCAGCAAAAACAATGCAGGATTTCCTTAAATGTAAAGCCACAAATTTGGCAACTGATAGGCCCTTGGGACAATAATAAAGGTGGACGATAATAAAGGCACATCCATTTTTATTCACATACACACTGAATAAATATAAAAAAAGTGTTATGAGAGAGTCATTAAAACATATAACCTGTGAAGAGTGCTGTGGAATAACTTTAATACAGCAATTCTAATAGCACAAATCACATCCACAATTCCAATAAAAATACAGTGAAGGATTATTGTTGTGAGTGGCTGAAGGGACAATCTAGCAAACCCAGTTTATGACATGTCATTAATAAAGTTACCACACCATAATAGTTTGCTTTTTAAAATACACATTAAGAAAAATTCTGTAGACTGAGAATAAATGTTCAGTCTGTATAATGAATTTAACTTCTTGTGTTCTTGGACCTTCTCTATAACCAACCAAACTTCAGAAGAAACTATGACTCTTGGATGTGTGCCCATTTTTAATTAAATAACGCCTGCACTGCTCTTGCTTTATCTAAAATAACCAAGAAGGCAAGCATAATTAACAATATAAGAAAACTACAAAGGAAAGAAATTACTGTAATAGAGGCATTTCCTCTAAACACAACATCAGAACTAACATTATGGTTTAAAAGTATACAAGATCACTAAAACACAAATCAGAAATGCCAGTGTGACAATGACTTATTCATTCCTGAGAATTTCTGTTAATATTTGTTAAACAAATAAATTTCATCTTTTAATGGTGTTTGTAATAATGGGTCATGTTAATTTTTTTGACTAATACTGAATTGAAATCTTTGAGAGGTATCTGTGTTTTTTGTCTTGCTAGAATGGGTATGCTTGGTACACAGATACAGTAGCTTCAGTTAAATTGTCCATCTTTAAATTCACTTAATCTAGGTCAAAATGTTTAGGGGAGGGGGGAACCGATTCATTGAGTGCATGGCAGATGGCAAGCCTTTCAAAAGTATCAGTCTCTCTCAAGTCACACTCAGTGGTCCAACGGGAGTTGCCAATTAACCTAACAAGCAAGCCTTTGAGATGAGGGTTAATCCATACTACAAAGAGAGAACCTATGGACATGCAAACCCCCATACTGACGATGACCACACATAGTCCCAGATTCCTGTGGTCAAATCCTATGAGGCCATGGTGCCAAAAGAAATAGGAAGAAGGTTATGTTTAAATACAGATCATTTCTTACAGTCTTTACACAATGATAATGGGCAGTGAAATTAAAATAAAATAACCGTTCCTTTAATATAGCCATTGCTCCACATGAGGTGTTTTTTTTCCACTCAAAAAAGACTGCCTTACTCCAAGAGGCATATCTAACAGTAGACAGGCCAAGCCTCTGCCTCTATCATGTTCCATAGTATATGGCAGCCTAACATTATATTACCTAAATTTTGTGTTTAACAAAAAACAGACTGTAATAGATAAACTGTAAAATAAATCTGTCACAATGATACAGTGGTTAGTACTGTGCTCTCACAGATAAACACTCCTGGGTTTGAATTTCAAAACTGATTACAGTGGAACCTCGGTTCACAACCATAATTCGTTCCAAAACTCTGGTCGTAAACCGATTTGGTCGTGAACCGAAGCAATTTCCCCCATAGGATTGTATGTAAATACAATTAATCCGTTCCAGACCATACGAACTGTATGTAAATATATATATATATATATATTTTTAAGTTTTTAAGCACAAATATAGTTAATTAAACCATAGAATGCACAGTGTAATAGTAAACTAAATGTAAAAACATTGAATAACACTGAGAAAACCTTGAACAACAGAGAAAACTAACACTGCAATAGTTCGCGCTATAGCGCTACCAACCGCTGGCTAAAAACACTTTTTTTTTTTTTTTAAATGAGTTTTAAGCACAGGGGAAAAAATGAACATTTGAAAAAATTTGTAATTTAACAAACCACCAAGAAAAGTAACATTGCATCAATGCACGCTACGAACCAATCGCTGTAAACAGAAGTGAAAACAAAATCAAGCCCAGTGCATTCTTTAACTGCCTTCTAAGAGCATACATTCTGCCTTTTGGTGACGTATGCTTTCTACATGTACTTAATAAACAATGTAAGAGTTTATCTGCTGATCCTCTCGTGTTTACTCCACATCAACAGTCTGTTGGATACATTAAGTAAATATAAAAGTTAAACATACCTAATCGCTGGGCGAGACAATTTGATGTGGTGTCAGATGTATCCCCAAGGACTAAAGTAGATAAAGGAACGGAATCCTACAAGAAAACATTTGGATAAGATTTAAAAATATTGAAAAATTATTGGTATGAAAGGTCTATAACAACAAGTTTTGAAGGATTCTAAACTATACAAAGCTTAATTATCTGAATGCTTGTTGAAGAGTGTTCTATTTTAAAATGTACAGCCTCTATAATGGTGTCAAATTATGAACAGACCATGACATTATCACTTTGTACACCAAACTAATGTTTATATTTCACCATCCACACATGCTGGAAAATTGGAGGATCAAAGTAAAGTGCATATTTAGAATAGTGCACCATTTTACATATAGTTTGTAGCACTACTTTGAAAAAAATGAGAAAATTTGCCATGCATTTACTTGCTGTTCAAAGGCCTGCAATATACTGCCGTTTAAATTACGCTATTTTATAAGGTAGTTTATGACAGGCTTATGATCAAAAAGTAATAGCAATCAAGACAAGATCATTTATGACAACTTCTGAAAAAAAAATCGTGGCATTGACTTAAGTACATCCATTCTGTTAATTTTCGGATCTTGTTTTTCATTTGATTGCAGGCTCAAAGGTGGAAACATCTCTGGACAGGTTGCTAGTCTATCACACACATACACACACACACTGTACATACAGTGGGGGAAATAAGTATTTGATCCCCTGCTGAATTTATAAGTTTGCTCACTTACAAAGAAATGAACAGTCTCTAATTTTTATGGTAGTTTCATTTTAATAGAGACTAGGGGGCTCCGCCCCCTGCTCGCCAACCCCTGTGTTTGGTTTACCAGATATACAATACAATTTATTTTTTGTATAGCCCAAAATCACACAAGAAGTGCCGCAATGGGCTTTAACAGGCCCTGCCTCTTGACAGCCCCCCAGCCTTGACCCTCTAAGAAGACCAGAAAAAATTCCCAAAAAAAAAAAACCCTTGTAAGGAAAAAATGGAAGAAACCTAGGGAAAGGCAGTTCAAAGAGACACCCCTTTCCAGGTAGGTTGGGCGTGCAGTGGGTGTCAAAAAGAAGGGGGTCAATACAATACAATACATAGAACAGAATAAATCTTGAATACAGTATAAAAATAAAAATTCTTGAAGTACGGAGTAGAATTTCACATTAGATGATATCACATAATATGATTTGGATTTGTTTAAAGTCCTGGAGACCTCATTCATCAAGCTGCCTCCCCCATTTTGCCATTCCACATCTGAAAAAGCGCTAATCTGATGAAAGGACCCCTCATTCCCACGTCCCCATTCATCAGGGATGACTTTACCTTAGGCAGGCAATCTACAATTTAAAGAGATTGTTATTTTCTTGTGAATTGTTACATATGCATTATTTTCACTTTTACTTTAAAAACTTTTGTAAAAACAATACTTGTTTCTTTATTTCCTGCCCCGCGCGTGGTTACATCTCTTTCTTCCCAGACGTATAATACTGCTCGTGTTGTGAAGGGTGTTGCGGCTGAACGTACGCTAAGGATATGCCTTTGGATCATTTGCTGTCTTTTTGATGCTTGCTAGCTGCCTCTTCTGCCTGTCGTTGTTTTAAGAGCTCGGAGCACATGATGCTTGCCTGCCAAAAGCAATCCAACAACTGCTAGCTTAGAGGTCCGTGGACTTGTTTTAAATGATGGCTCACTGCCTGGTCTCACGTGACGTTGTAAAAGCAATACCTGTCTTTTATTTCTGGCCCCGGGCGTGTTTGAATTCTTTCCTGCAGGATGTATAACGCTGCTCGCGTTCGGTTGAGGTAGCTGCTGTCGAGCTGCCCTTTGATCTTTTTAAAGCCTGTACAGCCACTGTTCTTTTTGCTATGGCCCTGGGACAATCTCTTGGCACCAAGTCTCATGTTTACAGTCCCCACGAGAAGCACCGTGGCAAGTCTCCTTGGTCTCGCGGGTCTTTAAAATGTCTTTTGAGATTATCACGTATCACTTGCATTTGCTTTCCATTCCAGGATTTTCTTTTATATAGAGAGAGACAGAATATCAACCAAAAATCCAGAAAAAAAAAACAACACATTACATAAAAGTTATAAACTGATTTGCATGTCATTGAGAGAAGTAAGTATTTGATCCCCTACAACCCAGCCAGAATTCTGGCTCCTACAGATTGGCTGTGTGCCACATCAATCACTCAATTACAGATACTACCCATCTCAACTCGTTATGTGTATAAAGTACAGTACTACTCTCCACAGAATCAGTTTCTTCCATTCCAACCTCTTCACCACCATGGGCAAGACAAAAGAGCTGTCAAAGGGCATCAGGGACAAGACTGTAGATCTGCACAAGGCTGGAGTGGGCTACGATTCCATCAGCAAGAAGCTTGGTGAGAAGGTGACAACTGTTGGTGTGATTATTTGGAAATGGAAGAAATATAAAATGACCATCAATCACCCTTGGTCTAGGGCTCCATGAAAGATGTTTCCTCATGGGCTGAGGATGATCATGATAAAGGTGAGGGATCAGAACAAAAATGCACAGGAGAAGCTTCTTAATGATCTGAAGGCAGTTGGGACCAGAGTCACTAAGAACACCATTTGCAATGACTACACCGTAATGGATTGAAATCTTGCAAAGTCCCCCTGCTCAAGAAGACACATGTACAGGCCCAGATGTTCACTGGCAAACTTAAGATGGGCTTCCAGACCAAGGATGATTATCATTTTTTATTTCTTCCATTTCCAAATAATCGCACCAACAGTTGTCACCTTCTCACCAAGCTTCTTGCTGATGGTCTTGTAGCCCACTCCAGCCTTGTGCAGGTCTACAATGTTGTCCCTGACATCCTTTGACAGCTCTTTGCTCTTGCCCATGGTGGTGAAAAGGTTGGAATGGAAGAAATTGATTCTTTGGACCGATGTGCGAGCTGAGATCAGGAATATCTGTAATTGATTGTAATCTGTGTGCCACATGGGCACACAGCCAATCTGTAGAAGCCATAATTCTGGCTCGGTTGTAGGGGATCAAATACTTATTTCACTCAATAACATGCAAATCAATTTATAATTTTTATGTAATGTGTTTTTTTCTGGATTTTTGGTCGATATTCTGTCTCTCTCCTTTAAAATGAAACTACCATAAAAATTTCTTCCTAAGTGAACAAACTTACAAATTCAGCAGGGTATCAAATACCTATTTCCCCCACTGTACACCGAGTCACTCTGATCCAACAATCAGCCTACCACAGGGGATCTGGGGGGTAACAGGAGAAGTCTATGAATACAAGGGAGGAAAAAAACCTTTTGTTCTCCAATACAATAGATGAAAGAAAAGTTTTGCTGCATTATTAAACCGGCATTGCCTGAGTTGTGATCCATTCTCTTTGTCATTCTCACACAATTCTGTTATGTTCAGCAGATTGTTGGACTTTTAATACGAGGTGCTTTAAGTGATACTCGACAATAATTATTTTAGCACGCACAAAAAAGAAAATTCAATTAGATGGGAATGCCTTGCGAAAGTGAACAAAACCGTTTTAGAAATAGTTGCTGCCAGCATCCAGAACATCCAATTAGAAGGTAATATGATCTTTTGTGAAAATAACGAACGCAATACTCACGAATCTGCTGCACATTGCTACAGCCAAATTATCCAGCACCGGCGTAGTCCCGACCCAAAGGAAAAAACACTCTCTCATTTTCATCACATGGAAATGGATGACCTGTTCCAAAATCTTTTCCGAGAAGTTATGCATAGAAATCGCACCTTCACAACATTCGGGCAGTGAATTTGCACTTTCTGCAACTTCCATCTTTCTCACCACGCTGCTGTTGCCGCCGCCTTCTACATGACAACACGAGATTCATCACTTCCGGGTTTGTGAAGTCCGTGATGCGCAGTCGCAGGCAGAAACAATCAATCATCGAACACCAGCAGTGTCGAGGAAGAAAGAGGGCGTGGAACGTACGGTACCATCGTCTTAGCGCAGTGTATGACGGTCTGTGAGTAAGTAATTAACGATGTTTGTAGTCCACTGCTATGAACTTTTCAAATATGTTATTACGTTCAAGCAGCTGGCCGGTACCATTGGAAAACATGTTAGTTGGCAAAATAGTATAGAATAGCTGCACCTTCTGCACGCACCACATGTTAAATTGCGTTTTACCATCACTCGTTGTAAATAGAAAGTAACATTCTGAAACCTCAAATCGCCTCAAGGGTTCCATGGAAAAAGAAAAGTAATCTAAAAAATTAAACTCATAAAAATTGCTTTATGAACACAACAAACATTTATATCACTTCACATTTAAGTACGCACTTGAAAAGAAATTGAATTAAATTTTAACAAATTACACAATTTATTCATGCATACAATTCTTTCTTGTACCACTTCATCTTTTCTCACCCATACAGCTTGGTCCTTTACCTCCTCCCTAGTCAGACCCTTTTCCTTCAGATCTTCTTTTAATTTATCCATCCACCTCCGCTTTGGTAACCCCCACTTTCTCTTCACCTGTACTTCCATTTCCATTACTCTTTTTGCCACTTAATCATTGTCTGTCTTCATCACATGTCCATGCCACATCAGCCTAATCTCTGGCATTTTCATAGATATATATCCCACTTTTGTTGTACCTCTGATGGTCTCATTTAGTATTCTGTCCTTTTTTGGAACTTATGTATCCATCACAACATTCTAATTCCTGCCTCATCCAGCTTCACCTCCTGCACTTCCTTCACTGCCCATGTCTTAACTGCATACATCATTGTTAGTCTTACCACTGTTTAAAGAAAAAAAAAAACCTTACCTGTAACCTGATACCTTCTTCCAATTGTTCCATCCACACAGCACCTTATGGGTTTTCAATACCAGGTTCGCCAAAAATGTCCTCTTTCAGTTTATTATAAGACAAACCATGGAACTTTCAGCACAAATACATAAAAAGGATCCATCTTTTGACAGCAAATGTAATATGAAGTGGTGGTAGCAGCACTTTATCTGGATCTATCAAGCTAGATCTGATGATGTTGATGGCACCAAGCTCTGGCTTTTTTTAGCTGGCCATTCCTTCTGAACCCAACGTAACCTCTTGGCTGTGCTGTCCAACAAACAGAGAAAACCTGGGAATTTTGTATGCTCTGACTGCTGGCCCAGTAGGATACACAGAACTTTCAAGTCCCCATATATCAATCAACAGTGCTCATTGTAGTTAATTTTTTGAAGAAGATTTTCAAAGCTTTAAGCATACCTTTTCATTTTACAAAATATTAAAATGAATTAACAGTGTCATAAAATATCGATATTTAACCAATTATAGTCCAAAAACCTATTTAACAGCTAAAAATTATGTTTTGCAAAAAAATATTATGTGATGGAGAAAATGCCTTTCATTTTTTAATTCAGCACCCAAAACGATATGAAAATAACATGAAATAATCAAAACTACAGTTTGATACATGTGTATTTTCTCACATAAAAAATAACTATAACAGTGCTACACCATACTAATATAAGCCAAAATCTAATAATCATCCAGCATGAATTCCCCCATACAATAACATGCACAAATAATACATTATAGAAAGAATTAGGGCAGCTTTTACACAATGAAGTGCCACCCAGACCCCTATGATCTGTCTGTACACAAAATATTGATTAGTATGAGGTTACATGCACCTGCAACTGTTTTCCCTTTCCCTTGTTTTAAATGTTCTGTGACCATTCTTTATAAATGAAGTCATATATACTATGGGGTTTTTAGCCTGTCTTTATTTGATGTCGACTTCAGTCTTAATATAAATGCACAATTTAAAATAGTTCAGTTACCAGAAATGTTTCCAAGTATAGATTTTGGAGGTAATGATTCAGTTGGTGAAATGTAGAATATCCTGAAGTTAGTGATGCATGTCTGCTATCTGCTAGTAGCAACATATGCTTGTAATAAGTGTGCCTCCCCAAGCAATCTGGTATTTGTGTGTTAATTTTGAATCATCTTTTTAACAAGCCAAGCAACAAACTTTTTTTTTTTTTTGCATGCCAAAACATTTGTCAAAAAAGGACAACCCTTTTTAAGGAGAACTTGTACCCATAAAATGTTGCTTGTGTTTTTTTACTGAATCAAAACACCAGTATTAGCATTTAGCATTAATGCTTTATGCAAGAAAGAATGAGAGTGTATTTCAATATCTGACATTTAGAGGAAAGGTTGGTTTCTGGTGATTTATGGTAGATGAATTATAAAATTTAGAATGCAGTTGATAAGCATGATTTAAATTTTAGGTTTCTATCTATGTTAACCCGAAAGCTGAACAAAGGATGAAGAAAAAGTCAAATCAATTTTGCTTTTCCAGAGTTTTTTATGTTAGATCTGCGGATCACTCTAGACCAGGGGCGGACTGGCCATTAGGGCATTTGGGCAATGTCCGGTGGGCCGCAAACTCTGGTCTGGTCATGGGTCGGCCGTTTCATGAAATAAATTTTATGTACAGGTTACTGTTTGACATTAAAATTAATTTTCTAAACTACTAAACATTATCTGTTCGGTACTGCAATTTATATAGTCCTATATAATACAGTATACCGTATTGCGTCATCAAGTTGTTTTTAGTTGTCAGTACACAATTGTGCAGCGAAAAATTTGGTCACAACTGCCTTTTGTTTCGATACCGGTACATTTCGGTTAGCATATACATTATTGCAATTTATTTTATCTCATATCTAGTATTTAAATTGTTCGGTACTAATAATTAGTTTATATTATGTATTATGCATTTGATAATTAGTGGTTTTCAGCTGCGATTATTAGTATGATGAAATAAAGTTATAAAGCACAGGATAGGAATTTTTCATATTAGGACGGAACATTTATAGTTTATCGTTAAGTTAATGGAACATTTCAATCATGTGAAGTTTTCATTATAACCTCGGTTATAATTTATTCCATTGTAAATGAGCAGCTACTAGCCTACTAGGGTACTGGCACTTGGACATGACATTGACATTTGACATGTACTCTAATAATGTGTAAGCTGTGTTACTAAATTATTATTTTTCAATAAATTTTATTTCTAAGCATGTCGTCAAATTTGAAGCTGTGTCTAAACAACAGTGTACAGATTAAGCTTGGCAACAGTTTAGACAGAGTTCATGTCACTGGCTCATAGCAAGTAGCAAGCCGAGTACTCATCACAAATTTTAAGAAAATTACAATGAATGATAGGCCAAGTGGGCCAACCTCGTCATCCCACTTGTTGAAGGATACCTGGGCCAGTTTTGAGACCCAGTTCGCTCTTGCTGAAGACTGAGATAGTGGGGCTAGTAGAGAGTTTATACATGGACGAAGAGCATCAAAAGGCTGTTCATATTGAGCTGGCAATCTTCGGCATGAGTTTGGAATTTCAGTCCTTATCAGTAATTCAGGTAAGATAATGAATATATTGTGTTTTACAACAAAGCAGGTCTAGTCCAACACAGATCCAGAACTATCGATTGACATGTTTTACTTTTTAGTAGTTTGAGAAATTATATTTTAAATCCACAGTTTAGCATCTGCAGTTACTGTAAGAATTAGGAAGCACAGTCACATTCCTCCCTTTGTTAATCCAAGACTGTCACATTATTGTCTTTCTGTTAAGCATTGGACAGATTTAAGAGTCTGCTTTTAATTTTATAAAGATGTGAAAAGGTCTGTTCTCCTTTTACCTTATTCAGTGACTGGAGGTAGAGATTTAGCAACAAAGATCCTAAAATTTGAAATGATCTACCAATGAGTATAAAACATGAATTATTAGTCTCAGCTGTTAAAAAGGTGGAAGTCCCCTTGTGTTATTTTAACATACTGTTTCTTTAGCTGCTGGTATCACAGTTTACACATTATCACTTTTCATAATTATTTATACAATATATTGTGATGGTAATTATATCTATAGACTGGTGCTAATTCTTAAGGCCCAATTCTTTCCTCGCTTATGTAGGCACTCCTGCCTTACCTTTGCTCAAGATGGCCTTCAAAAACAGTGTGCAAAGCTTCACAGTACAGGTAGAAGGGAGATGAGTCCTTGCCACAGACTGCTGTCTTCCATGGAACAATATCATAAAGCCTCCATTTACAGGTTGCCCTGTCATTCTTGGACGTTACACTGACAGCTTTGCACATTGTACTGTTTCATTTCCCTGAAAGGGTTTGGAAGGCAAATTGTCCTACTGTAGGCTTGCAAGCAATAAACTTTCTGATAGAAGAAATTAATCCTAGAAATCATTTTCTTCTGCATAATCTTTATAATTGAAATTTACAGTTTTGTCGATTATTATAATTGTAAATGACTTTTTTTGTGCATTTTTTAGTTTGTGGTATTTTGTAAAGCACTTAAGTCAAAGAGAAAAGTGTTAATAGTAAATTGAATGGTGACTTTTGAAAATACCTGTCCTCACAAAAAGACCATTTTAAATTAAAAAGTAACTCCAAACCAGGTATGTCATGCATATTTCTGTGGGAGTTTAACAGCTATTATCCATCCATCCATCTTCTAGCCTGCTAGGAATATATATTAAATATATTAAATGATACCCTACTTCTTTTACAGTATAACATAGGAGAAATCACCAAATGTGGAGAATGGAACTTCTGAGAGACCTAATCCTGAAGACTGATGATGAATACCCACAACTGCCTTCCTTTTTACAAGAAATGATTTGCACTACAGACTGTATTTGTACTTTTTGTCTATTAACAATGACAAATAATTTATACTTAATTCACACAATACAGTTTACATGGGTGGTGAAAAGGCATATAAAATTTGGCTTCACCATAATTTCCAGATGCAGGTCAACACATAGGAGAGAAATTCCAGCCTCCTCAGAAAAACTAAATCAGCTGAAGGAAAAAAAAAACTATAAAAATTTTAAACAACCTGAGGTACAAGGGGATTACTATAAAACATTATACTCCCCAGAATGTATACATAATCAGGCTTTAAAGGGAACAGTCACACTGTGTCTAATCTTTTAATAGTGAAAAGTACTCTTTCATGTGGGAGCTTTGAAAAATCAGAGGTGTGAAATGATGCAGCCATTTTTGGGTAATTCACCAGAAAATGTTGCACTGATTATGTCACTGTTGTAATGTTGCACTAAGGGAAAACTCACATCCCAAGAATCAATACTGAGGAAGAGGATGGGCAAGGATTACAAGGAACAGCCAAAATAGGACTAAATGAAAATGGCTGAGAATGAGGAGAATTACATCTTTGTAAAATAAAAAAAAATTAAAAAAAGATGGCCATAAAATTTTAATAGAAAAAACAAAGATTGCTGGTATTTTCACTTCATATTTTAGATTAAGAAATTAATGATATTGTACTTATGTCCATTCCTGAACCTGCCTTTGCCATTTACAGGGTTAGCATAGTCTTCCACACACTGACACAAACTCTTGCCTGGCCAATTTGCCTAAACACTGGAAGATGCCACACTACTGACAAAAAAGCCATCTGAACACACAGCAACCTCCCTGAGCATTAAACCCAGATCTTGGAAGTATGGGGTAATAGCACCAGCCACTTTCTCACTATAATATCTTAATAACAACCAAGAAGAAATATTAATACTGGCAAAGAATTCAAAAATAAAATAAAAGACCCTATTCATTAGACTTGACCATTTACTGGCCAGGCTTCTAGTGAATTCCTTAGGGTAAAAGACATACTGTAAGACAGAAAAGAATCAGGGTCTTTTAATTTCTATCTTTTTGTGATTTTTGGTGTGCTGCTAACTCAGAACACCTGGATTAATTTTTTAAACCATATTTTTTATTTTCATTATGTATCTGCATGTAGGTATTTACATTAAGAATGGCAACAATTTACCAATTTAGCGTCACCAATTTGTCTAGTATGCACTTCTTTGGAATATGCTGGGAAGCCAGAGTTGAATGACAGTGGAATTCATTGCAAAGATGGGATATTGATTTCATGTGTCAAGAGCTTGAAATTAGTCAATTGTTAATGATTGCCCATCATTCAAATTGTTCCATCATGAGTGGAGGAGGAGGTTCATTTTTATAATCCTTTGCCAAAGAACAGATGGGATTTGACTGCCATCCCCCTACTTAAAATAGAGATGCAAGTGAAGCTCTTCACAGGAAAAGGCAGGCCCTGCATACAGAACTTAACATCTTAACAACTAAAGAAACTGAACAACTTATTTATAAGTCTAGACAGCATTACTATGAACACGGAGAAAAAGCTAATAAGCTTTTAGCTCAACAAATTCATAAACAAGAAGTTCACAATGCAATACCAGTAATCACCAACAAGAATGGAGAAGAAATCATCGACCATAATAAAAATAATGCACACATTTAGAGATTACTATAAGTCTTTATATTCCACTGAGCCCAAAGAAGACAACACGCAATCTAATGCATTTCTGGATAATTCACAAATACCACAAATAGATGCTTTAAGTGCTGAGGAACTAGATAAACCTCTAACGCTAACAGAATTACTAGATGCTATAAAGTCACTACAAAGCGGGAAATCATCAGGCCCTGATGGTTACCCCGTAGAGTTTTATAAGAAATTCTCCACTCAGCTAGCTCCACTCTTATTGGTAACATTTACAGAAGCTAAAGACCACCAAATACTACCTCAAACATTTCGACAAGCATTAATCACCGTCTTTCCTAAACAAAATAAGGACTTGTTACAATGTGCATCATATAGACCAATTTCACTCCTGAATAATGATGTTAAGATACTCTCAAAAATCCTAGCTAGAAGGATGGAGAAAGTGCTGCCCTCGGTAATATCACAAGATCAAACTGGATTTATTAAAGGCCGACATCTATCTTCAAATCTCCGACGCTTGTTTAATGTTATATATTCACCAGCAAAATCAAACACCCCAGAGATATTACTATCATTAGACGCAGAAAAGGCATTTGACATGATCGAATGGAATTACCTTTTCACTGCATTGGAGAAATTTGGGTTTGGCCCGAATATTTGTGCTTGGATTAAACTACTGTATACCAGTCCAGAAGCTTCAGTTTGTATTAATAAAATTTGCTCAGACTACTTTAAACTAGAACGTGGTACCAGACAAGGATGTCCCTTGTCGCCACTGTTGTTTGCAATCGCTATTGAACCACTGGCGGTTCACTGCCGAAATTCTCATCAGATAAAGGGGATTGTCAGAGAAGGACTGGAACAGAAAAATTTCTCTATATGCAGATGATATGGTCTTATATATATCGGACCCAGAAAACACTGTCCCCTGCTGTTTTAACAGCACTAACAGAATTTCAAAAGATATCTGGTCTTAGAATTAATCTGAATAAAAGTATACTCTTTCCAGTGAACTCACAAGCATATAATATTAAATTAGACACCCTACCTTTTACCATAGCAGATCAGTTTAAATACCTAGGGGTAAATATCACAAGTAAACATAAAGCTCTTTATCAACAAAATTTTGGCGTCTGTATGGAAAAAATTAAGCAAGACTTGCATAGATGGTCAACCCTTCATCTCTCTCTAGCCGGAAGAATTAACATTGTTAAGATGAATATCCTTCCTAAACTTCTCTTTTTATTTCAAAACATTTCAATATATATCAATAAATCGTTTTTTAAACAGTTAGATTCAATAATAACCTCATTCATTTGGAACTCAAAACACCCACGTATCCGAAGAGCGACCCTACAAAGACCTCAGGCAGAAGGTGGCATGGCTTTACCTAATTTTCAGTTTTATTACTGGGCAGCAAACATACAAGCCATAAAAACCTGGACACAAATAAATGCACATACACAGGCTTGGTCTGCAATAGAAGTAAAATCCTGTAGTACTTCTTTATATTCCCTGCTCTGCTCTCCAATAAATGAAAGTTATCGCAAATATACTAATAACCCAATTGTGCTTTACTCACTCAGAATATGGAACCAAATTAGGAAGCATTTTAAGATGGAAAATCTTTTATCAGTGGCACCTTTGCAAGGGAACCACCTCTTTCAACCTTCGCAAGTATATCCAGTTTTTAATACCTGGAAAAGTTTTGGGATTAAAATGCTCAGAGATCTTTATATAGACAACATATTTACATCTTTTGAACAATTACGTTCAAAATTTAACCTCCCAGCTACACATTTCTTTTACTATCTTCAAATTAGAAATTTTGTTAAACAGAAATTGCCCGATTTCCCCCACCTTGCACCCTCCACAATGCTGGAAAAAATACTGCTCAATTCCGAGGAAACAAACACTATTTCCGCAATATATAAAATCTTATTAGAGTCCCTACCTTTCAAAGATCCAAGAGGACATTGGGAAGAAGATCTCTTAATCAATATATCAGAAAAGGAGTGGAAGGTAGCAAAGCAAAGAATTCACTCGAGTTCTATATGCGCAAAGCATAGAATTATTCAACTAAAAATTATATATCGAGCTCATCTGTCTCGCTTAAAACTGTCCAAAATGTTTCCAGGCCAGGATCCAACCTGCGAGCGCTGCAACCAAGCTCCTGCCTCACTGGGTCACATGTTCTGGGCCTGCACCAAACTAACATCATTTTGGACAAAAATTTTTAAGTGCCTCTCAGACAGCCTTGGGTCACAATCCCTCCTAACCCACTAACAGCTGTGTTTGGTGTCCTTCCAGATGGACTTGAATTGGAGAAGGACAAACAAACGGTGATTGCATTCACTACACTCTTGGCACGCAGACTTATTTTGTTAAATTGGAAGAATCCTAATTCTCCTCTTATAAGTCAGTGGGAAACTGATGTTTTATATTATTTGAAATTGGAAAAAAATCAAATTTTCAGTTAGAGGATCTGTACAAAATTTTTTCAAAACTTGGCAGGATTTAATCAATATTATTTTAGAATAAGAGAATTAACTATTATTGTATTTAACTCCCTTCTCATCTCTTATTTATATAGATATTTACTTCTCCCCTTCTTTTGTCTAATGTTGCCTTATTAAAAAGCTTAAAGAAATTTTCCTTACTAAGCTCTCCTTCTCAGGGGGTGGGGTTTGATTTGTTTTCAAATTTGTTGGGTTATAAATGGATCTGTTTGTATGGAATGATTACAATGAAAATTAATAAAATAAAACTGGTATTTGTTTAAAAAAAAAAAAAATAGAGATGCATACAGTAGTCTATAAATTTTTTTTTTACATTTCAGATCCAATGTATAATAAATAAAGTTTCTAATTATATGTTCTAGGCAAAGGAAGTAATATGTCAATTAAACCTTTTATGTAACTCCTTATTGTAATAAAGAGCAACTGTAATAAATGAATTCTTTTATTCATTTAGTGAATGTATTTCAGTTGACATAAGGACCACAATGAGGGAGTGCCATTTCAATAAGCACTGTTTACAAAGCAGGCATGCCTGTATAAAATGACAGTTTATTGCAGGCCACAGTCACTCACATGGAGCCAATTTAAAGTATATTTTTGTCCAAAATGCATGTCTTTGGGATGAGAGAAGAAGGGAAAATTTGCATATTGAACAATGGGCAGACTCCAAAATGACAGCAATTAATCTGAAATTTGAATTCATAAAAACTAATGGATATATGGTTGGCTGTATGACCGGTAAAGGGAGAGAGTTAGCCGATATGATGGAGAGAAGAAAGGTTGATATATTGTGCATGCAAGAGACAAGATGGAAAGGGAGTAAGGCCAGGTGTATCAGAGATAGGTTCAAGTTGTTCTACCATGGTGTGGATGGAGGAGAAATGGGTAGAGTTTATCCTGAAGGAACAGTATGCCGAGAGTGTTTTGGAGGTAAAAAGAGTTTGGACAGAGTGTTGATTATGAAGCTGGAAACTGAAGGTGTGATGATGAATGTTGTTAGTGCATATGCATAAGTTAAGTGGATGAATGTTGTTAGTGCATATGCATAAGTTAAGTGTGCAGTGGATAAGAAAGAAGATTTTTGGAGTGAGTTGGATGAAGTGATGGACATGTACCCATGGAGAGATAGTGGTGATTGAAATGGATTTCAGTGGACATGTTGGTGAAGGGAACAGAGGGGATGAGGAGGTGATAGCATATATGGTGTCAAGGAGAGGAATGAAAAAGGTCAAATGGTAATGGATTTTTAAAAAAGGATGGGCATGGCTATGGTGAATATGTATTTTAAGAAGAGAGAGAAACACAGGGTGAAGTACAAGAGTGGAGGACGATACACACAGGTGGATTATATCCTATGCAGGAGAGTCAGTCTGAACGAGACTGAAGACTAGAAAGTGGTGTCAGAGGAAAATGTTGTTAGGCTGCATAGGATGGTGGTCTGTAGGATGATGCTGGAGATCAAGAAGAGGAGGAGAGTGAGGGCAGAGTCAAGGATCAAATAGCAGAAGTTGAAAATGGGAGACTGTAAGGCAGAGTTTAGGGAGGAGGAAAGACAAGCACTGGGTAGCAGTGAAGAGTTACCAGATAGCTGAGCACCTACTGCAGAAGTAGTAAGAGAGACAGCTAGCAGGGTGCTTGGTGTGACATCTGAACAAAGGAAGGAGGACAAAGAAACCTTGTGGTGGAATGGGGAAGTGCAGAAAAATATACAGAGGAAGAGGCTGGTGAAAAAGAAGTGGGATAGTCAGAGAAATGAAGAAAGCAGACAGGAGCAAAAGAAGATAAGGCGTAAGGTGAAGAGAGAGGTGGCAAAGGCTAAAGATAAGGAGTATGATGAGTTGTATGAGAGGTTGGACACTAAAGAGGGAGAAAAAGACCAGTACCGATCGGCTAGACAGAGGGACCGAGCTGGGAAAGATGTGCAGCACGTTAAGGTAATAAAGTATAATGATGGAAATATACTCACAAATGAGAGTGTGTTGAGCAGATGGAAAGAGTACTTACTGTAGAGAGGCTGATAAAGGAAACAGTGAGAGAAAAGGTTGGATGATGTGGAGATAGTGAACTAGGAAGTGCAACAGATTATCAAGGAGAAAGTAAGGACAGTTATGAAGAGGACGGAGAATGAAAAGGCTGTTGGTCTTGATGTCATATCTGTGGAACCATGGAGTTAATTTAGGAGAGATGGCAGTGGAGTTTTTAACCAAATTGTTTAGTGCAATCTTGGAAAGTGAGAGGATGCCTGAGGAGTCGAGAAGAAGTGTACCGATACTGATTTTTAAGAATAAAGGTGTTGTGCAGAACTGTAGTAAGTACAGAGGGATAAATCAGTCACAGCAGGAAGTTATGGGAAAGAGTAGTGGAAGCTAGGTTAGGATGAAAGGTGAAGATTAGCAAGCAGCAGTATGGTTTCATGCTGGGAAATAGCACCACAGATGAGATGTTTTGTTCTAAGGTTGTTGATGGAGAAGTATAGAGAAGGCCAAAAGGAACTGCATTGTGGTTTTGTGGACTTAGAGAAAGCATATAACAGGGTGCTTCGAGAAGAGTTGTGGTATTGTATGAGGACGTCAGGAGTGGCAGAGAAGTATGTAAGAGTGGTACAGGATAAATACAAGGGAAGCGTGACAGTGGTCAGGTCTGTGGTAGGAGTGACGGATGCATTTATGGTGGAAGTGCGATTATAGCAGAGATCAGCTCTGAGCCCTTTCTTATTTGCAATGGTGATGGACAGGTTGACAGAGGAGATTAGGCAGGAGTACCTGTGGACTATGATATTTTCGGATGACACTGTTATCTGCAACAAGAGTTGGGAACAGGTTAAGGAGACCCTGGTGAGGTGGAGATATGCTCTAGAGAGAAAAGGAATGAAGGTCTTTAGGTCCAAGACAGAATATGTGTGTGTAAATGAGAGGGAAGTCAGTGGAATGGTGATGATGCAGGGAGTAGAGTTGACAAAGGTGGATGAGTTTAAATAATTGGAATCAACAGTACAGAGTAATGGGGATTCTGGAAGAGAGGTGAAAAAGAGAGTGCAGGCAGGGTGGAATGGGTGGAGAAGAGTGTCGGGAGTAATTTGTGACAGATGGGTATCAGCAAGATTGAAAGGGAAGGTCTACAGGACAGTAGTGAGATCAGCTATGTTATATGGGTTGGAGACGGTGGCACTGGCCAGAAAACAGGAGACAGAGCTGGAGGTGCCAGTGTTAAAGATGTTAAGATTTGCATTGGGTGCGACGAGGATGGACAGGATTACAAATGAGTATTTTAGAGGGTCGGCTCAGGTTGGACGGTTGGGAGACAAAGTCAGAGAGGTGAGATAGCATTGGTTTGGACATGTGCAGAGGAGAGATGCTGGGTATATTGGGAAGAGGATGTTAAAGACAGAACTGCCAGGCAAGAGGAAAAGAGGAAGGCCTAAGAGAAGGTTTATGGATGTGGTGAGTGAAGACATGCAGGTGATGGGTGTAACAGAACAAGATGCAGAGGACAACAACATTTATTTATATAGCACATTTTCATACAAAAAATGTAGCTCAAAGTGCTTTACATAATGAAGAAAAGAAAAATAAAAGAAAGTAAGAAATTAAAATAAGACAACATTAATTAAAATAGAAAAAGAGTAAGGTCCGATGGCCAGGGAGGGACAGAAAAAAAAAAAAAAAAAAACTCCAGACGGCTGGAGAAAAAAATAAAATCTTCAGGGGTTCCAGGCCACGAGACCGCCCAGTCCCCTCTGGGCATTCTACCTAACATAAATGAAATAGTCCTCTTTGTATTTAGGGTTCTCACAGAAGGACTTGGTGATGATATGGAAGGACAGAAAGATATGGAAAAAGATGATCCGCTGTGGCAACCCCTAACGGGAGCAGCCGAAAGAAGATTTCTCATTGAATGCCTATATTTCAAAACGACTTGTTCTGCAGCTTATATAGTATCTCATGTTCCCAATACAAGGTAAAGTATATTTACATAGGTGTGTAAATGCAAGCTAAATCTTATGTATAAAAATATAGCAAAAAACTCATATGTCGGCATAATCATCTAAAGCATAAATCACAGTGACATACTAATTATTCATTATATTTGCTGCTAACTAAATGCACCCATGATGAAAAGCAAAGCAAAACAAATACTAAATTGACTAGTTCCAAATATTCATTTACTGAATGGGCTTTTTCCAGCTTTTGTCTTGTGAGGAGCTGAAGCCTGTGTCTACAATATCAAATAGTTTTTGGGAACCCAAGTAAGTAGGAATGTTTGTGAAAAGCTGGGAAAAATCAGTCAACAGGTTATAGTCAGAACAATATGCTAAGGTCAATGATACAGAAGTTCCAAAAATGGAAAATAGCACCAAACCTTAAGTTGGCATAGCTGAAACAGAACAATGCAAATGAAGTAAAATGAGAACTGGCAGAAATAATGGGTTTTACCTACCATACCCAGCACACTTAGAACAAGCTTACAGTCTGTTAATAGAATTTTAGCCCAGTGAAGAATCAAAAGATTTCTGAAAATGAATTTGCTCATTATTTCATTACTTTTAATTGCAGCCAGAATTCTTTGTGGCCTGACATAAAATTTCAAAGATACCAATAATAAAAAAAAGCACAGACGTTAGACTGTTTCCTTAACTCGACTCTCACACATCACTAGCAAAGAACTGCTAACCAGTATTTTAGCCTTGCCTTTCTTCTTATTTTCAGCACGTCAGCTTTTGCAACTCTTGGCTATTCACCCTTCAGAGTTATTTCTTTCTTTCAGTTTGCCCTCCATTCTTTCGCCTGTTTTTAAAATCTTCAGCGTAATTTGATGTGGCCATAACAGACAAATTTTTATCTTTGTTTTTATTTTGCATAAATGTCGCTTACAGATGTAAGTGGAGACAGCCCTGATTAAAATGTTTTTTAATACACTTTTGTTACATGCAAGACTGGCAAATGTAAATTGCTTTGACTGGAATTTAGGAAGTAAATGGCATTTAAATAAATATATGAAGTTCATGCAAATTATTTAATTATTATTTTTTTAATTTCCTTCCACTGATATTCCAAATCCCCTAGGGTACCACGCTGGCGCTGCATCAAGCTGTTCTCCGCTGACTGGCTGTATCTGAGAGCTCCGGCAGACAGGAGGACTTGCGCTGCCCAATCAGAAGAGGCAACGCGGCTCGTGTCAAGTGAGGGGGAGCGATGCATCCCAATTTACTGGATACGGGACCATTGCAGAAAAGAGCAGAGCAGAAGGGAGCACCGGCGAACTAGCGAGCAGGGGTCGCAATCATGCGTGAGATCGTGCACATCCAGGCTGGCCAATGCGGAAACCAGATCGGGGCAAAGGTACAGTAGAGACCGATTAAAAAGGAAGGTCGATTTGTCATTTCAAGCCCGATTAGCGCAGAATTTGCTTTTACGGTGCTTTGCAGTTATGCCGCAACTACAGTGGTCTTTTATACTTATCTTTTCTTTGTTCTCATAAATCTGCACTTGTTTGAAAATTAAGCAGGAGTCGTTACAAACTTTAGTTTTCTGTATGTGTGGAGTGGGTGAAACAATGAATAAAGACGAATAGAGGTAACTAGTTAATGTGCTCCACAGCTCATTATGTATTCATACCCATCATTTTTGGGAACGACTTGCCACCTGTATGCTCACATTTGCTGTGGCCATGTTCCGTGCAGCAAATACTTAAAAAATAAAAATATAAAAAATGTTAAAGAAATGAGCGTTGTTGCAAGAATGCGGGGGAGAAACCACCTTTTTTTCATAGCTGTAGAAATGGGTGCGGTCGGGGCAGACTTAATGAATCCGACCAGACGAGGTGTCATCGTATTGTTACATCCACTAAAATATTCCTCTGCATTATTCAGTCGAACACGCCAAGCTGCTTATGGACTCCAAATTCTGTATCTGCCTTTTTATTTCTTTTCTGGTTTGATAGATTCATTGATTCTGTTAACTGTTTTCTTCTTTCTCACTTACTGGAATGTCTTCACATCAATCTAATTTGTTGAGCATTAAATAAAAATGTTCCCTGAAACAAGTCATTTTCTGCATCAGCATTTTATTAATCTTTTATGATCTAAAGGGATTCAAAGGTGATAATATAATCATGTTTTGTTCTGTTTTAATCTGGTAGTTTCCAAAGGCAATGCATGAAATTAACATTCTACCTATAATAAAATAATTCTTTTATGTTACAGTTTTGGGAAGTGATCAGCGATGAGCATGGCATTGATCCTACAGGTAGCTACCATGGGGACGGTGACTTGCAATTGGAAAGAATTAACGTTTACTACAATGAAGCCACTGGTATGTTGTATCTTAGATTCATTGCTTTTTTAACTTGTGACTGTGTCCATATATTTGAGGAATCTGATATCAATACTTACAGTATGTTATCTCATTCAGTGGTAGATTAGAAAATATTCATAGTTGGCACATTCCTTTATGTGCCTTGTCCTCTTAGGGTACTATGTAGACAGTATTACAGAACTGAAAACAAGGCTACACAGCTAAAACAACAACCATTTTGAATTCCCCAATGTTTCAACTCAAACATAAACAGGTTGGATAATCCAAGATGAGAATGCTGTCACAGATTACATTGTCACAAAAGAGGTCTCAGAAACAGATAAAGCCTCAACTTCATGTAGATGAATTTAATTGTTCTTCCAGCTCCTTTAAAGTAGTCAATTTATCATTCATCCATCTGTACTTTGTCCATTAACACATTGTGCCAAGGAGGAGCCTGTTCCAGCAGCATCATGAACAAGAACAGAATAAACCATAGACAGGGTGCATATAGTTGTTTAGTCCTGCATGGCCAGTTTGAAGTCACCCATTGACATAACTTGCATATCACTGGGATGTAGGAGAAATATCCACAAAGATATGGAGAAGAAGGTACACATTCCAAACAGATACTGGTTAGGCTAAGATTTGAACCCAGTCTTCTCGAACTGTAAGGCAGCAGCACTAGCTACTGTACTATGTTTCCTTGTACCACATCCAATCATATCTTATCATATCATATATTCTATTATACAATGGCATTGCATGCTGTGTATTCCAATGTTAATTTATTTGTAGGTGGTAACTGCTGCTGCTTCACAGCTCCAGAAACCAGGGTTCAAATCTCAGCTCAGTTTCTTTCTGTTTGTAGTTTGCATGTATTCCCCGTGTAGCTCTGAGCACTCTGGTTTTCCTCCCACGTTAATAAATAAATATAAAAACATGTCAGGCTTATAGTCAGATCTAAACTGTCCCAATGTAGGGGCAGATTTATTAATGTGTATTATGTGGTTGTGCTCTGCAGTGGACTGGTGCCCTGTTCAGAACTGGTTCCTGCATCTTACCCAGTGCTGGCAAGAGAGTTTCTGACCCCTGCAATCCCGCATTGGAAAAAGCAAAAATAGAAAATGGATGGGTGGGTGGATGTTAGGTTACTTGATGATGAGATACAAAGTTGAAGTATTGCGTCATTATAATTCTATGACAAAGTCTGTAAAAAAAAAATTGTTGCAGCAGTCCCTGCTGGACTCCTGCACTGTCTCCTTTTATCTCATTATTAAAGTATCAAAACTAAAGTTTCCTAGAACATTTAACCAGTTGCCTATTTGAAAATCCTTACCAGCAATTTTACCTGCATTCCTGGATTTGAGAATTTAGTAAAATATTTAATAAAGCATCCAGTCAGCCTTCCCCAGCAGGTGTGGATATATTATCTCTCCTCATTCAAAGCCACTCCACTTTGAGTATAAAAAATATTGTGCATTAAAGGTACGAGGATTAGGCAATACAGGGAATGCTGGATTATGTCATTTCTTTCCCAGCTTCATGGAGACCATGAAAATATAATGCAGCTTCCACTGCTTATCTGGCACTGGCCCCTTTTCTGTGGTAATGGAATCTCCTCCATTTATCCTTTAGCTCCAGTGGGAGGCTGATTTTGTATGAAAGCTAATTTGTTAGTGAACACTCATTAGCTCTGTTTCTTAATAATGCCATTTTGTTCCACCCACAGGTAACAAATATGTTCCTCGTGCCATCCTTGTGGATCTTGAGCCTGGCACAATGGACTCAGTCAGGTCTGGACCTTTTGGACAGATTTTCAGGCCTGATAATTTTGTGTTTGGTAAGCATTCTCTAAAATATCAGCAGACTGAAATTTGCATATTGGCAATCTCTGTCTTTCTTTCTTTTTTGTCCAATTGCATCACAGTTCCTTCATGAAGATATTTAACTGCATGCAATACATTTAAAATAATCATAGAGTTTCTAAAGGTCTAGTTTTGACGATTGTTTCTCCATTGAACAAGTGTATATATTTACATTATTACTGAATATTTGGTGTATTTGTATGTTTCCTATCAGCTTAAAATAATAAACTGTGAGAAGTCCTCAGCACCATACTATGTCAGTTTAACTGAAGCTGCACAATAGCTTCAATAAATGCATCCATTCCATTCATGCACATCGAGGCCAAATAAATTGAGGAAAAGTAAGCCAGGAGAATTTATATGAGTGTTCTGCCAGGATAAGCATTTGATTCTCTCTAGAAGTGAATCAAATGAAAAAAACTGTAAGATGACCCTGTTAGAGTTGGTCGACACAGGTAAGGGAAGGTGATTTTGGAATATACTTGCCTAAATTGAAACATTTTATACAGGTTGCTAGGAGGACAAAAAGATGGCACTAGGTAGAGGTCTCAAGATATGTGACCCCAGTGCTGAGTTAAGCAGTTTTCACCTGTTTACCTGTTATATTTGTTCCATTAGAACAACTGTGATGAAAACAGACAATTCAGCACAAGTACATTCATTCTATTTAGTTAGGTTGAACAAAATAGAATAAAGTTGAGATGTGAAGGTTGCTAAAGTCCCACTCTCCACTACTACTTTGTGCTTATTCCATGTGTCTATGGTTATTTGGATGAAGAAAAGCTTTATAACTTTTGTATGACGTCTGCCCCTTAACAAATTTTCAACCATGTCTCCATGTTCTAATTGAAGAATTTATTTTAAACTTACAGTCTTGATCCTCTGTACTATTTCCTTTTATAATTTTAAACACTTAATCATATTACCTCTTAATCTTTTTTTGCTTAATCTGGCCCATCAAGCAATGGAAGAAGGAGGCCTGTTCTGATGATTAACATTCTCTTTTAGATCATGTGGATGGCTGGGTGTGCGCGTATGGTTTATGAGGGTAAGAAAGGTGGATGCACTATGGGAAGAAAAAGCCAGCAGAGGCAGTGTAATGCTCTGGGCAATGTTCTGCTAGAAAATAAAAATAAAAAGCTAAAATTGCTGTTATCATTTCAGGAGCTCAGTAGCCTAAAGCTTATTTTTTATGTTGTAAAGAGTGTGACCAAAGAAGGTACAGTCACATACACACATATACCACTGCAGTTACTTGGCTCCACACGTTTGAGAGACTATTCTGGCGGCTATGATATCTTTCAATCATTTTTACTATTGCATTACTATATGGCATATATGGCATATACATATCTATATATATAAAATCCCTATGTACGTCCAGGTGTCCGTGTGTGGGTGTCTTCTGATGAAGTGCACATGCGTGGGGCACGGTGCGATGCGCGATATTACTGTCAGAGAAAGTTAGAGGCGTTTTACGGAAATACAAACCAGTATTACTGCAAGAGGAAATTAAAGGTACACAATACAGTGACGCATATTACAGCCACATACAAGCCAGTATTACTGTCAGAGGAGATTAAAGGCATATTACCGACGCGCACGCCTGTATTACCGCCAGAGAAAATTAAAGGTATATTACGGACGTACAAGCCAGCGGACGTACAAGACGGTATCCTTCAATAAAGGCGCGCACAAAAAGGCGATTGAGGTCGCCCTTTTGAGGCTCGCCTTTTTGTGCGCGCCCTTATTGAATAGAGCCGTACAAGACAGTATTACTGTCACAGAAAATTAGACACACAATACACAGCGGCAGCCCACGAAGAACGGTCAGCTCAGCAGGTAAACATCAACAAAAGAAAGGCTGAAAGAAAGAAAAATACGACCAACAAAAAGAATGAGGTCAAAGTCCCTTGCCATTTAATATAGACTGTTCCTACTAATGTTTATGCACTACTGTTCTAGCGCCCGTTATTGTAACGGGCTAAATGACTAGTACATATATATGTATATACATATATATATATATATATATATATATATATATATATATATATATATATATATATATATATATATATTTGCAGCTGGAGATCCACAACGGGAGAAAAATGAATCACATATCATAAAGTAGTTTTTATTCCTGAGCTTTCAACCCCTGCCAGGGGTCTTCATCAGAGGATAATGCTTAGACTTACAAGAATCAAAGGCAATATACAGCAAAAAATTACATGGGGGTGGGGGGAGTTGGCTAAGTCAGTGTGGTCAGGAGGGGGGAGCACTTATATTGCCTTTGATTCTTGTACGTCTGAGCATTATCCTCTGATGAAGACCCCTGGCAGGGGTTGAAAGCTCAGGAATAAAATGTACATTATGATACGTGATTCATTTTTCTCCCTTTGTGGATCTCCAGCTGCAAATATGCAAACCGTACAACAGACCTTCTCTTCCATATGCATATATATATATATATATATACATATATGGCATATATACTGTATACTGGACACTAGAGGGCACTGTAGCTCCTCAAACCCAGAATGCTTTCATAAGAGTTGCTTTATTAAACCCAATACAGTAATCCCTCGCTATATCGCGCTTCGCCTTTCGCGGCTTCACTCCATCGCGGATTTTATATGTAAGCATATTTAAATATATATCGCGGATTTTTTGCTGGTTCGCGGATTTCTGCGGACAATGGGTCTTTTAATTTCTGGTACATGCTTCCTCAGTTGGTTTGCCCAGTTGATTTCATACAAGGGACGCTATTGGCAGATGGCTGAGAAGCTACCCAACTTACTTTTCTCTCTCTCTCTCTTGCACTGACTTTCTCTGATCCTGACGTAGGGGGTGTGAGCAGGGGGGCTGTTCGCACACCTAGACGATACGGACGCTCGTCAAAAAATGCTGAAAGATTATCTTCACTTTGCTCCCTTCTGTGCAGCTGCTTCGTGAAGCGACATGCTGCACGGTGCTTCGCATACTTAAAAGCACGAAGGGCACGTATTGATTTTTGGTTGTTTGTTTTTATCTGTCTCTCTCTCTTTCTCTGCTCCTGACGGAGGGGGTGTGAGCTGCCGCCTTCAACTGCTTTGTGCCGCGTGCTTCGCATACTTAAAAGCCAAACAGCCCTATTGATTTGTTTGCTTTTCTCTATCTCTCTGACATTATCTGCTCCTGACGCGCACTCCTTTGAAGAGGAAGATATGTTTGCATTCTTTTAATTGTGAGACGGACGCACTCCTTTGAAGAGGAAGATATGTTTGCATTCTTTTAATTGTGAGACGGAACTGTCATCTCTGTCTTGTCATGGAGCACAGTTTAAACTTTTGAAAAAGAGACAAATGTTTGTTTGCAGTGTTTGAATAACGTTCCTGTCTCTCTACAACCTCCTGTGTTTCTGCGCAAATCTGTGACCCAAGCATGACAATATAAAAATAACCATATAAACATATGGTTTCTACTTCGCGGATTTTCTTATTTCGCGGGTGGCTCTGGAATGCAACCCCTGCGATGGAGGAGGGATTACTGTACCTTATACAGGCCTTAATCCTCCTTAAACAGACTTCCTACCACAATAATTCCTATCTCTCTTCTCCAGGCATCTCCTCCAGACTCAGCTCACCTGTATGAGGCTGGCTGGCTCCTATTATTCCAGGACTTGGAAGTACTTCCAGTGTCAAATGACTACTGCCTGGAAGCACTTCTGGGTCAGGTGGAACCTCCTTCCAGGTGTGCACCCTAATTATAGCTAACCCGGATGGAACCTACACACTCCCCGACAGGGCTGCCCACCAAGAGTACATCTCCCAAGGTGCCCTGTCTGGGGGAAGCTGCCACCTAGGGTAATGGGGGATTAAATAACCCCCAGAGATAATCCTTCTCTGTCTCTAGATTTCTTTCAGGCCAGGAAAGGTACTGCAGACTAATCTGACTGAATTGGGTGTTTTGAGTATTGAAATCTGCATCTCTTATGGTAGTTCGTGATCAACTCTCCTTTTGATGGAGACAGACACATTGTTTACTTTGAACTCAAAATTTTGTAATGTGTAGTTTCACAGACATGACTGGCAATATTTCCAGCCTTACTTCAATTCAGACACTATTGTCGTAATTAAAAAACAGAGTGCATGCAGCGCCTGAAACAATGTATTGTTCACTTTTACCACTAGTCCCTTGATGTGTTTGAATGCCAGTCTGATGTTACAGAAGGGGTTTTCCCTTGCAACAGGTTATGTTTATTTTTAACACATACAATAAATATGTGTAAGAAGATGGATATAGTTAGATGTTATTCTCAAAAACATTTAGAGTTTGAAGCTGAGATCAGCAGAAGAGAGAGGCCCTCCCAACCTGGATGATAAGAATATTCAATATATGATGATACTGTAAATGTCATCAAGTAGATGCTTAGCATCAGTACTTAAATCAACAATATGCTGGTAAAAGAAGATGAATGCTGCTCTAAACTTTTGTAGATTTTTGTTAAGTTTATTAACAGTTATGTAATTAACAAACTTGTTCTAGCTGTCTCATGAGTCATGAGTCAACAGGTGGTTTAGCTGTTACAAAATGACTCTTCATATTGTTCCAGGTTTTAATTAAATATATAATACTTTACATTGTTAACAATTATGTGTTTGATAATACTTAAGTAATATAAAACTATTTATAATCTTCCTTTAGGTCAGAGCGGTGCCGGCAACAACTGGGCCAAGGGTCATTACACAGAAGGAGCAGAGTTAGTGGATTCAGTTCTGGATGTGGTAAGGAAAGAGGCAGAGAGCTGTGACTGTCTGCAGGGATTCCAGCTCACCCACTCTCTCGGTGGAGGGACTGGTTCTGGTATGGGCACTCTGCTAATCAGCAAAATTCGAGAAGAATACCCTGACCGTATAATGAACACATTTAGCGTCATGCCATCACCAAAGGTTTCAGACACTGTGGTTGAACCTTACAATGCAACACTCTCTGTGCATCAGCTGGTGGAGAACACTGATGAGACCTACTGCATCGATAATGAGGCCTTATATGATATTTGCTTCCGTACACTCAAGCTTACTACTCCAACTTATGGAGACCTCAACCACCTGGTATCAGCTACCATGAGTGGTGTCACCACCTGTCTTCGCTTTCCTGGCCAACTGAATGCCGACTTACGCAAACTAGCAGTAAATATGGTGCCTTTTCCCCGTCTTCATTTCTTTATGCCTGGTTTTGCCCCACTGACAAGCCGTGGCAGCCAACAGTATCGTGCCTTAACTGTACCAGAGCTAACTCAGCAAATGTTTGATGCGAAAAATATGATGGCAGCATGTGATCCCCGTCATGGGAGATACTTAACTGTAGCTGCCATGTTCAGAGGAAGAATGTCTATGAAGGAAGTTGATGAGCAGATGCTCAATGTTCAGAACAAAAACAGCAGCTACTTTGTAGAATGGATTCCCAATAATGTGAAGACAGCTGTATGCGACATCCCACCCCGAGGGCTCAAAATGTCTGCGACCTTCATAGGCAATAGCACCGCGATCCAGGAGCTTTTCAAGAGAATTTCTGAGCAGTTCACAGCTATGTTCCGTAGGAAAGCCTTCTTACACTGGTATACCGGTGAAGGTATGGATGAAATGGAATTCACAGAGGCTGAAAGCAACATGAATGACTTGGTCTCTGAGTATCAGCAATATCAAGATGCAACTGCAGATGAACAGGGTGAATTTGAGGAGGATGAGGGGGAAGACGAAGCTTAGGTGTCAGGGAAAACTAAGTCTACTGTAATCAGAAGCACAGCTTTTAAAATAATGACAAAATTTTGTTCATGCTTTTCTCATTTTCTTGTTCTCCTTAAAATGTAGCTAATCGCTGCCAGTGAGTATTACTCTTACTAAAAGAGAAAAGGGTATACAATTAATCATGTAAGTTGAGAGCACTGTGTCTACAGTCGGAGTGTTATGTTACAGCTTAAGAAGGCAAATTTTGATCTTTTTATTTGTGTATTGCACTTTTCAATATCATGGTGGTTTCCAAGTTAGTATTAATGTTAATAAAGAACATGTGTGCATGCTGACGATTTTGTATTGCTGTTTCTGTTCACTCTGCGTATAGACTTTTTTCAATGGTATCTGTCTCTGTTTTAAGTGACTATGAAAACAATAACATAAAACATTATTATCTGAAAATAAAAAGTACAACATCTCTCTATTATAATAAAAATATCCTGGGACGAGACAAGATTTTTTAGCCTGGGACGAGACATGACTTTTTCAGAGAGATACTTTCATGTCCCGCGAGACGAGACTTTGTGCTAACAGATTTAACCACGCCCGGGGCCGGAAATAAAAATAGATGACAAAATAGAACATCGTAAAGAATTCAAAAATGTTGGTGCGATAAACATGCAGTGCAGGTTAGAGATGATGAAAGTACTAAAATTCGAAAGTCTCAAAAAAATGATAGCAAGGATCGCATTAGCACAAATAAATGGAAATTATTACTCGGTGAAATAACGGAACAGCGAAAACAGATGGAATATCTTGTTCGGATTTAAACTTTAAGTCGGAGATTTGTAGATCCTCTAATTCGTGTTGCCATCAGGGAAAAGTAGTGTTTCTTCCCAATGAAGAGGCGAATATGCGAGAATGAAGAGATTTGTTGTTTGGTGAAAGTGAAATCCACATATGCAAGCAGCAGAGACGTGAAGTGGCTGCTGGGTAGCGCAGGCCATGGGGGGTTGGCGAGCAAAGCGAGGCGGGGGCGAGGAAATCTGCTTTCAGCTGCTGACAAAAACATATTCCACAAAACACCAAATTTGGGGTGTATTATTTGTTTTTTCTCCTCTGTGTACTGTAGTATATATAGTACTATAAAAAGACAGTAGTCTGGTGTGGATACTGAATAGAAATCAATTATAAAATTAACAGACTTCCCCAACTGAACCATTTTCCAATGCCGGACTCATTTCTGAAAAATGGATGAGGCATTTACAGATGACAAGATAGTATTCAAACCGTGAACTCTCCACAACAGCCTCAAGTAATGCTTGCCACAGAGCACTTCCATAGGTCAGAATCCGTAATTCTGTGGAGACCCACTGGGTTCATACTTTTTTTTTTATCAATAAATTCATGTAAGTATATCATTGCTTCTATAGAACTGTACTGGATGTATCAAGTTCAGTGATAGATGGCTATTACAGTATTATTGGCTTAAGGTGTAACCAAACTTTCCTGAAATAATACCTTTATAAAACATCACATGATTAAATACAGACATTTAATTTTAAAGAAGTGTGCCCAACAACCCAGAAGAGGAACCTCTCGCTAGTAGTTTGTATTCAGTTTTGATCACTTTGCAAAGCTCATATTAATCATGAATGAAAAAGACATAATCATACTTTGTCTACCTTCGATCTCCACAAGAGATCACAAAAATCACAGTCCCTAGTTTACTTGGAGCATAAGAACATAAGGAATTTGACAAAGGAGAGGAGACCATTCGTCCACTAGGCTCATTTGCTTAGATAAGAGCTAAGCTGTCATAAAATATCTCATCCAGATATTTCCTAATGGTGTCAAGGTTTCTGCTTCCACGCCTTGGTAGTTTGTTCCAGATTCCCACAACACTTTGGGTAAGGAAATGCTTCTCGGCTTCAGTCTTAAATGCATTCTCGCCTATGTTACAAAACTCATTAGGTTATACTTTATCGATGCATTTGAAAATTTGAAGATGTGGATTAGGTCCCTACGCAGTTTTCTCTGCTCAAGTCTAAACAGGTTTAACTCTCTGAACTGAGATTGTTCTTGCTAAAACCACATTGTGCTGCACTGCATTTTGCTGACATGCAACGTACGTTACAGTTGATGACGCACACAAGAAGATACACTCTAAACATCCAGCACTGCAGCCTGCAATGAAGTGTACCTGTCTGATTCTGTAGAGCTACAAACAATAAAGTTACAGCCATCAGCGTTACCGCCGTTTAATATTCTAACTTGGCCAACAGGTCGAACTACGGTAGAAAACACAACTTTAAGAATTATAGAATAATAATTAATAAATCAGTTGTCCTACCTTACAGAGACTTCTGTCTTTCCCAAAAAATGACCAGTCAGGTGGCCCAGAATCCTTACTACTATACTGTTCTTGAGCTTCTGAGACTCGGTTGCTTTCCATTTCATGATGGCCCCCTTTGGGTTCATGGGCTCATGTATGACAGTCAACAACTTAAACTCAATAGTCATTTTTATTGACTATTCTACTCCTTGATTCATTAACAGAATCGGATTATCAAATTCAAAGTTGCAAGGAAGGCAAAACAATGGCAACATATTGTGGGTAGGATGGTGATGGATTTATCTTTTGTACAGGACATGTCACCATCTCAAACGCATGTTTAACTTTATTCAGGCGGGCGCAATGTTCATATGGACAAAGTTTTAGAATGGTTTTATTAGGATGTAAAATCAAATTTGATATTATGAATATTAAAATTGATGCATCAACCTAAAATAATCTCTTATCACACAAGAAATAGGAAAAATACATACAGTATGTAAAAGGAAAGAGACATTTACGAATGAACAAACCTTAACAATTAAAAGATGTTTAAGGCTTTAATGATCTCAGATGTTTTCAGCGACTCTCAAAACTCATTTTCTATTAAACATTTTATATTACAATGCTACTATGAGGAGGAGATTAAAAATACACATGTGGATGCCTAATTTAATACTTTGTTAAGGATTTTATAAACTTAACCTAACTGAAACTGCATTTTCACATAAATACATATAACAACCAAATAAAAAAAATGTAAAATGCCAAACAGCAATAACACAAGCCATTACTTTTTATCTCCCATGTCTACCATTTTCATGTACTCAGCATCAAACCAGTACACTCAGCTAGTTAGAATGTGGAACTGTGCAACATTAACACAATTAAAAGGTTTCTTTTAAAGGGATTAATCTATAAACCATATGACTGATATGCAGGAGTTAAACAGAGTTTGCGGTGACTAACATGTGTTAAGTATAATCACTTATAGTATACTAGCTGTGTAAAAAGCACGGGGTCCTAGAAAGTATTGAAATAGTCAGAAAAAAAATTGAAATGTAGAGATGTCAGGTAGTTGAAAGGAACTACTCTGGGCATCTCTCTCCTGGGAGGTTTCGTTTTGCCGATGTGCTCTCATCGCTTGTGTATTAGTGGCTGAGCGAGTGGCTCTTTCTTCGGAGGTTTTGTTTTGCTGATGTGCTCACCTCGCTTCTATAACAGCCACTAAGCGAATGACTCTTTCTTTGGAGGTTTCGTTTTGCCCACATGCTCGTACCTCTTTTGTATCAATAGCTAAGTGACTTTGTCTTTCTTCGGAGGTTTCGTTTTGCCAATGTGCTTGCATCGCTTCTGTAATAGCAGATAAGCGAGTGACTCTCTCCTAGGAGGTTTCGTTTTGCTGACATGCTGGCCTCGCTTGTGTATCCTCGGAGGAGGAGGAGCCCTTAGCCCAACTCCACCTCTCACTTCCAGGACGGACAGACACACACACACACACTTCCACATGTAGACGTTTATATATAAGAAATGAAAGTACAAAAGCAATGCTCCAGCTCACTGCAACCCTGGAATGGGAAAAATGGTCCAAGCAATAGGGAGACCATATTCTTCCTGCATCTCTGTTTCATGATTGCAATGAAATCGCTGGGTATGGCTGCACAATCCTGGAGGTTATCAAAACCAGAAATTATGGTTTGGTCACACTGGATGAACACAGAACAAGTTAAATTTTTGCTTAAAGTAAATTTGATAAAATCTGCTGTTAAATATGCCTTGAGGTAGTTGGTGAATATGAAAGGGGCTATGTGACACCAAACTACAAAGTTAAGCCTGAAGTGGGTCTGAAGTCGTGGAGCAGAGAATTGCATATTTTCATTTAGTCTATATTTATTTATTAATTTATTTTTGAATATTAAAGGCTCAAAGCGATGGCATAAATTTACAGCTATAATGTATTAACAGTCAATTACTGCAACTTACATCATATGGAATTTTTCTTTGAATTTTTCTCAGAAGATTTAAGTGTTTGTATTTTCTGTTCAATAAAATGGAAGTATTGTATTTAATACATTTTTCTTGAAGAGTCTGGTGGTCTGATGGCATGGTTAGACATGTAAGCAAGAACTTCTTTGTACTCTTTATATATCACAACACTACTCTCCTTCCTACTACTGTGAAACTCAAGCCTTGCTAAATGAAAAGTGAAACAAAGAAATTTCAGTTTATTAATACACAGACCATAAGATCAAAATACTCCACTTACAGTCAGGTCCATAAGTATTCGGAGAGTGACATAATTTTCATCATTTTGGCCCTGTATACCACCACAATGGGTTTGAAACAAAGCAATCAAGATGTAATTGAAGTATAGACTTTCAGCTTTAATCCAAGGGGTTTAACAAAAAACATTACATGAGCTGTTTAGAAAAGACAGACATTTTTATAAATGGCCCCCCTATTTCAGGAGCTTAAAAGTACATGGACATTTGAGTGAGAAGCTGTTCCATAGCCAGGTGGGAGCAGTTCCCTCATTATGTCATTAACTATTAAGCAAGTAAAAGGTCTGGAAATGATTCAATGTGCGGAATTTGCATTTGGAAGCTGTCACTGTGAACTCACTGCGAACGGGTATGGAGGATGACCTGTCATTTCACTCAGAGATTCACTTCACTGTGCCATCCACACCTTTCTTCAAGACAAATGAAACTGAAACTCTACCACTGATAACATGTGATGGGGGAGGTAAAGAAACAGTTCAACTGGTCTCACAGCATTTTCACACTGTTACATTATCCAGTAGCTGAATGAACCTGCAGTGAAGTTCACTGTTCCCAGTAATTGTCTCCCCATCAGAAAGTCACACATGGTAGCTTCCAAAAGTTGAAAAGACAATCAAAGTGCAGCTTCCATCAGTTTGTGCATACAGTATGTGAAAGGGGTGGGTTGTGTTTTGTTACTTTCTTTTTTCAAGGGTATTTTTTTCCTGTTTCACATTTGTAAATAATGCATGGTTTTATACTTTTTACTTTGAAAATTAATGTGTGTATATATGCATCAATTTTACAAATCTACTTTCCCCATTACGGAGAAAAGAGACCTGAATCTGCTTAAATCAGAAATCAACGCAGGGCACGGCAACAGCCCACCACAGGACTCGTTTCTTTAAAATATGACAAACACACAAGGAGAGAATGTCAAAACTCCACATGCATTGGACCCATTATCTGCAGGTGTAAGGCAGAAACATTACTGCAACCCTGCCTTATAGTAATGACAAAAATGTCAATAAGGACTTCGGGAAATAATAAAGCAAAAATGGTGTTCTAAGAAAATAATTAATAATATATCATGGGCATCTCTGCCAGGGCATGAGATCTTGGATTAAGTATTCATTCTTTGAAAGTAAAAATTTTTTAGGGGGTAATCCTTTCGTGATGTTTTCTTTAGATGGTGCTGCTGAGCTCAATACATTTAATAAATGGTTAGCTTCATCACCATCGATTAACTGTGGCTTTCATAATGACGAACAAATACGTGAGGTTTGATATGGCTATGCAACAGCAATCTCATTAAAGCCTAATATAGCAGAAATACTATCTCAGGGTATCGGTTATATTATGAGGATGATGAGTTGTGCATGGTGATACCATATTGGCAAGTTTATTACTTTTGAATTGATAATAATGTCACTAAAATGTATAGAATAGTAAAAGTATTGAGATTCTTTAAGGATCTCTTTGTTCCACCCATGACAAACTGGTTTAATTATAAAATATTATGTTAAAAACACATACAGTAGCATGATTATCAAGATGCCGCTGGAATAGCTTTAGTTGCCCATAAACTGGATTAAGCAGGTTTAAGAATGTAACATTATGTTACAATTCTCGGCATCTGAATTACAGATAGGTGGCACAAATGTTATCGCTGTTGGCTTGTGATTTAAAACATATCCTCGAGTGCTGCCTATGTGCAGTGTTCATGCTTCTCATTTGTTGGCTTTTTTTAAGATTTTTCCTCACACATCCCAAAGAAGTGTGTGTTGGGAAGACTGCTGATTCTAAACAAGCCCCATGTACATGTGAGTATGAACATGATTTGGCTCCAAATTCCATCCATTCTGCCAAAGTCTGTGACCATGTAATGTTAAATAAGGCTAGGTCAGTTTCGTTTTACCTTTCATAAACCTAGAAAACCAACATTTACCACAATATTATAATCTTGATTTTTATTGTACCTATATTAGGAAAAAATTATTGTTTATTGTTATGCTTCTAAAACCTGGATAAAGATCATTTATCCATTTTCTGAAGATCTTCAAATTTTGTAGTCATGGTGTGACTGGGGCCTGTCCTGGCAACACTGGACCCAAATCAAGTCATCCCAATGGGGCCCATTTAGAGTTCCCATCTAACTAAGAACCACGACCCATACAGAGAATAGGAGCACAGGCAAGTTTCACAGAGATGGTGACCAAGAGCTGTGAAGCAGCAGCACTAACCACGGTGTCATCACCATGTTGCTTTGTCAGCAATCAACAACTGGGATATCAATCAATCAGTTAGTGTTACTAGTTATGGAGCTTTTAATTTACAATCCATGACATAATTTAATGAATGCAATCTTTCCCCTGCATATCTCTTCCCAAATTAAATGTGCACAGAGCTCAATCATGAGGTTTCAGGAGAGATAGATTAAAAGCACTGACAGGCCCCTGGTGACTTACGTAGATCCTTCACAGGGAGCTGATCATACTTTTTAAAATTCAGTGTGTGAACATTGGGTCTTTTAATATAGCACAGCATTTCTCACTTGTGATTTAGGTAGGAGACTTGATTGTTTCATCAAGAGAGGGGTTTTGGGTATCTGGTTATTTGGTAAGAAGGCACTTGCCATCACAGGTCCCTGGGTGTGCATCCAGAATGCCCTGGTGGTAGATCCATCCCTGGGTCTCAGTATGCTTGTTTTGTGTTTAATCTATATTTTAGAAGCACAGCATTAATAATACTTTATATCAGTGAACCAAAGTAGCATCCTGTTCAGGGTTGGCTCGAGCCTTGTGGCTACAACTGAGACTGACTTCAATACCCCATGACCAGAACATTAATGCTGTGTGTTCAGTAATAAATGGACAGATTATTAATGAGACACCACTTTTCTCTACCAATTTCATTGAATCCTTCTCAATGGAGAAACACAGTTTAGCTACTATATGAAACAGGCAGTTGGAAAAGTAAAAGATCCTTATAGGAAGTGCATAATAGGAGGAGAAGGCATCCCAGGTTTACAGTAATGGATGTAGTTCTCCTTAAAGTGTTTGTCCTTTTTTTTCCATCATGTAATTAATTATATGTACGTCTCTTATTCTACCAAAAATTAACCTATCAGGTCAAATTCATCATCTTTAACAAGGGGTAGAAAATTATTGGTGTGCAAAAGATTATCAAAGTGGTAGTGCAAGACCCTCTTTATACTACACTGTTGGTTGTAGTTTCTTTACTCTTTTGTCCAGTTTAATTTAGTAATTTTATTAGAACATTAGACTGTGGGAGGAAACCGGAGCGCCCGGAGGAAACCCACGCAGACACGGGGAGAACATGCAAACTCCACGCAGGGAGTACCCGGGAAGCAAACCCGGGTCTCCTAACTGCGAGGCAGTTCTTCTTTTTCTTAAACTGTAAAGGCTCAGCTCTTTTAATCTTTCCTCATAATTCAACCCCTGTATCCCTGGAATCAGCCTAGTTGCTCTTCTCTGGACATTTTCTAGTGCTGCTATGTCCTTTTTGTAACCTGGAGACCAAAACTCCACACAGTACTCAAGATGAGGCCTCACCAGTGCATTATAAAGGTTGAGCATAACCTCCTAGGACTTGTACTCCACACATCGTGCTATATAACCTAACATTCTGTTAGCCTTCTTAATGGCTTCTGAACACTGTCAGGAAGTCGATGGCTTAGAGTCCACTATGACTCCTAAATCTTTCTCATAAGGTGTACTCTCGATTTTCCGACCGCCCATTGTGTATTCAAACCTAACATTTTTACTTCCTATATGTAATACTTTACATTTACTGACATTAAATTTCATCTGCCACAAATCTGCCCAAGCCTGTATGCTATCCAAGTCCTTCTGTAATGATATAATGGATTCCAAATTATCTGCTAATCCACCTATCTTGATATCATCTGCAAACTTCACCAGCTTGTTACTTATATTCATATCTAAATCATTTATATATATTAAAAATAGCAGGGGCCCTAGCACTGATCCCTGTGGAACACCACTCTTAACATCAGCCAATTCTGATGAGGATCTTCGCACCATCACCCTCTGCTTCCTGTGTGTGAGCCAATTCTGCACCCATCTAAAATCATCACCCTGAACTCCCACTTCTTTTAGTTTGATGCCCAACCTATCATGTGGTACTTTATCAAATGCTTTCTGAAAGTCCAGATAAATAATATCATATGCTTCACTTTGATCATATCCTTTTGTTGCCTCCTCATAGAATTCCAGCATGTTAGAAAAACATGACCTCCCTCTTCTGAACCCATGCTGACTGTTCAGAATAACTCCCGTCACGGCGGAACAGGTCCCATCTGTTTCAAAAGGAGTCCCAATGCTCCATAAACCTATACCCTTCTACCCTGCACCAAGATTTGAGCCACGCGTTAAGCCTTCTAATCTCCTCAATCTTACCTGGACTGGCACGTGGCACAGGCAGAACTTCCGAGAAGACTACCTTGTCAGTTCTGCTCCTCAGCTTGGCACCTAACTTCTTGAACTTGGATTGCAGAACTGACAGACTACCCTTATGTATGTCATTTGTTCCAACATGGACAATGACAACTGGATCCACCCCCGCTCTGGCCAAGAGCCTATCCACCCTTCCAGGGAGGTCTCCCACCTGTGCTCCCGGAAGGCAACACACCATGTGAGACTCTCTCTCTCTCTGGAGCACACCTGCACTTCAATCCCCCTAATGATTGAGTCCCCAACTATCACTACCTCTCTCTTTTTGGGAACTGGTTTTGTGGTGGCCCATTGGGGTTTCTCATCCCTACCTACTACCTCAGAATTATCAGAGATACCGTCCAGCTCCGCATGGACATGATAATGGTTTGACACTTCTAATGCTGGGGTTGATGCCCCCGGACAGTGTGCACTCTTTACCTTACACCTTGTGACCGTGACCCACCTATTTCTACCTGTCTGGTCTGGACTCTCCTCCCGCGCCATCTTGGGGGTGCACACTATATCTCTAAAGGACACCTGGGCCAAGTCCGCCAATTCTCTATTACAACGCAGGTCAGCAAACTCCTCCTCCAGTTCAGCGACCCTGAGTTCGAGGTGCTGGATCAGCTGGCATCTCATAGACAACTGGCTCTTCCAAACCATCATCTAAAAAGTCCAACATCCAACCGGAATTGCATCGCACTGACATTACTTTTAAATTTGGTTTGGGATTATAGAGAAACTGGATTTGAGATTTTATAGAAGAACTGGATTCTCAGTTTGTGGTTAAATGTTAGTTCAATGTTAGAGTCTTCAGAAACAGGCATAAGGCAGTGATAGTTGAGTACAAGAGTGACAGATTCTATGCTCTAAAATTTTGTGAAGTATAGCATAGAGGTTGTTACTGTTACCTCTTAGATCCATTGAGTAGGGGTCAAATCTCAGTCCTATGACTTCCTGTGTGGGGTCTGTGCATTCTATGTCTGTTGGCATGAAGTTTTTTCTAGGTACATCAACTTTCTTACCTATCATATAAATGTGGACGTCAAATCAAATGTAGAGTCCAAAATGATTGAGAGTGGGTATGTGTGTGACTGTGCAACTGTGACCATGGAAGGCTCTGGTTAGTCAAAGCCCTCTAGCAGAGAAGGAAGGATCAGAATAAATGAATGAATGAATGTGGTGTTTATGGTGGGTTGACGAGTTTAGGAATTAGTTGTTGTTGGAGAAGTCCTTCTTGAGCAGTTGAGGAGAAGAAGAATTCTAATACATTGTAATGATGTGTAGAAGATCATCTCCAGAATAACTTATGATCTCTATTATTGATATCTAATTTATTGCCTAAACCAGGGGTAGGCAACGTCGGTCCTGGAGTGCCACAGTATGTGCAGGTTTTTGTTCCAACCCAGTTCCTTAACGAGAACTCAATTATTGCTGATGAAGCACATATTGCTTAAGTGACATTTAATGCTTCATTTTAGTGGTCTCGCTTGTTAAGGTTCTCCAACCTTAATTGCTTATTTCAATCTTAAACTGCTGCATTCAGTGTTTTAATTGCTCCTTATTAGCAATAAGATGTAAAAGACAAAGCAGCCAGCAGTTCTCCAGCTAGCTTTTTTCCAATTACATCTGTGTGTGTTCATCATGCACGGTTTGATTTCATAAAACACTTAATAGAAAAATGTGACAGACTGAAAATGATCTGTTTTAGGCTTCAAATCATTTGGATGATATCCTTGGAAAGGAAAAAAAATCTACGATATAAAAGCCTTACATTGCACAGACTAACAAGCCATAAAATTAAATAAGGTCTGAGATTGGCAATGATTGGTTTCTAATTAAGCAATTGGGTTGAATGAAAACCTGTAGCCACTGCGGCTCACCAGGACTGACATTGCCTACCCCTGTTTTACATCCATCCATCCATTTTCCAACCCGCTGAATCCGAACACAGGGTCATGGGGGTCTGCTGGAGCCAATCCCAGCCAACACAGGGCACAAGGCAGGAACCAATCCCAGGCAGGTTGCCAACCCACCGCAGCCTGTTTTACATCTTATTGCTAATAAGGAGCAATTAAAACACTGAATGCAGCAGTTTAAGATTGAAATAAGCAATTAAGGTTGGAGAACCTTAACAAGCGAGACCACTAAAATGAAGCATTAAAATGTCACTTAAGCAATATGTGCTTCATCAGCAATAATTGAGTTCTCGTTAAGGAACTGGGTTGGAACAAAAACCTGCACATACTGTGGCACTCCAGGACCGACGTTGCCTACCCCTGGCCTAAACTATAATAGTTTATTACATCAATCATTTTTGTTAAGGCACTATTTTTTGCCATATATTTAGATTTGTGTTAGCATAATTTTTCTTTTTTTTATTTTGTATCTGCTTGAAATTCTCCAATAAAGCCATCCCCTGACCAACTACATTTGCAAGCACCAGCAGACCAGGTGAACCTTTGTGATCAACTGTTGCTGCAGTGTGACTCGTATGAAGAAAGGAGAATCTCGGCATTGAGGCCCTATAGCCAGCATCCTAACCAGTGTGTATCAAATCTACTGTGACTAGCAAGCAGAGGAAAATTTGCCTGGGGCCACAATCATGCGTGAAATTGTTCACATCCAGGCTGGTCAATGTGGAAACCAGATTGGAGCAAAGGTTGGCTTGCATAAAAAAACAAACGCATCACTCTGCACATCACTAGCTTCTAAATCAGGCTATTGTTAATTGTGTTTTGACCATCTTCGGCCCCTAGAAAGTTTTTTCAAGTCTGACTGTACTTACAGATCACACTACAGTAAGTAAAACATACTTAGTTAATACAACTGGCACAACATTCTAGTCATTAATGTCTAAAATTAAGATGTATTAAATAATCATCAACATGTAACACACCTTTCCATTTGAGATTGTTTACTAGGAGATACTTCTGTACAAAGCAGAAAGGAAGGTACAGACAGCTATCTGGCAGAAATCTGTTAAAAATTACCTCAGTTAATGCTTTCTATGTTTAATAAAGCTATCTTCTTATATAATACGCTACCGTGGCTGTCCGTTTGTCTGTCCAGGATTTTAAATCACCTGTAGTTTGCAAACCATTTGAAACTATTGACCTGAAATTTGGTACACATATACTATGTGATGTTTACGATCCACTATCAGGGTGATGATTGACCTCCAATGTTATTCCTCTTTTTATTTTATTGTAGAATCAACTCTCAGCAACAGCCAGCTGGGTAGCCATGCAGCGCATCCATACAGGCGCCGTTCTCATTCCCTACCACCTTCGTCGTCACTTCCCCTACCTCATCATATCTTAAATCATTCTTGAGGCAGATTGAAGACTTAAGTTCCAGCTTAAGTGAAAAATGAAGGAAATGTACTAAGTAATTGCAACACAAACACTGACTTAAATTAGTTTTAACGTGAAAAGATGCCAATGAAAGAATAGAAGAAGCAGGCCGCTAGGGTAGAGAAAATAAGAGCTGCTCAGGAAACAGCAAGCACATCAACCTCTGAGCAAACGGAATGCTAAACGTACAGAGAAAGAGTATGAAAACTATGAATGCTCAAGTCAAGTGTATTCACTGCATATCATTGTGCAGTGCGCCATTACTGGTAGAAAATAATACTTAATCAAAAGCTTTACACCAGACTCCTCCCTTTGTCTTTTAAATAAATAAATAAGAGTGTGATCCTGCAGACCAACCTTAGTACTGAATAATGATGTTAAAATCCTAGAAAATGTTTTAGATAAAACAGGGAATGTGCTCTCCTTTATGATATCACAAGATAAAACTCTTATCTGTTTGAGGTTAACATCTATTATAAAACCTCGTAAATTGTTCATTATCAAATGTTCCAGATGGTCCTCTACCTCTGCACATAGTAAAATATTTTTATGCACTACTACGCAAACCCAGTATATCTGCTAGGATCAAATGAACTTATTCTAGCAAAGAAGCCTCTAGTCATACAGTATAAACGATATAAACTATATATATAACATGGGGCTGTCTGTTATCACATTTTTAAAAATTGTTATTAAACTGTTGGAGAACCATTTTCATAAAATGAACAAGAGCATGTTTCATTTTGCCAGTGTCATGGTACATTTTATCACAGATTCAAAGTTATCTCTGCTAATCATATAAAAATCTATTAGATGAATTTCATGGGATCTCTTGGTTCAAAATTAAATAAGAACATAGATTATTTTTGGGAGATACAAATATGAGTCTTCTTCCATGTATTTGTAGTTCTGGGAAGTGATCAGTGATGAGCATGGTATAGACCCCACTGGCAGCTACAATGGGGATTGTGACCTGCAGCTAGAAAGGATCAGCGTCTATTATAATGATGTCGCTGGTAAGTAAAATGCTACAGGTGTTATATTACAACTAGTGGAATAGTCAAAATTTTGCATTTGGGATGAGGGGAATTTAAAATTTTGTTTAGCGTTGTATTGGAAAGTGTGGCAGAGTATTTAGAGTTGGCACCCTGGAATTCAGGGACCTGGGATCAGTATAAAGCAGGTCAGTATCTGAGCTGAGATTAAATGTTCCCCCCAAGCCAGGAAATGTTTTTGTGTCTACAATGGGTTCTTCCCACAATCCTAAAGACACGCATTTCAGGGTAACGGAACTCATTAAAACAATACTGTTTAAGTTAAGTCACTGTGAATGATTTTTAGTTTTTGCCCAACATCCCCAACGATAAGTCCCATCCTTTCTAAACTTGTTTTCTTCACTAAATGGTCTGTAAAGTATAGGAACTTCAAGTGACAAAAAAAAAAAAAAAAAAAAAACAGAAAATAAAGTCAAACATAAAAGCAATTAAAAAAAACACGTCTCTTTTAACAGTGCCGGGAATGCCAATGAAAGATATACTTTTTGGCAATAATTTTAGATTTTTTGTTTTTTTTTGATGCAGAAGGTCAAAATTCAAAAGCAATCTACTTCCATATTAAATCCATCCATTCATTTTCTGCTTGTGCATATTCCATTTCAATAATGTATATAATGTTTTTTTAGAAGAAGCAACACATTTACATAATATTTATAAAGTTGGGATGTAAATCATTTTAATTGAGTATATATTTATGTATAAAAAATACATTTGTTTTTGCATTATGTTGACACAACTGTTATTATTACCATGCAGAAACTCACCCTAAATAGTGCATCACTAAGGAGAATGACGCAGACAATCACACTTAGTCATGTAGGTCAATTCACACGCAGGTCATTTTGGATGTGGTGGAAAACTGAAGTGTCTGAGGAAAACAGAGAGAACAAGTAAATTCTGCACAGACAGAGCCTAGACAAATTGAAAATTTAACACTAAGCTCACTACCTGTCAAAGACGGGTAACAGAATAATTTTGAAGTATTTGCTATCTCTTGCCCTATGTGTACCTTTCCTCTGTATCCACGTGTGTCTGAACCTCCCTATACCAGCACTCCCTCTCTTGTGCATGTTCCCATAAACTGTGCTTCTCAGATTCTGTCTTTATATTACAGGTGAGTTTCTTGCTCCTGCCCACTATTATACTTCACGTCTTTAAAGGTGATTCTCTCAGTGTGCCTTTTATGCCTTTCCTCCTCATCATGTGTCTAACTTTTGATCATGTTACCAATACCGTACTGTCCAATTAGATTGCTCTGATAAACTGTGTTTATTTATACAGTAGTTTTATAACTCTCCAATTTACCTGGCTTTATTTGAGTGAGAAAGTGGAAAGGTAAAATTACATATTATGTATTACCAAACTTTATTTTCCTTAAACCTATTATATATATATTTAATACATAACTATTGTTAGTACTGGAAATCTGCTTTGTATATAATATTTTTGTTTTTTTCCTTCTGGTACTAAAACCCCAAACTGCAGTAAATAACTTTGGGGAAAACAACAGTACAGCTTAGGGCCATAAAATGAATAGTGAAGGAAATGCTTGATGGAAGGAAAAGATATGTAATAGGCAACAATCCCAAATTTCTTGGTTGAAAGGCAAGCATGCTTACCATCACAACATGCATGGTGCTGCTTCTCTGTTGATAGATCACACTGCAGTATTTTATGCAATTCTCTAATTTGGAACTGTAGCAGTTTCCCAGCTTTGCACTTGTTCAAACTTCTCTGTAAATTTAAAGTGGGAAATGATTGTGTTGATTAAATATAACTGGCTATGCCAATTTGTTATCAAATGGCGTTTCAAACCCTCGCTGTGATCTTGAGCCAATCCGCTATCCCAAAGGACTGAGTTTTGGTGGGAAGGCTTAAGATTGTTCAGATGATGCTTATGTACTGAAGTTTTCATACAGTGCCACAGACTCTCATTTGGGTTGAGATAAGAGCTTCGATTTGACTATTGTGGGACAGGCATCTTTTTGTCTCCAGCCTTATGTTTGGGACTATTTTCTTAGTGAAAAATTTACTTCTCCCAAGTTAAAATTTCGTAGCAGACTAAAACAGGTTCTCCTGACTGTATTTACCACCATCTATGCATCCTTCTGTTTTAATTAGATTTCCACTCCCTGTTGAAAAGTAGCCCCACAGCACAATGTTACCACAACCATACTTCACTGTAGGTATGGTGTTTTTTAAGATGTTGCATCTGTTAACAGTGTTGCATCTGTGCCACACAGACCTCTTTTACCTTTTCTAGGTAGCATCTCAGTGGTTTGAAGTAGATTCCTCTTCCAGATAATTTAGCCAACATCAGCCACTGAAACTTTCAAAAACATATATATTATTTAGTACCCTTTTCTTAATTGTATTTGTATTATTTTAGTTCATGTTGTCTGGTCTTCATTTCCACAGCTGTCCTTGAATTCACATCCTGAAAAACAATCCCTTAATCATGCGACTTAATCAGTCTCCACTTTTTGTTTAGGGTTAAAAATATTAAACTCCTTTAGTATATCTGAATGGTTCGCTTAACATATTCCATTCACAGATAACAAATATGTGCCCCGTGCCATTCTTGTGGACTTGGAACCAGGAACAATGGATTCAGTCAGGTCTGGACCTTTTGGGCAGCTTTTCCGTCCCGATAACTTTGTATTTGGTAAGTACTGTATATACCTGCAGATAAGTTCTCCCGGGACTTGATTTTACCATATAATTTCTGGTATTTTATAATGTTGAGAGATTATGATATGCTAATGCCCACCTGACAGAGAGTAACCGCGGAGCACACTGCCTTTTTTTTTTAGATATGCCTACGTGACCACATGGTAATACCTGAACTATTCCGAAGCAACTTTTGCACAGACTTGTGTTTTTTGTATCTCGCACCCTCATACACCTTTATCGTAAGAGCATCCCTTATCTTGGATGGAGTGTTCGATCAGAAGAAAATATGAAGTTGGTTCTAAATTAAACATCGTTGAAGTAGCAAAAGAAATTGGTAACTGCACTGCTGCAACAAAGTTTGATGCGTCTGAGAAACTGGTGCGAGATCAGAGGAGGCAAGGAGAAAAAAAAAAAAATTTAACTGTAGCATTTTTGAATGGGCGTATAAGTCGGGGTCTGATTTTATGATCGATGTTTCGGATTTCAAGACCCAACTTATACTTGAGTATATACGGTAAATAGAACTTATATATATATATATATTGTAACAGATAGAGGCACTGTCAACCCCTTGAACCCTCAGACCAGACGTCAAACACCAGATAAAAGTCCAAATAATGGTTTATTATAATAATACAGTGCACAAAGCACCACCACTCCACTATACTCAATAAACAACAACAAATAAACAATCCTCCACTCCCAGATGCTTAGCCACCCTGCCTCCCAACTCAGCTCGCTGTCTGGGATTTCCCATGGTCCTTTTATAGTCCATGACCCGGAAGTGTTTCTGTCCCTCAGTCCATGTGACTTCTATCACTTTCAGGTCAGGCAAAAACTTCTTTTCTTCATCAGCCCGGAAGCACTTTATTTCTTCCAACCATGTGACTGGGATTTACTTCCGGGCTGTATGGAAAATAAACATCTCTGTGTCTCGCTGGCGACCCCTACGTTATCCAGCAGGGCTGTGTATTAAAACTCCATAGTCCTTGATGCCCTGCTGGAATTCAGGGTATCTCCACGTTGCAAGGAGGGCTCCATCTAGCGGCCTGGGGGTATTGGCCGGGATGAATGGCCGGCCATATCCCACAGTATATATATATATATATATATATATATATATATATTAATTGTATATACTGTGTATATATATATATATATATATATATATATATATATATATATATATTATGTATATATACAATGGAACCTCGGGTCACGAACATCTCGGACCATGTACAAATTGGGTTACGACCAAAAAGTTCGCCAAACTTTTGCATCTGTTCATGACCACACACTCGGGTGACGAACAAGCCAATTTCCCTTCTGGTTCATATGCGCCAATGATTTCCGCACATGTTCAGTCCCTCCCTGTGCAGCGAGCGAGCGAGAGAGAGAGCATGCGCGTGCGAGCGAGCGTATATATATTTACATACAGCTCGTACGGTCCGGGAATGGATTAATTGTATTTACATACAATCCTATGGGGGAAATTACTTCGGGTCACAACCAAATCAGGTTGCGACCAGAGTTTTGGAATGAATTACGGTCGTGACCCGAGGTTCCACTGTGTGTATATATATATATATATATATATATATATATATATATATATATACAGTGATCCCTCGCTATATCGCGCTTCGCCTTTCGCGGCTTCACTCCATTTTATATGTAAGCATATTTAAATATATATCGCGGATTTTTTGCTGGTTCGCGGATTTCTGCGGACAATGGGTCTTTTAATTTCTGGTACATGCCCGCTCAGTTGGTTTGCCCAGTTGATTTCATACAAGGGACGCTATTGGCAGATGGCTGAGAAGCTAGATTGCTTACTTTTCTCTCTATCTTGCGCTGACTTTCTCTGATCCTGACGTATGGGGATTGAGCAGGGGGGCTGTTCGCACACCTAGACGATACAGACGCTCATCTAAAAAAGCTGAAAGATTAACTTCATGTTGCTATCTTTTGTACAGCTGCTTCCGGAAACGACAGGCTGCACGGTGCTTCGCATACTTAAAAGCTCGAAGGGCACGTATTGATTTTTGACTGAAAAACAAACTCTGTCTCTCTCTCTCTCTCTGCTCCTGATGGAGGGGGTGTGAGCTGCCGCCTTCAACAGCTTTGTGTCGCGGTGCTTCGCATACTTAAGCCAAACAGCCCTATTGATTTGTTTGCTAGAGATTGTTTTCTCTATCTATGTGACATTCTGTGCTCCTGACACGCACTCCTTTGAAAAGGAAGATATGTTTGCATTCTTTTAATTGTGAGACAGAACTGTCATCTCTGTCTTGTCATGGAGCACAGTTTAAACTTTTGAAAAAGAGACAAATGTTTGTTTGCAGTGTTTGAATAACGTTCCTGTCTCTCTACAACCTCCTTTGTTTCTGCACAAATCTGTGACCCAAGCATGACAATATAAAAATAACCATATAAACATATGGTTTCTACTTCGCGGATTTTCTTATTTCGCGGGTGGCTCTGGAACGCAACCCCCGCAATGGAGGAGGGATTACTGTATATATATATATATATATATATATACACACAGTGCATCCGGAAAGTATTCACAGCGCATCACTTTTTCCACATTTTGTTATGTTACAGCCTTATTCCAAAATGGATTAAATTCATTTTTTTCCTCAGAATTCTACACACAACACCCCATAATGACAACGTGAAAAAAGTTTACTTGAGGTTTTTGCCTGTGTGTGTGCGTCTGTCTCTCTCGCGCTGCCTGTGTGTGTGCGTCTGTCTCTCTCTCGCGCTGCCTGTGTGTGTGTGTGTGTGTGTGTGTCGCGCTCTCTCGCTCTCTCTTGCTCGCTGCACAGGAAATGCATAGGGAGAGACTCAACATGTACAAACCGAAAGGGAAACTGGCTTATTCGTATACCGAGTGTGTGGTCGTGAACCGAGGCAAAAATTTGGCAAACTTTTTGATGGTAAACCGATTTGTACATGTACCGAGACGTTCGTGAACCGAGGTTCCACTGTACGTGCAAAATAGGTTTTCTTTGAGGAGCACTGCAACCAAAATAAGTTTCTGTATTTAACTCTCTGATCTGCCAGGTAGCTTGCAGTACTGACTGCCCTAATTTGCGGAATTTTAACACAAGTTTTAATGTATGGCCATTTAAGAGACGCTTATTTCAGTTAATTCCACTGGTCGTGCATTCCAAGTTTACAGTCATTTCAATCACGTAATTTTAAGTTGACATGTCTGTGTCTCATATGCCTTACCAATTTGAGAATTAATGCAATTGTCTTCTTTTCAACTTACCTTTTAAGAAGGCATTCAATTTCAGGTTGTACTTGCTCAAGTACTGTTTAAAGGTCAGGTTTCAAGTCATTGTTTAAGTTTTACATTTTTAAAAATTACTTTTTGGTGTTGATTCTATATTAATTTTGTGATTCAGCGCATGATTACTTCATGATTTATGTATTTACTTATGACTGCATGTTTTAATCATGATTAATTCCATCCAATTATATGATATGATTAGTTAATTTTTAATTGATTCCCAGCCCTAATATACTGTACATACATATATTATACATACACACATACATACTTACATACATATACATGCAGTATAATCTAATCCTCCGAAACAACCAATCATTTGTCTGTAAACATGTTGAAGTTTAGCTGCTGATCAATCAAACATATAACTGATCCAAACATGGTAGTCCCAACATCTCAGAAAGAGCTACCCTTCTGGGATTTCCACACTTCACAATCCCTTAGCATTTAAGGAGAATAGTATAATAAAGGAAAAACATCTAGTGCATAACAGTTCTGTACGAAAAATACATTATCTATAAGAGGAGAACTACCACAGTTTTCAAGATAACAGAAAGGCCACACATTTTTAAATAGCAGCTCTTTACAACAGTGGTGTACAGAAGGACACCACTAAGCACACAATATACCAGACTTTGATGCAAATGGAATAAAGCAGTAGAACACTTGTCAGCTAAGAAGTGAAATTGCCACCCACATTGGTAACATGTACTCTAGAACTGGACAAGTGAAAGAAAAAAAAAAGAAAAATCGACTGGTCTGACAAATCTCAATTTCTGCTACAGAATGTGAACTTAACAGTAGTTAAGTTAGGATTTGGCATAAACAGCATGAAAATATGGTCAATGGTAAAGAATTGTGGTGGGTAGAATAATAGTGTGTCAAGAATCCTTTCCCACATTAGAACTTTTCATACTAATTGAGTATCATTTGAATGCCAAACTGTACCTACTGTAAGCGCTATTGCTTACCATCAACTCTTCAGTGGCACAGTTTACATTTTTTAAAATGGATAATTCCTGCAGCATAATGCAGCATGTCACAAAGCATACATCACCTAAAAATAGTTAAATGAACATGAAAGTTGTCAATTCAGTCTTCTTCAATGGCCTGTACAGTGCCGAGATCTCCACACTCCACACTCTAACACCTTTTTTCAATGTGGTAGCAAAGGAGTGTTGCGGTATGAATGTATGACCAAAAAATCTACAAGAATTGTATGATGCTATTGAGCCAGAAAACATCAAAATCCCAAAGAAGTCTTATACAGAAAAAGTAGAGGGTAAAGCAAATATATGGCAAAATCACTGCCAAAAGCGTTCCATCTGTCCAAAGATGAACCCACTTAATCCACTTCACTTTGGGGGATACAGGCTACCTCAGCAACATCAGGTACAGTGCAGGAAACAACCCTGGGTATGGACACTAAACTAACTGAGAGGGAAGCTTCCACACACACTCACACCGGGCCACTCCTTTCATCTATTATGGTATTCACAGAAAATCAGTCAAGCCAGATTCAAGTGAGGCAGCAGTTAGATTAATAAAATCCAGCTTTTGTCAATGTAGGCTGTCCAGAGAAAAATAAAAGCTATTTAATAATAGTATGTGAATGAAAGATTAGCTGCGGTGGGCTGGCACCCTGCCCTGGGTTTGTTTCCTGCCTTGCGCCCTGTGTTGGCTGGGATTGGCTCCAGCAGACCCCGTGACCCTGTAGTTAGGATATAGCGGGATAGATAATGGATGGATGGATGAAAGATTAGAGAAAACCTCTCTAAAAGCTTCTCTCTTAAAAGGAGGATAGAATATGAATTGGCACATTTCATGCATCAGATAATTAAAAGACTGTAGTGAATGAAATGCTACCTATATACCATATGTAGAAACTAAAAATACAATGTTTTCTAATTTAGGTCAGAGTGGTGCTGGCAATAACTGGGCAAAGGGTCATTATACGGAAGGTTCGGAGTTAGTGGACTCTGTTATTGATGTGGTGAGAAAAGAGGCAGAGAGCTGTGACTGTCTGCAGGGATTCCAGCTCACCCACTCTCTCGGTGGAGGGACTGGTTCTGGTATGGGCACTCTGCTAATCAGCAAAATTCGAGAAGAATATCCTGACCGCATAATGAATTCTTTCAGTGTCATGCCATCCCCTAAGGTTTCAGACACTGTGGTTGAACCTTACAATGCAACACTCTCTGTGCATCAGCTGGTGGAGAACACTGATGAGACCTACTGCATCGATAATGAGGCTTTATATGATATTTGCTTTCGCACTCTCAAGCTGGCCACTCCTACTTATGGAGACCTCAATCACCTGGTATCAGCTACTATGAGTGGTGTCACAACCTGTCTTCGCTTTCCTGGTCAACTAAATGCAGATTTACGGAAACTAGCAGTTAATATGGTGCCTTTCCCGCGACTTCATTTCTTTATGCCAGCTTTTGCACCACTGACTAGCCAGGGAAATCAACAGTATCATGCCTTAACTGTGTCAGAGCTTACTCAGCAAATGTTTGATGCAAAAAACATGATGGCAGCATGCGATCCGAGGCATGGAAGATACCTGACTGTGGCTGCAATTTTCAGGGGCAGAATGTCTATGAAAGAAGTTGATGAGCAGATGCTCAATGTCCAGAACAAAAATAGCAGTTATTTTGTTGAATGGATTCCCAATAATGTGAAAACAGCTGTCTGTGACATCCCACCACAAGGCCTCAAAATGTCTGCTACCTTCATTGGCAATAGCACTGCAATCCAAGAGCTTTTTAGGAGAATATCTGATCAGTTCACAGCTATGTTCCGCAGGAAAGCCTTTTTTACACTGGTATACTGGTGAAGGTATGGATGAAATGGAATTCACAGAGGCTGAAAGCAACATGAATGACTTGGTCTCTGAGTATCAGCAATATCAAGATGCAACTATAGATGATCAGGGTGAATTTGAGGAGGATGAGGGAGAAGATGAAATGTAGGTATGTGTGACAGTCTGCCACAATCACCATTAAAATAATTAACTAGAACTTCCAATTCACCCACTTTATTTAGGCAAAGCAGGCATAATCTGTTGTTGTGAATACCATGGAACTAAGATGAGTTGAAAGATACAGTCAGCGTCTTCACATTGATGTAAATGTTTTGCACATATAACAGCGCATTTTGGTTGCAACCCTAACCCTAATTTTTAAAAACACATTCTCGCTGAACGCTTCCTTCTGATTATGCAAAACTGAGATAAGACAGGTTGCATATGACTGTTCTAAGCCAAAATAAAAAATCACAACATTTACTTATAAGAAATAATAAATATATTATACCGGGGTAGCCAACTCCAATCCTGGAGAGCTGCAGTGGCTGAAGGTTTTTGTTCCAACACAGTTGCTTAATTAGAAGCCACCAATACCAGATTTTATTTCATTTCATGGCTTGTTAGTGTTTTAAGTCTACCATGCAACTTCATTCCTAAATCAAAGATTTTGTTCCCTTTGTAATGATACATGTGTCATCCAAGTAATTTGAAGCTTAAAATGGATGAATATCTTTCAGTTCCTCACTTTCTCTCCAGTTTCCTTCTGAGTACTTAATTAGACCAAATAGAATACACATGGGTGGAAATGGAGATAAGCTACATGTAGAACTACTGGTCATTTGCATCATATTGCTAATAAGGAGCAGTTAAAAACAATGAATTCAGCTGTTTATGACTAAAATTAGCAATTAAGGGTTCAAAATCTTAATAACTGACAACTAAAATCAGATAAATGTCACTTGAGCAATAAGTGCATCAGCAACAATGAATGATTTCTCATGAAACAATTGGGTTGGAACAAAAACCTGACCTGTCGGCCCATCATGGCTGACAATGGTCAGCCCTGATTTAAAAGGTCCGAGTCTTAAATAGCAAATAAATTAAATGAAGTTAATTAGTAAGAAAAACTAGTCACTAATTAAGAAAATGGATAGAATGAAAACCTGTAGCCACTGTGGCTCTCCCGGGTCGAAGTCGGTCACAGCTGTATTATACATACAGTCATATGAAAAAGTTTGGGAACCCCTCTTAAAGCTTTGGATTTTTGTTTATCATTGGCTGAGCTTTCAGAGTAGCAACTTCCTTTTAATATATGACACGACTTATGGAAACAGTAGTATTTCAGCAGTGGCATTAAGTTTATTAGATTAACAGAAAATATGCAATATGCATCATAACAAAATTAGACAGGTGCATACATTTGGGCACCCCAATAGAGATATTACATCAATACTTAGTTGAGCCTCCTTTTGCAAATATAACATGCTCTAGACACCTCCTATAGCCTTTGATGAGTGTCTGGATTCTGGATGGAGGTATTTTTGACAATTCTTCCATGCAAAATCTCTCCAGTTCAGTTAAATTTGATGGCTGCCGAGCAGGGACAGCCTGCTTCAAATCATCCCATAGATTTTCGATGATATTCAAGAGAGGGGACTGTCACGGCCATTCCAGAACATTGTACTTCTCCCTCTGCATGAATGCCTTTGTAGATTTCGAACTGTGTTTTAGGTCATTGTCTTGTTGGAATATCCAACCCCAGCAGAACTTCAACTTTCTGACTGATGCTTGAACATTATCCTGAAGAATTTTTTTTTATTAGGTTGAATTCATCCGACCCTCGACTTTAATAAGTGCCCCAGTCCCTGAACTAGTCACACAGCCCCACAGCATGATGGAATCTCCACCAAATTTGACAGTAGGTAGCAGGTGTTTTTCTTGAAATGCGGTGTTCTTCTTCCGCCATGCAAAAGCGGTTTCTGTTATGACCAAATAACTCTGTTTCATCAGTCCAGAGCACTTTGTTCCAAAATGAATCTGGCTGGTCTAAATGAAGCATTTGCATACAACAAGCGACGGTTTGTGGCATGAGTGCAGAAAGGGCTTCTTTCTCATCACCCTGCCATACAGATGTTCTTTGTGCAAATTGTGCTGAATTGTAGAATGATGTACAGATACACCATCTGCAGCAAGATATTCTTGCAGGTCTTTGGAGGTGATCGGTGGGTTGTCTGTAACCATTCTCACAATCCTGCGCATATGACGCTCCTGTATTTTTCTTGGCCTGCCAGACTTGGGTTTAACAGCAACTGTGCCTGTGTCCTTCCATTTCCTGATTACATTCCTTACAGTTGTAGAGAAAAGCCAAGCAAAATGACACCTTTTATTGGCTAAAGGTGTCATTTTGCTTGGTTTTTCTCTACATTCATAATGGCTAACATGGTACAACACCCTAGTACTACATTCCTTACAGTTGAAACTCAGTTTAAACCTCTGAGATAGCTTTTTGTAGCCTTCCCCTAAACCATGAGACTGAACAATCTTTGTTTTCAGATCTTGTGAGAGTTGCTTTGAGGATCCCCGTGCTGTTGCTCTTCAGAGGAGAGTCAAAGGGAAGCACAACTTGCAATTGACCACCTTAAATACCTTTTCTCATGATTGGACACACCTGTCTATGAAGTTCAAGGCTTAACGAGCTAATCCAACCAATTTGGTGTTGCAAGTAATCAGTATTGAGCAGTTACATGAATTCAAATCAGCAAAATTACAAGGGTATCCAAATTTATGCACAGCCAGTTTTTCACATTTGATTTAATTTCATACAACTAAATACTGCTTCACTAAAAATCTTTGTTCGGAAAACACCCCAGTACTCAGATGTTCCTAGGAAATGAAAGACATATCACTGTTATCTTTTTTGTTCAAAGTAGAGTAAATTATTATGCAGGCTGAGAGGGGTTCCCAAACTTTTTCATATGACTGTATATATAAATTCACAAAGTAGTGATGTGAACACATATTTTCAAATTACTTTAGTCAAAAGTATGACTTACTATCCAAGAAATTCACACTTGTTTTCATTGTATTTGATACAGATCAAAATGATTAATTTACTTTACACTGAACAATCATGACTTGTATGTCAAAGACTATGTCTCATATCACAGCCTTATCATTACTTTGAATAACTCACTGAAAGATACACACATTTTCATATTGAGGCTTCATTGCAAATTTATCTATCATTCTCTTTTTCCCTAACTGTTTCTGTGCACTTCCACCAGAATCACTAAGTACTCTGGGGTGGCTAAAGAACAAGTAGCATATTTTAAATAATGGAGCCACTGACACATGCAGATTTTTAAAGCTACTCAAAGGAGATGAGTAGAGAAATAGTTTGGAGAAACAGAATATTTTTCATAATTGAAATGACAACCCTGACCTTGTATTTATCTTTTCTCTCAACAATTTTCTAAAGTTTGAAAAAATGATGAAATATGTTCAAATAAAAAAAATATTATATCACAGGTTCTAAAACCATGAATATGAAATGGAAAAAGTTGTTTTTTTCAGGAAGAATGTAAACAACCTTAACAGGAGTTAAGTATTTAGAAAATAATTTGCATGTAAACACACTGATTAAATAATGAGGATGTAACAAGTTCCTTTATGACCTTTCAAAATGCATCTTCTTATTTTCTATTCAATAAACATGGAACTTATAATTCACTTGGTAAGGACTATCAAGATCATGTAAATTCACCTTAGTTAAAATTGTTGTGGTCAATCATGTACATCTCTCCTTATGTGCAACTGCACACTAAATTCTTCAAAAGTCAATAGTTTTTGGTACCACAGATTGATTACACTATTCAGCTACACAGATAATGAATCACTTAGCAGGTGAAAATATACTTTCCCCATACTTTCGTCATCATGGATTGCACTTCTGGCCAATGAAAGTGCACACAGTGTATGTGAGTCTACTATACTTCACTGAAAAGCATTTGTATTGCCTGCCTCCTGGCACACCTGTTCATTTTGCACATTATAGCAGTTAGGAATGGAAGGTGACAGAAAATGAAAGAGATCAAGGTGGGGGGTTAGGGCTTGCTGGGGTGGGGAGTGTAATAAAGTGCTGCAAACAGGATCCCAAGAAAGGTAATACTCCAGAACTGTAAACAAGACTGATGAAAATTTTCAATTTGTTTTACAAACGCTCAGATCTTAAGCTTGGAAAATAAAGAAGATGCAAGTCTGATCAGCCATTTGCTCTAAAACACAAAGCATGCATACCTTTGCAAAATTATCAGTCAGGTACTCCAAAGGAAAGGCAATCTTCTCAACTGTAAGCCTGGTCCTTTCTTAAGCTAAATTAGCTCTAAAGGGACACCCCTACACTACTAAATCATCAATCTGGTTTGCATACAGCATGGCTCCTGTACCTTTATTCTGTGTAAAGTTCTTACAGTATTTGTTTAAAAAAAAACAAAAAAAAAAAACAAGTACATTTTTAGTTAAAATCATGGTATTTTTTCTGCCTGTGTAGTGTTTACAAATTCTTCTGTGTCTTATTGGGTTTCTTTCCAGTGAAAAGCTGTGTAGTTTAAGTTTACTGCTGACTCGATAATGGTACACTCTGGGTGTGTGTTTGAAAAGGCTAATACACAAGTATCTTGTCTAAGCCAGTATATATATATATATATATATATATATATATATATATATTTTTTTTTTTTATATAGTCACAAGAACGACACAAAGACATTGCGAAGGTTTGGAGCAGCCATCTGTATAATATTTCCTGGTGCAAAAATGCTTATCACGAACAGACATGTTCACACAACTGAGTCCAAAACAGAACTGATATACTGAAGGCAAGATGGCGATTTTATAGGCCAGTAAGGGAAGTGATGTCATCAGGTCCAGAACCGGAAGTGACGTCGCTGGCTACCCCAGAAACATTCGGGATTTTCCAAGAATGGTCTGAAAGGGATTGTGAAAGAGAATTAGTACACTTCGCCACCCCCTGGCCCGGCGTGGAATTCATTTATTTAAGCCCTTTAGTTGTTTCCTAAACACACGTGTGTGACGGGGCCCCCCCCCTCAGCCCAGACCCGTTGGGTCGGGCGATCTGCACCGAGAGGTCATGAACGCGAGAGAGGGCATTGGCGTTGGTATGAAGTGAGCCTTTCCAATGAACGAGTAAGATCTTATAAGATTGCAGATCAAGGAACCACCTAGTGACTCGAGGGTTAGACTTCTTGTGCAGGGCCATCCACTGTAAAGGTGCATGGTCCATGACAAGTGTAAACTCCCGATCCAGGAGGTAGTACCTCAACTGTGTAATCGCCCACTTGAGTGCAAGAGCCTCTCTCTCCACCGCCGCATACCTGGTCTCCCAATCCAGCAATTTCCGGCTCAGGAACATGACGGGGTGTTTAGCACCATGGACACTTTGGCTCTACACTGCTCCTAGGCCTATGTCCGAAGCGTCCGTCTGGAGGATAAAAGGAAGCGAAAGTCAGGTGCTTTCAAAACAGGTGCTGACATCAGGGCCCTTTTCAAGTCACTGAATGCAGCTTCTGTCTTATCGGTCCATACCACAATGTTGGGAGCCCTCTCCTTTGTTAAATCACTCAAGGATGCAGCTCTCTCTGAAAACTGTGGTACAAACTGGCAGTAGTACCCGGCTAAACCGAGAAATGCTTGGACATGCCGCTTGGTTCGCAGATGGGGCCATTTCAAAATGGCATCTATAGTATTTTAGACCACTGTGGCTTTGCAGTACCATGACCTACTAGGTAGCCCAAATATTTGTCTTCTTCCAACCCAAAAAAACATTTTTTTGGATTGATTCGAAGACCGGCCTCACCTAGCATCCGTAATACTGCTCGGAAGTGCTGTAGATGTTCCTTCCAGGTGCTGGAATAGATGACGACGTCATCTAGGTAGGCAGCACTATACGTGTTATGGGGGCGGAGCACTTTGTCCACCAGACGCTGAAAAGTCGCAGAAGCCCCATGTAACTCGAATGGAAGGACACGATACTGCCAGTGTGCACTAGGGGTGCTAAACACAGTCTTAGCCTTTGCGGAGTCCGTTAAAGGAGCCTGCCAGTACCCCTTGGTCATGTCAAGTGTGGTCAAATATTCCGCATGTCCAAGCCTCTCAAGGAGGTCGTCCACTCGAGGCATTGGATAAGCATCAAATTGGAAGACCTGATTAAGTCGACGGAAGTCATTGCAAATCTTCCCACTTCCGTCGTGCTTACTAACCAAGACTATTGGACTGGACCAGGGACTATAACTTTCCTCTGTGACTCCTAAGTCCAGCATGCGCTTGATTTCAAGCTCCACTTCAGCCTTCTTTGCCTCAGGAAGACGATAGGGGCGCTCTCGAACTATAACCCCGGGTTCGGTCACAATGTTGTGGGCAATCAGAGAGGTCCTTCCAGGGTTTTCGTCTAACACCTCTGGGACAGATGAGATAACTGCTTCGAGCTCTCACCTCTGTCGGGAATTCAAGTTAGACCCGAAGTAAAGTGTGTTGGTCTGAGCAAAGAATGAGTGGGGCTGTCCGGAGGAGGGATCAGGATCCCTTTCCTTCCACAGTTTCAGCAGATTCACGTGATAAACCCGCTCGCTCCCTTTAACTTTGTATGGTCCTTGCCAATGGGCAAGTAGTTTAGTTGTGTCCTAAACATGCGTGTGTGAGATTTTATACAGTTTAACTCATTCATTTCATTATTATTCAAAGAAGGCTGGCTTCAAGTGCAAATCAAATTGTCAATATGCAAAAATAATGCAAGTGATCAACTGGCATTGAAACTTAATCTAGTATAAATGTAAGTGGTACAGTTGGCAACATTGCTCCCTCACCATTTCAGTGACCCAAGCTCAATTCCTAGTCATTATCTTTGTGGAGCTTGCATGGGCTCTTCAAAATCTCATACTTGCAGTAAGGTTAATGGGCATCTCTAAATTGTTCTCTTAAGAAAGAATGAGATCATAAGCCTTAGAGTTAGTCTTATTCAGATGTTTGGAAAGGACACATGAAGCAACCTTCTCAGTGATAATGTTGTTTATTTTAAATTTGAATGTTCATTATCTCACTTTTAAATAATTACATAAAAAAGCTGACTCCACTCATTTCAACAAACCCTGAAGTGGAAAGCATATGTAGGTCCTTAGGTCTTGAGTAATCCCAAAAAACACAGTTTAAGCAACACATAATAAAAATAATTTTATGTCTTTAACAAAAGTGCTTACTCTATTATCCTCATCCTTCAAAAGGGTAAAATTTTCAGAAAAAAAAATTTAAAAGGCAGTTAATATGATGACCTGAAAAAATTGATAATTGGATGGAGGCTTGTGTTGAGCGTAAAATGTACACAATTAGTTACTCAATGCAAGATGTAAAAAAAAAAAAAAACATTAAAGAATCTAATCAAAAAGAGGAGCAAATGACAATACAGACAAGCAGTTTTAAAGCAGTGACTACTGCAATATTAGGGATACATTTACAGGTTTTGAAATGACAGTGTTTTAGAAAAATCCTCAGAATTATTGGGATCAACACAGAAATAAAAGATGGAAAAACACCAAATTCATGATGGAGCTGCTCAAAAAAGAGCTTGAAGATGCTATCAAGAAAAGCTGGAAGAAAACATTTCTCATCTGGCAAATGTTTTCCAAAGATTTTTAATTTGTGTATCCTGCAGTTTCTGGGATTTAACAAATGTGCTTTGGTAAACCAGGAACATACTGTAGATACACTCTTGTAGGAAAGTATTGGAATCAGTATTTTTTTTCAGATTTCATGATTAAAATAATGGGAGACAAAAACAGTGTCTTTAAATGGCATTAACCAGTGACTACTTAAGTCAGAAATGGCCAATCTGCTATATTAGACAGCAAATATGTGTATTTGATAAACTTGAACAAAGCTGAGAATGCCTCAAAAAATTATCTCACAAACTGATTAAAACGCAGATAACAAAATATTTGAAAAGAAAAAAATGAAAAGAATGAAGAGTATGATTCATGGCACCAAAGTGTGCCAACATGGTAAGAAAGTGTCTCTCTCTTCTGAGGTTTTGTTTTGCCGATGTGCTCGCCTCACTTGTGTATTAGCGGCTAAGTGAGTTTGTCTCTGACTCGTTAACTTGGGGCAGCCTTGCCTGCTCTTTGAGCTTCATGCTGTAGCCTTGCACTTCCAAGCCGGACAGACTGACACACACACTTCCAAGCGTAGATGTTTATATATAAGATAATGTTATACTTTAAATAATAAGCTAGACAATATTCAGGGAAGACAGGATGCACAGTGTTTTTTTTTTTTTATCTTTCCCAGAACTATGCAACTGCTGAAACATCAGACACTGCAATACTGCCAGGCGGCTTTGAAGTCTATTGTAGAGATGGCACTGAACTGTCAGGTAAAAGCATAGGAGGAGTTGTGTGTTTTATGATGCATGATTGTTAAAACTGTTTCTAAAAAGTGTTCACCTGATATTAAATATTTATTGATCACGCGTTGTCCATTATATCTTCCAAGTGAGAGCTGGGATGTTTTTACTGGTTGCTGTTTATATTTTTCCACAAGCCAACGTGAACAATGTGGTGCATTATTGGAGCAACATTCAACAATCTGTACAGAACGAGCATTTACATCCTGATGAATTATTTACTGATGCTGGGGATTCTAACAAAGTAAACATATGGAATTATTATTCTAAATATCATCAGCTTATCACCTCCCCACAAGAGATACTAATAATTGCAAATCACTGATAATTGATGCATATTGCTTGCTCCTGTGCCCATTCCTTTGAAGGTCCAGTCACCTGTCCGTACTACTGCTGCCAGCTTACAGACACCAAAACATCAGGCACAGACTACACAAATGGTACACTGCTTGACTAAAGAGACACAGGAAATCACAGAATTGTTTTCATTGTATTAACTGGGATGTATTTAGAGACTCCTTAACAGTTCTAAATGAGTATACAGATGACACAGTGGCATTTGTCAAAAAATGTTTGGACAACTGTGTGCCTACAACAATAATCTGTATATAATGTGTTTCTGGGACACATTAATAAGAGTATTCCAGATTGTGATAACCTACAGTTTGATATCATCACAACCAGTCCATGGAGAATACCATATCCCTTGCACTTCATACTATCCTAGCACATCTGGATAATAACTGTTATTCCAGAGTCATGTCTATTGACTACATCTCAGTATCTCATATATATTTCTCTTCTGGTTCGTCCTGCTGCCACTTCAAAACCGGTCCCGCCCACACGCAGCCGACACGGCATTTCTCGATTCCTATTTGTCATCTTCCATGTCATGCACTATACTGGCCTGCTGAGCGTAATACATCCAACAAGTACTCGAGGTGCTGCCACAGCAGTAAAGTAGCTTTACCACCCTTGTGGGAGCCACCTGTGTCTTTACAACAGCTTCTTACACAGCAAACATCAGAAGCTAAAAATTATAGTGAACACATTCGAGAATACAACCCTTCTCTAGCGTTTGCTTCCATGGGTGCACAGATAACTCAACCTCCTGGCCACGGACCATTTTTAAAATACATGGGCAAATTTATCACCAAATCTCTGCACTATACACTAACACTTCTACCGCTACAGGATATGGACAGTTGTATGTTTTTGACACAGTGCAAGCTACTAAAGTACGCTTACAAAATAAAGCAAACTCTGCATACAGCGAAAATGTACTTCTCCAGCTAGATTCCATGCTCAGAACCATCAACCCCTTCGCTAAATCATACAAACACATGCATGAAATCACTCAGTCCAATCCAACAGCAACTGTACGAATGGTTTTCAAGGAAACCCCTAGGCAGGATTTACGACGATACAATGCCCCGACATGTCACACTGATGTTGCTGTGATTTTCGTCAGAGAAGATGGCGAAACACCTGCCTAAAGGAAGATTTGCATCTATCCCATAGGCAACTCCTGTAAACAGATTTCCACACTCAATATGAATTGCGATCCTATGATTTACCCACTTTTATTCCCTTACGGAGACATTGGCTGGCACAAAGATTTACAACATGTTCCCGATAAAAGAACCTCCAAGCGAATAAGGCTTACTCAATGCCAATTTTACGTGTACAGATTAGCAATGAGGAATACATTTAGTATTTTGCACTCCAGCGGCAAACTATTCCAACAGTACGTCGTAGATGCGTATGTTAAAATAGAGGGCGTGCATCTCAATTATCTCAGATTACATCAACAAGATCTGCGCGTCGAACTATCAGACACACTGCAAGCAAACGCTGAAAATAACAATGTTCATGTAGGCAAAATGATCATATTACCGTCCACATTTCCAGGAAGTCCAAGATACATGCAACAAAACTATCAGGATGCCATGGCCATAGTACGTAAATTCGGAAAGCCCGATTTATTTATCGCTTTCACATGTAATCCTGCTTGGCCGGAAATTCTATATGCACACTGCGTCTTTCAAGAAGTATTTATTTCTTCTTGATTTCTGAATTCCTTTCTCACCGTTTTCCATTCCTATTCTTACACCGCCATATGCTATGGTGGGCGTCGGCTAGTTTAACACTGTTGTACGATCAAGGCTGACCACCAAACTCTTTAATTTAGGATTCATGCCACCTATACTGCTGAAGTTTAGACTTCCTAGGATAGTTAAAGATATCCACCATTGTAACAGCCATTTTTCACACACCTACCTTCTGGCACTTGCACCAGTACATTCAGGAACAGTCAAACATGAGAACAAAAATTTTAACATAACAGTGTGAGTATATATCATCAGAGAAGGCAATGTCAGGCTGGCATCCTAGCCAGACTAGATGGTGGTTCCACCCAGAGCCACGTATTCTACGTGTACACTGGAGGACAGTACCCTTCTGGTGACGCTCCCACTTGTGTACTAGCAGGATAGTATGGGAACTGTAGTCCCAGTTGAGGTTACGCGCTTCGTCATTGTTGTCATTATTGTACATGTTTTATACAAGAAGCATATTTTTTAAATTTTATTTCTTAAGCTCGGTTGAAGGTTCTCAGTTCCAAGGCATTTATCTTTGCTTTCATTATTTAAAACACTCGCAAACATACCCTCCTCACCACTCTCAGTCCCACCCCGGCTTGTTACACCCCCAGTGTGCTGCTTGCAAAATAAACAATAGACAGCTAAAATTCTTTAACATGAATTTGTCTACTGTGGTGCTCTCTGTTCCTTTCACTGGAGGGGGCATTCATTTCCATGGCTGGAGCAGAGTTGTAAAAATGTGGGCCCCTATCAGACAGCTTTGGAGAATTTATTGGTAGCAGAACATATAGTAAGAATGCCAAAACAACAGAAAGTACAACTAACAAGTGGCATTTTTGATACCATTTTAACCAAGTTTACTGTCTGCCCCCAGTCACAGAGAACCCTGGTAAAACGACATTAATGTGTTAATACCCCTGGCAATGGTATAATACAGACTTCATTACATCGTTGTATCATAGGATGTCATTTTGCATGGAGCAGGAGTTAAATACAATGAAAAACAGTGCCAATGAGCCAGAGTGTGATGGAGCAGGGTGAGGAGGCAGGTATCCGTGAGTGTGTTTTAAATAATGAAAGCAAAGAAAAGTACCTTGGAATTGAGGACTTCCAACCAAGACGGCTTATGAAATAAAACATGACCGACAGGCATATGCTTCTTGTATAAACTATGTACAACAATGTTGAAGCAATGATTAAGCAAAATGGAGATGCTAAACTTACATGGCTGCACTGTGCCGCCAATGTATAGATCAGAACCGACCTATATATCCAAACAGATGTATTTCAATAAATGTATATATCTGAACCAAGATATAGACAGATAGAAATATTATATATTTCTATACACACACACATATATCTGAACTAATTTATATATTTACGAAACAATCTTTTTTTTCTTGAATGCCCCCCCCCCCCCCCCACACACACACACAGAGTTACAATCTTTGTGGGGTTGAGTAGTTCTGATTGCATCAATTTACCAATGAAAGCTAGATTCTGCTTGGAATAACTTCTTTGTCAGTTTGAGTTACACATAAAATCAACAAAGAAAATGTATGATGTAGTACTTGTGAGTAACAGGATATTTTATTAATATAACCATGTCACAATTATTCAACCCTTATATAATACTGCTGTTTTTAAAACTTTCTGCTAGTTTTTATGACCTAAAATGGAGCCAAAACATAATTAAGCCATTTGGGATTTCAATAAAAATACTTAATTGGCTTAAGATGTGATATGTATATAAACCCCACCCATGAAGGTGTTGGAGGTGACTTGGGTAAGGCTAAGGAGCTTTCAACTCAGCTGAGAGAGGAACCTATTTCATTATACCTGAAGGGCATTGGGTTTAAAAAGATCCCCAAAAAACTGAACATTCCAAGAGGCACCATTGGGAGCATTGTAAGGAAGTTTGAAACTTATGGCACATCTGCAAACTTACGTGGCCAAGGGACAAAGCCCAAAATTTCATCAAAAGCCCATAACAACTTAGTCAGGAGAACTTAGAAAAACCCCTGTGTTACTGCAAAACACCTACAGGATGAACTGATGAAGGCCGGGACAAGTGCTTCGGTGGCAACTATAAGACAAGAATGAAAAAACAAGGACTTCATGGCCACATTTCAAGAAGCACTCCACTATTGACCACAAATAGCATCAAAGTTTTAGTAGAATATTCCAGGAGAAATTTGGATAGGCCTGCAGAGTTTTGGGAAAAAGTCCTATGGAATGATGAAACTAAATTGGAACTGTTTGGGCACATGACAAGCAGCATGTCTGGTGTAAGAAAGGTCAGGCTTATGACCAAAAGAATACCATCCCTACAGTCAAACATGAAGGTGGGTCATTGATGATGTGGGGATGTTTTCCTGTTTTTTTGTTTTTGTTTTTTTTTTTTTAAAAGAGGAATCTGATGCTTCCTTTTCAGAAATTGAATCTTGGTGATCATTGGACTTTCCAGCAAGACAATGATCCCAAGCACAGCACCAAGTTAATCAAAGCTATACACACACACATTGATATACATACCCAAACACTATATGACAAAACACTAAGTCTGTGTATGTTATCAATCCTTCAGAGCAATCTCATTAGTCAGTTTGGTCTTGGTGACATGATCAAAAGAGGAAGTTTGAGTGTGAGACACACAAGGAAGAGAAAAGGCATAGGAGGCACACCGACAGAGTCGCCTTCAAGGACAAGAAGTATAAAACTGGACAGGAGGCGAGAAAGATGCCTTGAAAATAAAAACAGAGTTACATACTGAAACATATGATTTGAGCATAAAAAAATTACAAGTGTCTATATAAGTTGCTTAGTTATGTCCACCTACCTGCTACTAATGTGAACTAATTGAACAGACATATATTAAATGAATTAAATCTGTCTGGGAATGTTATGTTTTAATATTATGTGGAAAACAAACATAAACAAAAAACATTGAAGTAATCTGTATCACAAACTCTTTTGCCTAATTTCACATTTAACTATACTGCAACCTATTATTAAAACATTCCTTTAAGTCAGGTGGTTTTGGTTATGGTTTGAAATTACATAAGCAATTAATGCATTTACAAAAACAAATTAATTTTTTGCTCAATTGCATGAAACAATATATGGCATCTATTTCTAAACTGATTTTATAAATACACTCTTAGTTTGCGCATCAACAGAAGAGTATTTTCCACATTCCAAATAGTCCAATGGAGAGAATACAATTACTTAAAAAATGTTTATCATCATGTTACCTACCTATTGTGTCAGCTCATGGAGAATATGCAAAAATCACTACAGCCATCTTAATTTTTTGTTTTTACTCGTACAGTATTAAGATGTTCAAAAGTCAAGATCAAAATAAACCAAAATCTAATCATTTCTAAGTTTCTGTAAATACATACATTATGCTTGATATGAAATATTACTGCACTTTAAGCATTCATTGAAGGATATCTTTGAGTTATATTTTTGCAGTCATCTTTCTAGAAGAAATTCTTCAACTAGTTTGTTAAAATCTTTTGAAAATCTCAGATGCAAATTATGTTTCCCCTCTGGCATCAAATGCAACCTGAAAAAACAGAAGACACAAAAAATACCAAGAAAATTGACAGAAGCTTAAACGTTCAAGACATGGCATAGAAACTCTTCAAAATTCCATCTGCTCTCTGAGTAAATAGTTATGGTTAAGCAATAATAGATAACAGCAATTATTCTTTTACACAAAACAATACAAAAGACAATGCTAAGAGACAGGCAACTGCAATCATTTCATTGCCTAGCAAAAACATCATCCCTCAAAACATTGGTTTGCTGAACATTTACAGTACTTTACTACTGTATGCAAATGAGGAGGTGATACAGCTGCTGTACTACAGCTTCAAGGACCAGGGTTCAATTTCAAGCTCAACCACCAACTACATGTGGATTATCCAGTCTCCACATACCCATGTGTAATTGCTCCAAAGTACTCAAAATCCCAGAGATGGTAGTGATTATAAATTGGTGATTGACCTGATACAAGCAAGTGCAGATTTGTGCAAGAATGTACTCTGCAACTGTCTTTCCAATTCAGGATTGGTGTCTGCCTTGCAGCCAATGCTGCTGGGACGGAATATGGATGGCCACTATACAGGATGTGAGTTCTGATGAATGGTGTGGATGAACAGTATGATGTAACTGCCAAATAATTTACTACAAATAGTTAAAAGTATTTTAGAAAGTACTAAAGTGACACAATGTGGGGAAAAACAAGTAATGAGTTTGAAATAGTATTGTTGCTGAAGATGATAATCATACAGGGAAACTATTTAACACAGAAAATATTAAATTATGAACACAGGAAGTATAGTACAACACTAAAGGGAATTAACATATAGTCAATACATTATATTCATCACATTAAAGGGAATTAACATATAGTCAATACATTATATTCATCACATTTGAAGTTTAATATGACTCATCATATGAATTATTTCACACTAGAGTCGTCATTTACATGGTTTTTCATGTCCCTACTTGTTTAAGGGTGTCTTCATACATACAGTATCTCATGTATACGCAAATATTCCAAAATCTGAAAATATTCAAAATTCAAAATACTTCTAGACCCAGGCATTTCAGATTAGGCGTACTCAACCTGTGCAATAAATGATTTAATAGTTTGACCCTCAACTGATGCATGTTCTAAATAGTTTTCAGCACCCCTTTGTGATATTTCATGAACTTCAAAATGTTTCTTACCGAGAATTCTTGATATGCTTGTGAAGAAATTCTGGATGGAAATTTGGTACCATGGGATCTTTCTGTCCATGAATAATTAATGTTGGACAAACAATCTGTGGTAATATCTCTCGACAAATATTCCCTGTAATTCAAATCAGAGAGAGATGTTTCAACAATTTAGTCTAAATTTTAGCCTTTTGGTGTATTAGGTACTCTAGAACAGTTAACAATGAAGATTATTGTAAAACATCCAGAAAGTATATAAAAATATTACTGCTCTTAATAAAAATGCTGGGTATTAATCAGTGACTTCTTAAAATGTGTTATAATAAAAGAAATATTACACCTATTTTTATCTACACACCCAAGGTATGCAGTACATAGAGAAAGTATTGTGACAGGATGAAATTATATGGCTTAGAGTTTTCTTCATATTTCTACATATTCATCACCAATGAACATGATTTGATCACTCAGTAACTTCTGTCCGAATGTTTGTCTGCCAGAAATCAAATTGTCGCTTATTTATATTTTTATGCAGAAATTTGTGCCCAAAGTGCTGCACAATTACGACAGGAGAAAGTAATTACAAAAAGATATGATTCTTTTTATTCCATATATTTAAATTTTGGCTTCATTATTTTATTATTAAATTCACACCTTTATGTCGAGAATGTCATGTGCTGGACGCATTAACAAGATTAATATTTTTCCCCATTTCCTGTTAGTATACTTGAGCAAAATCTTTTTGGAACTCAGTAGTTAATTACTAAGTTTGCAATGGTATTTTGCTGTGAAACAGAAACACAGTATAGAACAAAGGACAAACAAAGTTCAATAACTTTCCCTAAATAATATTACATTTAAATCATCCAGTAGTATCCTGAAACCAGTTCAAAACAATTTAGATCATAGATGACTATTTCAATACAAAAAGGAACAAAGAAAAATACTTTATTATGTTTTCTTTACACATTTATGCCAACTATGGTATACTGTACTGGGGATAAAGATCAAAATAAGACTGACATTGTTGTGCAACATCAAAATAAAAGATTGATTTGTGTTTTGTATAAGACAGTTTATTAAGAAAACTAATGGGTGGATAAAACATGTCCAGAGCATTGTAACAGAAAAGTACAACTTGAAGAAACAAGATAATTCATCAACATCACTTTCTTGGATATATAAGCATATTAAAACATGAATAAAAAACCACAGCTAAATTTAAATCATTATTTGACAAAATTCTACATAAAGATTAAAAGCCAGATGTTACAGGTTTAATCTTTTTATTGAACTGCTCCTGGTACATTCCAGAATACAGCAAAACAGACTTGTATAGGGTGCTCCAGATCTAACTATGCAACTTTCAATGCAATGCAATAATTGCATAATTAGATCTGGACCACCCTGTATTAACATGGCTTAAAATGTATGAATCTCAATTGGATGAAATGTAAATAGTGCTTAAAATATTCTATAATGAATGAGTTTTTATCTTTCAATTTTACATATCTTTTTCAAAGACAGAAAAAATATTAGGTATTTCATTAATAAATTTAAAAACATTGTACTATGTGCAGGTTCATAGAAATGAATGGCAAATTAACCTTCTACTTACGGAAAAAACTAATTTTTATTTCAGATACTTCTTTTAGGACCATTCAAAAAAGATAATGACCACTAATAGAAAACAATGAATATTGTTATGTTTCCCTTCATTTCTTAACCATATACTTTCTAATAATTACCAAACTACAGATGTTTCACAAAGACCACAAATTTAAATATAGCTAATGAAGCCCAATCTTTGACATGTGTAGCAGCTAAGAGTGACACTCCTTTTTTAAATTAAGCCAGAGATAGTAACCTCCTTTAGTTGGAGAAAGCAATGCAACTGGATGAAAAATGTGGGACAAAACACAATAATTAACAAAATCATAACAGGGTTCTGCCTATGCAACTATAGGCATGGTTCATAAGAAAAGTGTAAGTGAACATTCTTGAAAAATACGTTAATTTTTGTCACTGTTCTCTCATTTTAGTACTTAGCATACTGCATTATTCCAAAAACTTCTAGTTCTGCCCGAGAAATATACAATTTTTTTCCCCTCTCACTCTGCAGGGCACTTCAAAGTTAGTAAATGTATTTCGAGTGTAATCAATTAGAGCAGTGCTTTATTTACAGCATGTTCAAACTGTTTTCTAGTTTTCAGTTAATTCAAAATGCTGCTCCTAGTATGATCATATAATCCATGCTATCAATTCTCTATATTAGCTTCCATTTAAATTTAAGACAGATTTTAAAATATTATTTCTAACTGCTTTAAATGTACTGGATTCAATTTACTTTAACACAACATACTAAAGCATGTATCAATGAGCATATATATTTTACAAATGAAAAATGCCACTATTAAAATTTCACAGAGGAATTTGAATCTTTATTGTTAATTTTCAAATATCTTTCACCTTTGTTTATGTTTTGATTAAATAAAGATGTTCAAGCAGTAAACAATAACTCTGTAAATATTTTGCTTCACTGCACTTTGATCATTTTATTTTTTAGCTTGCAGTATTTCTTAAAAACTTGTATACATAAAGGTTATAAAAACTGTCTTTAAATATTCCCTTTTACCACTCAACTTACCATCTGGCTGGAGTGCAAACTGACTAATGCCCTCAACCCACTTCAACCAGGTTTTAGCAAAATACTCTGGTCCATAAATTTTCTCCATTGGTTTCCTCATCTTTTCACTCCAGGTAGATACATCTCGAACAGCTACAGAAACAGAAAAAAAGGTCCTATATAGGTTAAATAATGAACATTTACTCAAGCTTATATGTTATTTGGCATAGTAGCTATAAAATTACACTGCTGATAAATCCCTGCATTGTAAAATTACTTTGTTCAAAATGTATCAATGTGTCACAATAAATTGGATTTGGCAAATTCAATAATGGATGGATTTAATGCAAAAATAATGCAGGCATGCAGACAGGTAGAGTGTTCGATTCCATCTGATGGAACGAAATTTCAAATTTAAATTTTTCCTCCACTGCAACTAATTCCCGCACCCAAGCCCATGAAAATGTTTTTTTGTCTAGTTTTGGTAGAACAAACAATTTCAGTCTTCAGCCTTAAGTTCCACTGCTCAAATTAGTTTTGTGAGTTGTAATTTCCGGAAATTAATTGGCTTTTATGTACTTATACCACAAATTAAAAAATAAGTAAATCAAAACATTACTGAAAGAGAGAAACTGAAGGCCAAATCTCTATTGAGATTTTGATAGCAAAACATTAAGATGAAAGGGGAATGAACCCTGGGTGTTTTTGGATAGGATTGTAGCCCGTCTTCGTTAATGTTGCACTGCTCTGCTAAATGTACCTCTGGGACCTTAACCTGCAGTCAGATGCATCATTAATTTTCTGAAACTTGGTTAGTTTAATACAGCCTGATGTGACAGCCAATTTCTATCCTATCTGGATCCAGAACAAGACAAGGACCAGCTCTATTCCACTAATCACTCATACTTCCATGTTCACTCATGCCAGGGCAACTGGTCACCACACTATCTTACCAGATCATATTTTCAGAAAGAAACAGCTTTCATCCATATTTTATTACACAAACAACCAGACAGGTTTATAATATAGCAGAATTTAAAATACCTTACCATTATAAAGCTGTAAATCCTCTTGTGTAACGTATGCATTTGCTCCCCAAACAACCAGCTTATTCATAACTGAGGGGTATACTGCAGCAGCAGTTAGTGCTGTAATTCCACCGTCACTCCAGCCAAGCATAGAAAACTTGTTAAATGATAAAGCCTAGTAAAATTCAAAGCATGCTCTTTAAAGAGATTAAAATACAAGACATGTTAATAAATGTATCCATTATTTGCTTATATGAAAGACAATGATTAAGAGTTAAAAACTGGACATTTCATAGTTCTGGATGATACATTTTTATATCTCAGTAATGTCTTGTAAAACGAGCATCTGGAAATGCCTATCCTTCTGATAAGGCAGAAATCAAATGCTGTAACTGTCAAAAATAGAAAAAATACTATGAAAAATGTAACATTTGGGAAAACAAAAACATGAGTAGACCATGGCCATGAATGCCAAAGATTATTGTTTCATGTAATGCTGCAAATGGAAAAAAAAAAAAAAAACCTGACCAAATGTTTGCAAATCCAAATTTTTTTCACTACATTTTTTAAAAAATTCACTGAATTGACTCTCTAGAATACAAAAATGAAGTCTTCTGTCATCTATATTTGAATTTTTATTAGGGATTTTTCCCACCAGATGTCCCGAACTGGGAACCTGAATAACAATCAGATAAACTGATCATTCTATACAGTAAACTGAAGTTTAACATAGTGCCAGAGAGTAGTGATGTGTTGCATATTGGCTGAATATGCATGCAAGAATGTTGATGGACAGGTTGACAGACAAGATTAGACAAGAGTCCCCGTGGACTATGACGTTTGCGGATGACATTGTGATCTGTAGTGAGAGTATGGAGCAGGATGAGGAGACCCTGGAGATGTGGGGATATGCTCTAGAGTGGTCAGGAATGAAGGTCAGTAGGTCCAAGACAGAATACATGTGTGTGAATGTGAGGGAGGTCAGAGGAATTGTGAAGGTGTGGGGAGTAGAGTTCGCAAAGGTGGATGAGTTTAAATACTTGGGATAAACAGTACAGAATAATTGGGAGTGTGAAAGAGAGGCGAAGAAGAGAGTGCAGGCAGGGTGGAGTGAGTAGAGAAGAGGGTCAGGAGTGATTTGTGACAGATGGGTACCACAAAGAGTGAAAGGGAAGATCTACAAGATGGTAGTTATGACCAGCTATGTTTATATGGCTTGGAGACGGTGGCACTGACAAAAAGAAAGGTGGCAGAGTTAAAGATGTTACGATTTACATTGGGTGTGAGGAGGAGGGACAGGATTAGGAACAAGTACATTAGAGGCTCAGCTTGGGTTGGATAGTTTGGAGACAAAGCCAGAGAGGCGACATTGTGTTGCTTTGGACATGTGCAAAGGACAGATGTTGGGTATATTGGGAGAATGATGCTAAGGATGGAGCTACCAGACAAGAGGAAAAGAGGAAGACCTAAGAAGAGGTGTATGGATGTGGTGAGAGAGGATATGCAGGTTGTGAGTGTGACACACCAAGGTGGAGAGGACAGGAAGATATGGAAAAAGATGATCCATTGTGACAACCCTAAAGGGAGAAGCCGAAAGAAGAAGATATAAGAACTTCACTTTATCCTGTACACAGACAATACTACAACACGTCAAAAGACAAAATGGATAATGCATGATATATGAAACATTGTAAGAGTATAATTTGGCACAACTAGGGGGCTTCGCCCCCTGCTTGCTTCGCTTTCCAACCCCCCGGCCAGCGCTACGCACCAGCCACTTCACTTCTCTGCCGCTCGCGTATGTGGATTTCACTTTCACCAAACAACACATCTTTTAATTCTTACAGATACTCCTCTTCATTGGGAAGAAACACTACTTTTCCCTGATGGCAACACGAATTAGACGATCTACAGGTCTCCAACACAAAGTTTAAATCCGTACAATATATTCGATCACTTTTCGCTGTTCTGTTATTTCACTGAGTAATAATTTCCGTTTGTTTGAGCTAATGCGATCTTTACTATCATTTTCTGATACTTGCGAATTTTAGTACTTTCATTATCTCTAACCTGCTCTGCATGTGTATTGTGCCAACGTTTTTGAATTCTTTACAACGTTCTACTTTGTCGCCTATTTTTATTTCTGGCCCCGGGTGTGGTTAAATCACTTGGCACAATTCTCGTCTCACGGGACGTGAAAGTATCTCTCTGAAAAAGTCATGTCTCGTCGCAAGCTAAAAAGTATCGTCCCAGGATTTTTTTATTATAATAGAGAGATGTAGGTCCACTGTAATAGGAAGGGTTCTTACACATGCAAACATGTTTAAAAAATATATATTTTTGTATAGTTATGCATATGTACTGTATGTAAAATGTATTATTTTTAACAATATGATTTTTCTCAAAAAAGTGTGAATTTCCAAAGAGATAAAATCAGAAAGTACAAAGCAGAAATAACTTTCTAAGCAGACTTGTTGTTGAAAAGTAAGAAACTAGAAAGAAAATGGCTTATAGAACCTTTCCAAGTTGTGAATGACTGGATAAAGTCAAATATTGAAATTTCAATATTTTCTACAAGGTAGTGATCGTCATTTGGGTAAATAGAGAAGGCTCTTCACATTCTATATTTTAATTACACATATTATTTTCTGTAATACATAAAATATTTACTTTTACTTTTGCAACTTAACCTGACAGGAAGCACTACTGTCTCACTTTCAGGGATTAAGGCTGGATATCTAAACAGTTACTACTGCTTTTCACTCCCATTCCTTGTTAGTGTCAACTATAAATTATGCATTTTTAGGGAGAGACCTACGCTATATGCAAGGGTTAAATTTTAGTCTTTTGACAGTTTTTCCATTATCTCAATTGTCGCAGCACTGCAACAATAATGAAATGAACCCTGTATGTGCACCAGTATATACCTAAATCATTTTTGAAAATGAAACGTGGGTTTTCCTATTTATAGTATATTGCTAAAAGACATTCAAAAAGTTGGAGAATTTGGCAATACTGTGCACAAAATATTCTGAGAAATCCTTTTGAGAAATCTGAAGCAGAAATTAAAATATCCATAGTTAAATCATAAAATATTAACGGAACATTTTATATAAGACAAACTGCAGCATTATTAATCCACTGCCTGCTGAAAATTGATAATTACGCAGGATTTTAAAAGTTTACTTCCTAAAAATAGTTTGCCTAAAGCCAAAGCATACTGACAGACTTGCAAAACTTCAGCTGTAGTCACTGGATAACAAAGTGCTGGTTTCTAAATTCACCTTAATCTCTCCAAAGAATGGCATATGACAAGAACTACTCTTTTACATGTATTCTGCAGAGGGCAAAATCTTTTGAATTCATTAAAACTATTTACAGTGTGCTTTATTAAAGGCCAAATATTGATTCATTCAAACACAATTGCCTTTGAAGCTACCAAGAGAAAAAATAACTGCATAGATGATTTCTCAATTGACTGCAAAGCAGACTCCAATTAAATTTACTATTTTCACAATGTATATCCTACCTTCATTAGAGCTACAGCATCACCAGCATCTCGTGAGAAAAAATCCAGAGGAAAGTCTCTTTCAGGGGGTATGGACTTTCCATATCCTCTAGGATCCCAGGCCACAACTGTGAAGTATTCTTTGTTTAGATAATCAAGCTGAGGCCCAAAGTCAGTGTGGCTGCTACCTTTAATAAAAAACAAAAACAAAAAAGTATTGCTGCAAATATAATAAAGAAATGACTAGTAGTAACAACTGCTTTGGGAATCACACTTCTTCTTATTCTCTATAACACACTTCACATTGAAATGATTTAAGCAGCTCTGAGTGAAACAGAACTGTACCATTTGTGAAAGTGAGGTTAAAGGGCATCATAGATATCTTTTTGTCTAGTTGTTGAAAATGTAGCAGCCTGAAAATATATAAGATATGGGAATTTACATTATATGGGATATCTGCTTAAGCATTAAAATAAATTGAACAGTAATTTAGAACTGGCAGTTGTACAGTACATGTTCTTATTCTAGGGCTGCCATAAACTATACAGGAACTGTGGATTCAATTAAAGTCATAAGTAGTGTAAGTTGGAGAACTATTATTTGCATCTTCTAGTCAAAGAAGCTCTTAATATAACCTATAAAATAATAAATGAACAGAGGAGTTAAGAAAACAATGCAATTCTTCTGAAGAACATTTAATGTGTTATTTTACATCTGTTCTGTCCAGGGATCAGTAACCTGATCTCAAAGAAATGGAACATCAATCGATCTTAATTATTAGTAACATATTTTAATCTATAATTCTAAAACTACCTTTCCATTAGTTATTGCTATGGAAACAAAAAAAATGACGCAATACTAATCATAAATGCACTAATAGTGTATAACAATAATGTTTTTGTGGTCAAACTGCTAATGAATGACACACACCTGATGTGAAAATGCACAAACTATTGTATTTTGTTACAGATGAGACACTGTCATTAACAACCTAGAGGTTCTACTCCTGCCATCTACAAACAAAACGATACAGTTAATAGCTAGCCAAAGAACACAAATAATGGAGGACTAAAATTTGTTTCTGCTCACAAATACTGATGAAAGGACAAGGATATTGAAAGAAAAAAAAAAAAAAAACACAGAGCCAAATGTTTTTTATACTGAAGGCTATTGGTGACAGTTCCATGGTATAGGGTACATTTTCATGTCACAGACTGGGACATTTGCTACAAATACAGCAAGGATATCTGTACTTCAGTGCCAACGGGGTATATTCCTTTATAGCATAAGTGTTGTCAACTATGAACAGGCTTTTTTTTTTTAAATAGGAAAATACTCCATGCCACAAAGATAGGAAAAGTACTATAGGTTTCAGGAACCAGACTATGAATTTAGTAGAGACTCACCACCGTCTTCTCTTGACAAGTTATGAGACATACTGGAATCAACCTGGGCCAGATCCCTTTGCCCAACTTTTAGCACCTGGAGACCATACTACAGTGTATTCTGAGTGTACACAGAGCAAAGGAATACCCAGATGCTACTAAATAAAGTTAGGTAATAAAGTCATCCCATAGTTTATGGTCATAATCATAAAAATGCTTATCAGTCCTTGGGCAGTTTGCCTAATGTATAACAAAAAATATTTATCTGCATGATTTTTCACCTTTCCAGAAAATGCTTTTACTAAAATATCATGCTACTTATATTACTTTAACCATATTTTAATCACACAGTCACTATTCCTGAGATAAAACTATTTCTTGAATTCTCCGACTGAATGAATTGCTCATTTCTCGGCTAGTGTAAAATGAAGTCATCTGACAGATAATCATAAATCAAAATTACACTGCAATTAATTGAATCATTGTCACAATGCATTACAGTGAACAACAGGTCTAGGATATACAGTACCTAGGGCTCCAGGAAGAAGTAAAACTGCATGACTGCCACTTCCTGTTTGTTGGTAATGCAGGTGTACACCATTGACATTTTTCATGCCAGATTTCACAAAAGTGCTATTAGAAGTAAAGAAATCAAAGCGGTTAAAAGCAACATAAAACAGATATACAGAATACAGAGGTTATTTTTAGATTCAATTTTAGCTATTAAGAATATTCATAACAACCCAAAAAATCACTAATTCCGAGCTCATAAGATATAAAAATAAAGCAGACTTCTATAAAGACTCTATTGTATCATAGCTTCTACAAGATATAGCTAAACATTTTCCAGTTTTCACTATAGCTGCTTTAATTAAAAGATTCATATTCCTAAACAGGAATTTATTATTTGTATTATTTGCAGTTGGACATAAGTCAAACATCTACAAAGGAAAACCAAAACATCAAGTAAAAATATTTTTTTTGTATTTGGAGGTCTGTGTTTAAAGTAAATGGTGCCATAGTATTAAGACTGAACATAAGGTAAAGAGATTATGGTCTCAAAATGACATAACAATTCAGTCATCTAAAATAGGCAGTAACTGATGGAAACAATCCTGTAAAATCTGACAATCAGAAGTTTAAAAGCATGCAGACAACCAGAAGGTAACAGTACTAACTACAATGTCCACTTAAAATGGTATGGTGCAAAGAATGCCAGAAGTAATTATAATTGTGCCATCCCATGTAAACTAATGCTGATGCAGTGATAAAGCAAGTCTTGATTTTACAGCTGCAGTGATGCTCATCTCTACTTATTTTTGTATATCCTGCCCTTTGACCAAAAATTGAGATTACAGAGAATGGATCATTTGCTATTATCTCTTCCTTTCAAAGAGTGCCTTTAACAGAACTTTCATCTCAAACAAGTTGTCACCTTGTTTCTGTATTTAGTTGGTCCTGAAATAATATGGCAAACATTTGGAAAATACTATCCTTAGAATTTCGTGATTAATCCTAAAATGAAGGTTTAGTTTCTATATACAAAGTGAATGTCACCAATTCTTCCCTGATTTTTACTATCTGCTGCTTCCCTCCTGGAGACTGTTCAGTATGTGTGTGTTAGCAGCTTACAAATGGCATTTATTATGTTGTAAATGCACTTTGAAGAGATCCATTTGAAATACAGTATGTATAGCTATAATGGGTGCCATCTTATTGACACAGGCTGTCCTAAAACCAACTTCAAATCACAATACTTCAAAAGTATGTTGTATCATTTATTTTTCAAAGTTTACATAGGCAATCCTGGCCCTGCAAGGTTACAGCAATTAAATGATTGTATAGCGGTTAACAACCAAAATTATTTCATAGGAACTTGTTCAAAAAGAGATCTGGCTTTCCAGTGGTAGCTTAAATGAGGGGAGAAAAGGCAAATGCATGTGTTGCTACTACCGCCACTTTAAGTGCAATAGAATCCACATTACTAACCGAGAATGCGAAACCGGATGGACGCAGGGACATCCGGCCATGGGCCGTAGCCGCAAAAAGTCGTACTGCGCAGGCGCCCCAAGAAATGAGGCGCCGCGAGAGGCGGCCAAGACCACAGAAAAAAGGAGTGAGCACAGAAAAAAGGAGTCAAACGCAGGCGACGCACACAGCGCCGCACAAGCAACCCCCCCCCCCCCACACACACAAGCAACGGACGGGACACACACAAAGAGGACGATTCAACAAGCACGTAGCACACAAAAAAAAAGAAGCCGCGAGCACCACACAAAGCCCATTGGACACAAAACGGGACAGACTACGGACATAGCACACGAAACGTACACAAAAACGACGCTTCAGACCCACGACCACAGTAACATAAATAACAAATGACACACAAAGCCCCATTTCTAAATGAACCGTCCGTATTAAACATACGTCACCTCAACACGTTCACAATATGCAGCATAGGTAGATCTCATTACAATGAGGCACTATTAACCGTTCAACCGCAGAAAAGGCTCCATATTAACAGTGAGTGCGATCCTCCTTATTACTTATCCATATTTCTCACACTCAAGAACAAACAAGTCATGAATTCACGATCACAGGTACAAAACGATACCGATCGGATAACGGGACCAAACACAATTCACACTATGCAGCATAGGTGGATCTCATTACAATAAGGCACTATTAACCGTTCAACCGCAGAAAAGGCTCCATATTAACAGTGAGTGCGATACTCCTTATTACTTATCCATATTTCTAGAAGAAAAAATGTCTCGGCTCCAAAAACGCAAAGCTCAACTAAAGCTTCTAACTAACGATGTACCTAAAAGTAAAAACTTTATGAACTGCGTTAGATCCTACAATAGTTCATTTGCTTTTGCATCTACCGGAGTAAATATCAGGCCACCAAAGGGCAATGGCCCATACTGCTTTCGCATATGTGCACAAATACTGCATCGCATTGGAACAGTGCACCCTGAAACAAATCAACAACGCAAATATGCACAAATCTACATCCTAGATCCACATGACGCAATCTATCAATCAAAGTGCTGCATCGCAACAGGCACGGATTCAAAATGAAACACCTCCCGTCTCAGACATACGTTAACGGCAGCGAAGGCTACAACGGGCTTCTCACACAGCACAGGCACATCAATTACAGCTCCAAAACAACACGTCCCAAATACTACACATGCAACAACGCGCCTCTCAAACGGCACAAGCAAAACATACACCAGGAAAATTCATTTGGCTTAATGAATGTCATTTGCAATCATTGTCATTCAGTTCACTTCCCTGAAGAAACAACTGGCAATACAAGTAATACATTTACACGTTGTTGTCAAAAGGGTCAAATTAGACTGCCTCCTTTACATTCATATCCTGAATATCTACAGAAGCTTCTAACTAACGATGTACCTGAAAGTGAAATCTTTATGAACTGCATTAGATCCTACAAATCGGTATCCACTATGAACATTAACGGTGGCACTGCACGTGACATCCGTATTGCAAAACTGTTAATTATTGATGAATGTACAATGGCATCCAGTCACTTAACACCATTCATAAACTTCTACAAACGTTTATGAATAATAATATTCCCTTTGGAGGAAAAGTACTTTTATTAGGAGGAGATTTTAGACAGTGCTTAGCTATTCTTCCACATGCCATGCGCTCAGCTATTGTTCAGTGCAACTTAAAATACGCAGACAATTGGCATTGCTTTCAAAAGATTCAGTTAGTACAAAACATACGATGTCCAGAACCAGATCATAACAATTGCTTATTACAACTGGGAGATGGTACACTCACCAATACAGATGGACTTCACCCACATATTATTACAATTCCTCAAGCCTTTATGTGCGACGACTTAGTTACAGAAAGATTTGGAACAGCAATCTCATTAGACCAAATGCCCCTTTTAACACAACGCACTATATTATGTCCAAATAATATTAATGTGGAAAACATAAATACCCAAGTCATTCCATTACTTCCTGGAGAGACACAACTCTTTCTAAGCTCTGACAAACTTGACTCTGATCACAACAATAACCATCTTCATTGACATTACAAGTTCTGACCTGGAATTACCTTTTACACTTAAACGGCGTGTACAAAGAAATTTTCCAATAAACCTTTACACTGTGCCACACACTTTATTGTTTGCTTTCTATTTGCATCATCTACACCTTCACACTATTCTATATCTCATTCATACATCACGCTCTTTGTCATTCCCAACACCAGGGGTTGGCGAGCGAAGTGAGCAGGGGGCGGAGCCCCCTAGTTTATTGAGGTTTGGCTTGCTTTTCCATCCATTCAATCACTTTCCTGAACACAATTTTGCAACACAGGATTATTAATGCCTACCCAACAGAATTTAAGTCCCTTCCTAGGACACCAGTTGTCTTTGGTTACCCTTGCACACATACCAACACACTATCATACCAAGCTAACTGAGAGTTGCCAAACAAGCTAACAGCAAGGTTTTGAATTTTCAAATAGGCTAGGCCAGTGTTTCCCAACCTCAGTCCTGTTGCCCCCTTGTGGCTGCAGATTTTTGTTCCAACCAGCTTCTGTTTTTAATTGGGACTCCTGAGCTAATTAAGTGATGTGTTATTTCCCAAGTTATAGAAATTAGAAAACTAAGTTTACTAAATATATATATATATACACACATACATACATACACACACAGTGCATCCGGAAAGTATTCACAACGCATCACTTTTTCCACATTTTGTTATGTTACAGCCTTATTCCAAAATGGATTAAATTCATTTTTTTCCTCAGAATTCTACACACAACACCCCATAATGACAACGTGAAAAAAGTTTACTTGAGGTTTTTGTAAATTTATTAAAAATAAAAAAACTGTGAAATCACATGTACATAAGTATTCACAGCCTTTGCCATGAAGAATAACACAGATGCTACCAACTCCGCGCTTATACCTGCAGAAAGCGGACTCCATAATAAGCAGATGGATGTTTATCTGTTTGTTTAAGAGAAGAACAGGTCGGTATTGAAAGAACCTACTTAAAATATGCAACTTTTTTGTTGTTGAATTTAAACATGTGAATGTTATTTTGCGAGGAATATTATGTTCATTCAAATAATATATTAAAGTAACATTCCACTAACGTAAATGCAAAAGCGCAATACTAAAACAAAAATCAGAAAAACCATTTACCTTAACTATTTTAATTACAGTACTTCTAACCAAAGTTTGTGTTAAGATGCATTCCCAAAAACAAGAGCAGAACGCGTTTTATATTGATATTTTCTTATTTATATGCAGTATCGTTATATCTGACCGAATGTCACCTAATGATAACCAGCTACACTGAATTAGCGTCTAGAAGTGAAGAGTGGACTCCCAGCTGTTTGTTAGCAATCCAAAAGGAAACGCTGAAGTTAACGTCATCGTAGCTGAAGGCGCATGCCCACTGAACTTTCCTGCTTAATCCGTGGTAACATACAAGACGTTGTTGCTGTTATTAGGTAGGTAGGTAGGTTGGTAGGTTAAATCTGTTCCAATTTTTCTTCTGGTAAAAAAAAAAAAAGCATGCGGCCGTTTTTCTTAATCTTGGTTTTCCCGTTTCGTGACACGAAACCGCTTTGCCCAGGCGCTTTCGACAAAACACACTATTTAATCCTGAAGTAATGTCTCATATCCTTTACCTGTACGGACTCAACAGTCTCGGTGCCCAGACAGGGGCGCCCTTCACTGATGCCAGTGTAGCCCTAAAAGAGCTCAACAAGTTCGTGCACGACACCCACGCCATCTTCCAATTCACACTGCATTTGCAGGAGGTAGCGACACCTATAGTTCATTTTTGGACAGCAGCCTTTAAGCTACACTGTTGCATACCTTTCGAGAAGGAAATGCAGCAAGATATGTTACTGGATACCATTGTACTTGCCACAGGATTCGGTGGCTAAGGCCTGTTATACAGCGTTGGGAAATGGCCTAGTAATACATATAACTTAAATTGGTTTATTAATAGAGATGTATACATGTCTCTCCACCAACTAAAACTACTGCAAATGTATAATGCTGTACCTAGTCTCTCACGCTATTTTGGCCTTATAAAGCATATTATACTCTGTGGATAATATTTGTATCGAGTAATTACTCATTAATCCATTCATTTTTGGACGTGTATTTAATTCATGGCCATGAAAGCCTGTTCTGGTAGCAGTGAGTGCCAATTTATTGAATGATTGTGTAACTGGTAATTTCTGTCATACTATCTAACATCTGATGGTGTATTTCAAATAGGTCCTTTTTTCCCAGGTGGGAGCTTTGAAAAAAATTGAGAAGCAGGAACACTTGGATTCATATCCTAGATCAGGGGTGGGCAGTGTCGGTCCTGGAGAGCCACAGTAGCTGCAGGTTTTTGTTCCAACATAGTGTCTTAATGAGAAGTCAATTATTGCTGATGAAGCATTTATTGCTCAAGTGACATTTTGATGCTTCATTTTAGTGGTCTCGCTTGTTAAGGTTCCCCACCCTTAATTGCTTATTTCAGTCATGAACAGCTGCAATCATGGTTCCTTATTAGCAAAAAGATGCAAATGACAAAGGAGCCAGCAGTTCTCCAACTAACTTGTTTCCATTTACACGTGTGTGGATTCACCATGTACTGGTTTAGTACATCTGATTCAGTTAAATTCATCTGGTTTAGTAAAACACTTAAGAGGAAAATATGACAAACTGAAAATGATCCGTTTTAGGCCTTAAATCATTTGGGTAATATCCTTAGAAAGGAAAAAGTCTACGATATAAAAACCTAACATTGCAAACTAACAAACCATAAAATTAAATACGGTCTGTGATTGGCAATGACTGGTTTCTGAGTAGTTGGGGCTGGAACAAAAACCTGCAGCCACTGCTGCCCTCCAGGATTGACACTGACCCCAAAACCCCATCTTAGACCAAAGGTTCTCAGTCTTTTTCTTGGTGTACTACCTCAGGAACTGAAATATTTCTAAATTCTGTCTTAAATTGTTAAGTACCATACTCTTATTAGTCAAACCTTAAGGTGATATTTCTTTAAATGCCCCTACCATAAACAAATAGATTCTATATAAAAGTCATTCTTGTTCCAAAAGTCCTCCCTGAAAAAAATGAAATCACAAAATCATAGACCCCCTAGGAATCAATAAACCACTGTTTACAGTATCAGGTGCTGGAAAGGAACAATCACCATCTGCCAATGGCCAATACCCACATATTTTATTCCTACCTTGACCCATCAGTGTGTGCTACCCATAACCCATAACCAGATATGGGGAAAAACTGAGGAGGAAGCTGCAAGGCATGACAGAATTAGTAATAAAGTTCTTAAGCTGTGTGTTGACCAACTTTGTGGTATCCACTGTTGCTTGTAGGTCTGTAACTGAGAATTAATCACATGTCTCTGTTGTGGAAAACAGCTTGTTCCAGTCCCCAGGAAGACATGTGCCTACACACAAATGACTGTATATTAGTGGCCCTTATGTCACACTTTATGAAAATCTTAAGAGATCTACTGTATATGCGTCCTATTGTGAAAGGCTACTAGGGACCACTTTGCTTATCAGAAAAAGACTGAGTGGAGGATGTAATTATCTATTGGCAGTCAAGGACAGTACTTGCAATGCTATGAGGATTATGTTTTTCAGTTTCTCCAGTGCCTTTAACACTGTTCACCCATCTCTGTTAAGGGGTAGGCTCAGGAATATGGATGAGCCTTATGTGTTCTAAATAACACTGCCCAGGAGACTGCAGTTCATGAAGATCACAAACTACAGTATATGTCTGATGAGGCTGTACGCAATACTGGAGCACCACAAGAAACACCAGCGTCACCCTTTCTGTTCTGTGTACGCCTGTGACTATAAGTATAAATCTAGCTAGTATCACCTGCATACATTTTTTGACTATTCTTCACTTATGTGGAGTATTGTCAAGGGGAGATGAGACAGTGCATAGGAGTCAGGTGGAGACCTTTGTTTCATGGTGCAAGGGAATTATCGACAACTTAACATTAGCAAAGCTAAGGAAATGGCTGTTGACATCTACTGCAACAGAAGCCTTACAATCCTTGGAGAGGATATGGAGGTACTGCACTTCTACAAGTACATTGGGGTCCATATCAATGACAAGCTGGACTGGTCTGCTAACATTGAACCATTAGATAGATAGACATTATACAAGAAAGGGCAGGGTAAAGCCAATTTTCTTTAAAGGCTGTACTTCTCTAATGTCTGTAATCTTTTACATATTATATAATTATGTAGTAACCAAGATGATTTTTTATTTCTTTGCCATGGTGTGCTTGGTGGGTAACATAATTTCTAGAGAGGCCTGCAGAACCAACAAGCTGATAAAGAGCAGTGTCAATTATTAGACACACTTTTTATCCACACTAGGTAGCAACAAAGCACAGAATAAAAAAAAACATTGGTTATTATAAATAGATTAAGTCCTCTCTGTGGCAAACTGTCAAAGAGTAATTTACATCATTGGATTATAAAATGAAATAAAATAGAAATATGTTAGAAAGTGTTACTCCTTCAATAGGCCTTTATAGTGATACACTGTGAATGTTTCATTTATCTTGAGTCAAGCCATAAATATAATTTCTCTGTGTGAAGAGCTATGTTTTTGTAAGAGTTTCTTGGAGGGAGGGGGGGCAAACAAAGCATAAGGTAAGTTTCTCTATTTATTCAATATCTATGGAAAATTATAGAAAATAAACATTGGTTAATATCATAAAAAATGGTTAACTCCCTTAAGGATGAATCTTATGTAGATATATAAGAAAGTGATCTATCAGTTTATTTTAATTGCCATTGTTACTGTATTTGAGCAGTAATTGTATTTTCAGCTCTCCAGCCAACGTGTCCCCCCCCAAGACCAAATTTCTGCATGGTAGCTCCCAAAGGCTCATAGAACATCAGCTGCTCTTGTCTTCCTCAGTTTACGCCTGTGTGGAAGTGGCAAGTTAGTAGTGTTGTTTGTCTGAAGTCATCACAGACTTAACATTTTTGATTATTTGTTTTTCTTTTCAATCTGATAGAATAAAACACATTCAGAATTTTGCAAAATGCATAAGCAAGCTTTATTTAAGATATGGTTCTGTTTGGTATAAATATTTATTGATTTAAGCTTATGATAATATTTTATTGTAACCATACAGATACTCGCTTTACTGTGAGAGACACTGAAATAAAGACACAACTGGAGAACCAGTGACTTTGGAAGATCTTCAGTTAAAAGGATAAGTAAGTTTAATAAAGAAGACCAGTAAAGAAGTCTCCTTTTTACTGTAGATACAAAACCGTTTAAACTATCATGAAGAACTAATAAAGTAAAATTACAATTAAAATAAAGAAGTTGAACATTCATTTTACTCAAAACTCCTAATTTACATGCCTATCAGTAATAAATTTCCCTCTCTGACCCCCTTAAAAACTGTAACTCCACTAATTCAAGCTATTTTGTAATTCCCTCATATAATGTTGATATTCAGAAAACGAAGATAAGTTTTGAAGTAAGATTGTTATAGTTACTGAAGAATATCAAAGTGTTACTTGTTGATTAGCATGTTTGTTCATTTTCCTACAGAAAAACCTTTTTAAGGACACTGACTTTCATGTCAATGTTATATTACGCCATGTAAGACCAAGTAGTCGCAAACACTCAAGAAGTTGAAGTTTTCCTTATTAGAGCTACCTCCTGTGTTTTCCACACAGAGTTGTACTTCGGCTGGAGAAAATTTACAAAAATACCTTTCAAAACCAAGACATGCATAATGAGGCGATGCCATGTTATGTATTGATAAAGATATTATAACATTGACATAACTGTTTCTGCCTTTTTTAGATTACTCAATTCACACTGAAATAAAAGTAAACTAAAAAGTTTCTGATGGAATAAAGTACTTTACCATGTAACCAAACTCCTTGTATTACTAGGTCAAAAATATACATAAATGTATATAGCATTGAAACGTTGCATTCCTCAATGCCTTATTTATGCCACTAGACAATTTATTGCTAAATAATAGCTGTAAGTTTATTTTAGTATTAATAATGTACATATACTGTATGATGCACAATAACCATATCCATATGCATTTAGCTCAAGTAATGAGGCAAGGCTCCAACAAAACTGGTTGGTATGTAGTTTATACTATCTTATTGGAAAGTAATTCAAGTGGTTAACGGAAATCAACAGAAGTTATATTCCTTCCAACTTTTTCGTGTAACATAGCAAAATCAGTTTTGTCTTTACAAAAGTATTAAAGCTAGCCCATGTTTTATAATTTAATCTTGTATGTTTTCCCAGTATGTAGCTTAGTAGGACAGTGATTGATGCTGCTACCTCATGGACCCCAGAGTCTGAGATTAAATCTTGACCCAATCACTTTCTTCATATATTTTCTCTGTGCACTTCCTTTTACCTTATCTTTGCATCTTATCTTATTTTAGTGGACTTATGCTGATTTATTTTTTCTCATGCTTGCATGCGTTTTTCTCTGGATACTTTTTTATCCTTGTTATTGTTTCATCTTATATGAAATGTTGCATATATTTTATTTGCCTTTTGCTGATTTATTTTTTAATTTTTTTGTACAAAATGGAGTACTTTTTATAAATAAATTCATAAAAAGAAAGATAAGAAAAATAAAAAAAAATTATGGAAATGTTGCACAAACGTTTATAGCCATAATGTGCCTATTGCTAACATTGTTATATTTATTGCACTCTTTGCAGCAGTACTAATTTATGTTTCAAAAATTTGTGTATTAACTGTAAGGTCAAAGTATTCATTTTTTACTGTGTTGTTTAAAAGCATTTAAACAACATCATTTTTTAATGTTACTTATTTTAAATCCCCAAGGTACAATACTGACAGATTTCAGAGAATTGTTCAGCTTTGTCAGAAAAGAGGGTCCATTTCTTCCAACCATTCACAGGAGTTCTGGCTGTTTGACTATAGGCTGAACATCTAAAACTGAACACAGGACACACAGGTGTTCCAAGCCCATTTTGATTTGAGAGATTAATCTGAAAGGCACCAAAAGTTGTAGACAATGCGTGAAATTGTGCACATCCAGACAGGTCAATGTGGAAACCAGATTGGTGCAAAGGTAGGGCTTGATAAAGGGAAAACATAATTTAGTTTAGTTAATATTAGCATATTATCTGACCACACCAAGCTGAGGAACATTGTCAATTATTATTTTAGTAGTTCATACTGCAGAGTATTAAAAATACATTTTTTCAACCTTTAACAGCAGATTTATTACTTTCTGAATGTACTACGTTGATATCTGTGAAACTTAAAAAAAAAAAAAAGTTTTTAAAGCTAATCAGTTTTTTTAGCTCACTACCTTTTTGCATGTTGTGTTTAATATCCTTTAAGTATAATTTTTAGTCCTTTTGGCATTTTTATATAACATAATGTTTATCACCTTGTCATTAAGACATACCTTTCTAACTTATTGAAAATATTTCAAATGTTGTAAATAACATTGATAATTATTGTAATATGTAAATTTTTTTCATTGCAGTTTTGGGAAGTTATTAGTGATGAGCATGGTATAGATGCTACTGGTAGCTATCATGGAGACAGTGATCTGCAGCTGGAAAGGATTCGTGTTTACTATAATGAAATTACTGGTAAATTATGTCACCAACTGATTTACTCATGTAAAATTAAAATGTATTATAGTATTACGTAATAAGCTGTACAGAATCATTTAAAATCAAATGCATGAAATAAAGAGATAAAGCTCATTTAGTTTCAATGCATAATAAAATGTAGATTAATATATATGACAGGCATATTAAAGGCAACATTTCAGGAACAGTGCCACATATACAACTTGTGATGACTGACATTTACGGTATAGTTCATTTTACTGATCATATTCTGTAGAATTAATATTTGGTTACGATTTTGGTCAGTCATATTTGTTGTGTAGTACTATGTTATTCTGTGTGTTTAACTTAGATTAAAAACTTATTTTAGTAGTTAATTCTCTTCAACATATGCCTTATACACAAAGTCCTATTGTTGAAGTGCAGTTCATGTCAGTTCAGTTTATTATTATATGCTGTAGCTCCCGTGTCAGAACAAATTTGTTAAAGATTTACAGCTAAATTCAGAAACAGAAAATAGTAAACCATATATTCGCATATGTACACAACAAATCTACATATATAGATAGCCAACCATGCAACATTTACTATATAGCCTACACATCTACTGTATATAAATATCCATGGATTAACTTGAGGATTTTTATACTTTTAATTTGAAAAGTGTTGTTCTCATCTGTTACATGTTGGGCTGATATATTTTTCAGAGGCTGTGTGGTTGTATTTGTCTCCTTATGAGTTGTATTTTACAGTATATTTTACATAGATAACACTCATGGTCCATAGAGTTAACTAAATTAATTATTGCGGGACCCTGAGAAGATGTAAATCTCCCTTCTGTTTGAATTATAGGAATACTAGTCAAATAGTAATTGTAGAGCCAAATTTGTGCGGAAACCTTGTGAATCCATAATAATAGTCTGGTTGAACATGTAATGCAAACAAAATTATACATAATCATATCTTTATTGAATATACAGTAATGTTAAATATTCAAGGTCAAGGACGTAACATTGTGTGAAAATGTAAAATAAATATTTTAAACCAAATGCTTTCTTTAATTGCTAATAAGAAGTGTGCAGTATCTAGGAGGTATTTTCACACATTCTTTTCTTTTATACATCTTCTACATGGTGATCATGCCATAGTGTTTAAGTGAGACTGTAGTCAGAACTCTGACTTGGATATTTACTTTTGCGTTAGAGGTCAATGTTTAGCTGTTTGACCCAATTACCTTTTAGCTTCATGTGACAGTGACAAAGAAATGCTCTGTTTCTACAACATGAAACGTATTTTCTTCCAAGTGATTGCAAGTCACCCAAGCTACAGCTTTAATCCGGTCTGAAATTTTGATCCTGACCCAAAGATAGCCTGAGAACATTTTGCCCAAGTCTGACTCAACCTAGCCCCAAAGTATGAATCTGAACCTGACAGTAACCTGACATTCTATTAAAACCCAGGCCAAAATCAACCACTTCCAATAGTAGACTAAATAAAACCATACATTCCAAATGGAACCATTTACCCAAAGTCCAGATTTAGCCTAAGTCTATGATTGTTGTTCAACGCTCTTTCCATTCCCAATATTGAAAGGCTTTAGTCATTCTCAAATGCTTGTTACACATGTGACAGTACTGGTCAATATCATCACTGCACTCGGTTGTCTTTTCATTTGGAATCATGGTAGCATTTTGCAGCTTGCACAGTCATACTCTGCACTATATTAAGTGACTTCCAAACTTCTGACAAATGACCTTTTGGCAGCATTAAGTAAACTGTACTCTTCTGGGTCAATTAATCCATTTTTGCATGTGTGTTTACCTAAAGACCTTGGTGCAAACAATGTTAGTGACTCTAATTTGCCAGATATTTGTTTCAGGTATTAAAAGTTGGGCCAATGAATCATGAAGGAATAAGATTAGGCTCAAATTCTTCAAGGAGATGATGGTGGTGGTGGTGTGGGGAGGGGGGGGGGGGGGGGGTGTTTGGATTGGAGAGGCAGGAGAAAGTTAGCATATGAGAGCCCGTTAGACCCAACCCAAGTCCGGCATATATTTGTGACATTTGAAAAAATAGGTTTCTGTCAGGATAAGGCAGCCATCTCAAGCTCTAATCCCAGCTCCAACATGAAGGTCTTTAAAACTACGTCAAAGTTGGAAGAAGGTTCTGGTGTGGGTATTTGGTGTCTTGTTATCTTCAGATATTGTATTGTGTTGCTCCAGTAGTGTCTTAGAACATCCAGATAGTTTTAGGAGAGTTGAAAGGAACAGATTTTTTTTTGCTTTTATCCGAGAGCAGTGGTCCTATGAGGTAACCCATGCACAGTAAACCATCTCTAGTGTATTGTACACTTTGGCTATTACCCCAGCACTGAACAGTACACTCTTACAGGAAAGAGTACATATTTTCTTTCATCTACTTAAGCACCATCTGTCTAAATGTGGTCTTTATAAATGCATTTTTGAGCCCCTTCCAGCTTTATGACCTTCAACAATTCTTCCTTTGACATTCTCTGGAATCCCTTTCCATCAGGCAAAAGTTTGCTTCAACAGTCCTTTTGGGATTATTAATTTAAGGGTTTACCTCTTAGTTTCATGCCTGAATGTTAATTTATGTTTTGGAAGGCTTGGCTACTCTCTTTCCCAGATGTTTGTGTAATTTTGTCATCCTTGACCATGAATATTCAAATAATATCTCTGTAAAAGATGTACATGTTGATTGGCACATATGTAAGAATTATACTGAACTCTGTATACATGACAATAATTACCAACAAAAGGTTAGACAATTACAATTTAGTGTGTGGTGGTTAATTATATTGTTATTTTTTCTTATTATTATGACTGATTGACAAATCAACAAAGGTCTAAGGGTTCTTAGATTTTTCTTGCAACTATACACTAATATGATGACATTGCCCTGACGTCCCATTCAAAGTTGGTGTCTGACATGTGCTCAGAACTGACTGGATAGCATTCCCTTAGCATGCCAGAACTTTGTAATAGAATACGTATATTATGAATGTGAATGGGTGAATTTTAGGCTGAAGAACACTTTATTACCAAATTTTTTTATGTGTAGTATAAACCCTTTTGGGCGGCACGGTGGCGCAGTGGGTAGCGCTGCTGCCTCGCAGTTGGGAGATCTGGGGACCTGGGTTCGATTCCCGGGTCCTCCCTGCGTGGAGTTTGCATGTTCTCCCCGTGTCTGCGTGGGTTTCCTCCGGGCAAGTCCAAAGACATGCAGGTTAGGTGGATTGGCGATTCTAAATTGGCCCTAGTGTGTGCTTGGTGTGTGGGTGTGTTTGTGTGTGTCCTGCGGTGGGTTGGCACCCTGCCCAGGATTGTTTCCTGCCTTGTGCCCTGTGTTGGCTGGGATTGGCTCCAGCAGACCCCCGTGACCCTGTGTTCGGATTCAGCGGGTTGGAAAATGGATGGATGGATGGATAAACCCTCTTTCCCCTCTTAATTTTTCTTTACTGGAAATTCACTGTTACTTGTCTCAAGTATTTGGCCAATAATTTAGTTTTTATAGTAGTGTAATATTTGGTTAATCTTATTAATCATATTCTACATCTAATTAAGAACAGCATATAGGATAAGGCAGTATGACAAATAGTGAGAGAGGATTTATTTGCTTGTGAAATATTTAACTGTAATGTTGATCAGAAAATGAAAAGTCCAAACAGGATATTCTAATTCACTTACTCTTAGATATTTACCAAGTCCTTTATTTTGTTTCCTACATTTTAGCTTATGAAATCATTTATTTTACTGAGCCAAAAACTTCCTTCCCACTAATTTATTTTGTTCGTGCTTATTTTGTATTTAAGCAGACTGGTGTAGGTACATTGTGTACCTTGATCAAATCTCATCTGTGTGTCTTATTAGATATTTACCAAGTCCTTTATTTTGTTTCCTACATTTTAGCTTATGAAATCATTTATTTTACTGAGCCAAAAACTTCCTTCCCACTAATTTATTTTGTTCGTGCTTATTTTGTATTTAAGCAGACTGGTGTAGGTACATTGTGTACCTTGATCAAATCTCATCTGTGTGTCTTATTGTTTTTGTTTAACACAAAACATAAAAGCTCCAAACCAGAGGAAATACAAAAATATCAGAATAAATGCCCTTTTGTGTATAAAGTACCACTCCTCTACTTAGGTTTTTCCTGATTTACTCACCCTTTTGTTTTCCAAACTCTCTTCATCTTTATTTTTGTGCTAACACACCATCATCATTTATTTCAATCATGATTCCACTGACCACTCAAACCTGGCTTACACTGATTTTCGGTTCATGTGATTAGTCATATTCCTTGCATATGAGGTGAGTTGTGACTTCTTCTAAAATATTTAAGATATATATACAAAGTAAGGTATCCAAGAACCTTACTTGGTTCTTCTTCCTTGTGAATCCCTTTTTTACAATATACCACCAAAATGATTCTCACTGTGCCAGGCTCACAATTGATTTCTCTTAACAACAAGTCCCAACTGAATAAACCCTTGTTGCTCTGTTGAGTTATTTCTTGTTGGAGTCACTCGTATTGGTCAGAGTAACTTCTGAAATAAAGTGACCTCTCTATTTTTATATGGCTGCAAACCCCTGTTTTTTCTCTCCCACAGAGTGCAAATATGTACCCCGTGCTATCCTTGTTGACCTGGAACCAGGAACAATGGACTCTGTCAGGTCTGGACCATTTGGCCAGCTTTTTAGACCTGACAATTTTGTGTTTGGTAAGCAATATGAAACTCTTAATGGATATCATCTAATTTTCATTTAACCAGTGTTAATTTTGTTTCATGCAGTTTTCTTACTAATTAGTAACAGTGATGTATATTTAACTTTAAGAATAAGATAAATTCATGTTTGAGTCTTAAAAACTTCATTAGGTAGGAAGTCTCATCCCCTTGTCTGTCTAAAAGTACTCAGGAATTACTTCCTTCCTTCTTACACATGCTATTCAATCTCAATCGCTCATTCTCTCTTTCTTTCTGTCCCACTCTCCAAACAATGCCAGATGAGAATTTGCCTTCATTCTGTTCCCACCTCTAAGCTAAAATGAGCCTCTGGGCACAATGTGGCATTCCCAGTTCTGTGGTGACCCTATTTTGACTAGAGAGACACTAGGTTAAAGTTTCTTCTTATGGCCCCTGATCCTTCTGTTAACTTAAAATAGCTGCATCTCCGGGCTGTTCTTTTAAAGGCATAAGAAGCTGTGTGTGTCTCTCTGTTAGCTAGGAGGTGTTATATTTATATCCACCTGTGTGCCCTTTAAAGCCTGAATGTAATCTGTCTTCCAGAAGTGTCAGGACTCACAATCTAAAACACTTCTGGAGTTTGCATTACAGAAACATGATTGTTCCCTTCCTTCCCCAGCACTGTAATGACAACATTCATCCCTAGGAGCATATGCTTTTCTCTCTTTCTCTTTCTCTCTGTCTCTCTCTCTGCTATAGGCTACCATTTGTGTTCCTTTTCTACCAACATGCCCTTTGTTTACCAAACCATTTATCAAATTTTTAACTTCATTACGGGTCACTACCATCATGTATTGAAAGTGACTAACCACCCATTAGTTACCGAAGTTTAAGCAAGAATTACAAGGTACAAATGAACTAAAGGTGAACATAAATAGTCAAAGTAAAAAGCTAATGTACCATTCTGAAACTTCAAACCTAGTCAGAGTTGTGACAAACCTAGTCAGTCCAAACCTAGTCAGAGTTGTGACAAAAAATAAGCTACACCACTAGGGCTTTGACTTTGCAGATTTAGGGTTCTTTCTGTTTGATGGGGTTACCTCCTCGCTTTGTCAACCAACCATCGCACATGCACACTTTTATTCTTATTTTCATTGTTTCCTTCTCTACCAGTGAGATTTGACTAGCGTCCAAATTCTAGACTCTTTTGCCTGTGGTTGATTTTTGAATGAATTTGCAGTTAGTTACAGGGTCAAACCTGGGTCTACACAGTTTCGTAAAAACTGGATCAGATGCTTTTTGGTAGCCCCTTAAAACTAATGCATCCCTCAACTGTTATCTGCACTTGATGAGCTGATTGTTCAGATTCTTAGGCACCACCCTCTCCCAGGATCCTGTGTAACTTGTAATGAATATGGCTACTGCCTTCTTTTCATCTAGAAATAAACTGATCTCCTGCTAGTGCTCAGAGATTAATTCACACTATGGGGGAATGTTAGCCTAGAGTGCCTTTGTGTTCCTAGAGGATTATCTTCCATGGCAGCTGTACCCTAACAGTGTCCCTTGACAACCTCCATCCTCATTTATTAACATTCATAAAAGTACAGTCTTTCTCAATAAATAACTCTATCCTGCTCTATTCACTATCGGCCTGTACATAAAACATATCAGTTTATAGCGCATCTCACTAAGGTAACAGAAACAGCACAGACGTCAGACATTAACATACTACTACATACTATTTATGTTAAACTTAATACAAGATGCACTCATCGTCTGCCTTCTATAAATAACTATGGTCAATCAAAATGTTTCCTGCTCTCCTCTCCAAACTTTCCTTATTAACGCAAGTGTAATAATCAGTGCTGAGATAGTGGATGTGTATTATATTTATTGAGTATTTGTGTTGCATTGTCTAATTATGTTAGATATTATATATTAAACAGCGTATTGTTTTAGTATTATGGTTCTAACACTAAAACACATTCTTACAGAATATGTGTTTGTTGTATGGAAGTAGTTCTTAATTCAGTTCATTAAAAATTTAGTTTAGTTGCAAATACATCTCTGTTTTCAATTAAATGCTGCTCTGTTTTTTAATGGTGTAATGAACTGATAGATTGATGGAGGATTTGTAACTTGCCACATTGTTGCACACTGTTTTTATCAAGAAAATAATAATATATAAGTGGCATTGCATTGTTGAATAAAAAGTATCTTTACATGAAAGAAACAGAAGAAACAGAGCTTTTTAAATGTGAACATAGTCCATTACAAGGTAAATATCTCAAGACAAGTTCCAGAGATGTTTTTAAGATTAAATGGCACAGCAAAGAGATGATAGCACTTCCCTGGTGAGTTAATAATACAGCTTTATAGAAGCATAACTAGAAAATATGCAATGTTTGTATTAGTGCATTTTTATAAATTAGTAACATCCAGATATTTTAAAAATACTAGCATTTTACACATTCAAAACATTTTTCATACTCTCTTTAAAATGAATATCTGATGAACACAGTACAAGGTTGCATCATAACCTTTTCTGCTTCATGCAGAAGACAATTTAGAGGTCTATTTGAGCTTATTATAATTAACACTTTTCTTTGAATTGTAGAGTTAATGCTAAATATATATGATAATTATGTATAAAGCAAACTATGAGTAATATTGTTTTCTACTTTAGGTCAAAGTGGAGCAGGCAACAATTGGGCCAAAGGTCATTACACAGAAGGTGCAGATTTAGTGGATTCAGTAATGGATGTGGTAAGGAAAGAGGCTGAGAGCTGTGACTGCCTGCAGGGATTCCAGCTCACCCACTCTCTCGGTGGAGGGACTGGTTCTGGTATGGGCACTCTCCTTATCAACAAAATTCGAGAAGAGTATCCTGACCGCATAATGAATTCATTCAGTGTCATGCCATCACCAAAGGTTTCAGACACTGTGGTTGAACCTTACAATGCAACACTCTCTGTGCATCAGCTGGTGGAGAACACTGATGAGACCTACTGCATCGATAATGAGGCCTTATATGATATTTGCTTCCGTACACTTAAGCTTACCACTCCAACTTATGGAGACCTCAATCACCTGGTATCAGCTACTATGAGTGGTGTCACAACCTGTCTTCGCTTTCCTGGCCAACTGAATGCTGACCTACGGAAGCTAGCAGTCAATATGGTGCCATTCCCTCGTCTTCACTTTTTTATGCCAGCTTTTGCACCACTGACTAGCCAGGGAAATCAACAGTATCATGCCTTAACTGTGTCAGAGCTAACTCAGCAAATGTTTGATGCAAAAAATATGATGGCAGCATGTGATCCACGGCACGGAAGATACCTGACTGTAGCTGCAATATTTAGGGGCAGAATGTCTATGAAAGAAGTTGATGAGCAGATGCTCAACGTCCAAAACAAAAACAGCAGCTACTTTGTAGAATGGATTCCCAATAATGTGAAAACAGCTGTCTGTGACATCCCACCACGAGGCCTCAAAATGTCTGCCACCTTCATTGGTAATAGCACTGCAATCCAGGAACTTTTCAAAAGAATTTCTGAGCAGTTTACTGCCATGTTTCGTAGAAAAGCATTCTTGCACTGGTATATCGGTGAAGGAATGGATGAAATGGAATTCACAGAAGCAGAAAGCAATGTGAATGACTTGGTCTCGGAATATCAGCAATACCAAGATGCAACTGCAGATGAGCAGGGTGAATTTGAGGAGGAAGAGGTTGAAGATGAAGTTTAGATATCAGAAGTGGTTTAAAATACTCCAGTAAATAAAAATACATTGCAGTTTTTTAATGCTAAAAATCAACAGTATTATGGTAAGTGCTCCTGAACCTGGTCAAACACTGCTACTGCCATAGGGGATTCTGAAATTTGATTTTATATATATATATGTGACAACAATATTGTACATATATTAGCTTCCACAACATTATTTTCACATTCAAATCAAATCTAATTTTATTTGTTAAGTACAAATTATACATACAGTAAACGATTGTTAAATTATAAGACTGTGCATTTAAGAAAAACATAAAAGGAAAACAATAATTCATGACTTAATAAATACTAAAAATCATTATGTTAAATGGATGCAATAGCATACATTAAAACAGAATTATAAAATATGTGATAAATAATAAATAACAACTAAACAACAATAAATAATATGAGAGTTAACAGTGGGGCATCATGTAGTTCTGGGCACTTTCCTCATTCAAGATTCAGATAATCTGAACTAGTTTTCAGGCAGTGATAGCGTTTTCCTGACCATAGCACAGAGAATTTTTAGTATGGCTGGTATCCAAGATAATTTTCTTTGCCCTTGTCCAACATTTTTGCAGATGCTTCTACCATCTTTTACCTGTGACTACTGAAAGTGTGTGAGAAGCAAAGCCATGTGCAGATAAACAGTGCATCATGCATGTTCAGACTACAAAATCCATAACTGTATCCTGGTTAAGGGTTTACATGGCCAAATTGCCAGGTTACTTGCAGAGAAATCTACATGTGGTTTACCTGGTTTCTTTAACTGAAATAAGGGTTTTACATGACATTTTAGAAACTAGGTTTCTGTGAATAACCAGGTTATTAATGTGCATGTAAACGGGTCTTGTTAATACTAGGCTTGTATAAAAATATTGGTTTAATTTTTGTTTAGACAATATGATGATGATTCTTGAAGTCTGAATCTCTACCCTGCTCAATTACTATATGTAGATTTTTGCTTGTCTTTATTTTTGGTGTCCAATACAGTAGATGGCTTTCTACAATAAAAACACTTCACTACGTTTCATAGAATGAGAAGGGTCTGGCTGCTGGTAGGACAGCATAAAATGAATGGTGCATCCACCTCCACTGAAATCAGCACCTTAGACACTTTAAGCAGATATGTGGACTTCCTACAGGTTTAAATGATGCGTCGTTAAAGAACAACTGGATAAAAACAAAGCCATACAAGTAAGTTTTGCAAATCAGAAGTTAAATATTGTTGTAACACAACAAATTTGAGGATTCATTTATCCTGATGTCACACATAAACATAATCTCAGTTGACATCCAAACAAGTAGAGCCTAAACAATCTACATTAGAGACAGCAGGTAGCTCCAACCTTTTATTTAACACTAGAATCCCTGAAGCCTGCAAAAAAACTTGTAATGCCAGACCACCTTAAATTCCCTCACACCTCCTCATCAGCGTCTTTTATTTTGCAAATGTATCGATTAGCACCGGCAGTAGGCGGCCTCCTATCCCATACCCCCCATCAACACAACTGAAGTTCTCTCAGCTCAAGTTTGTTTATCTGGGTGTGAGGTACCTTGAATTGTATAAGGTAAATAATATATCATTATTTGGAATACATACATGTGTGTAAGTGTAGGATGACAGGAAATGCGAGGCAAGAAATGTTGAACACATAACTAGAACAGAAGCTTTTTTCATTCTACAAATAATTTGGAATAATGCTGACGTGTATAACATGTGAAGACTGAAGTCCAAATATCAAATAAACACTTTAACAAAAGACACATATATAACAAAACAAGTGCACTTTTTTCTAGAATTTAACCAAAGTAAAAGAATTTCGGATAGGGTATGTCTCTCATACACACACACACACACACACATATGTCTGTCTGGCTGGTATAGAGGTATGACCAGCTGTTTCTAAGTCAAGAGGTTACGGGTTTGATCCCAGGTCCTTCATGCATTAACTGTTTTAAGTAGTGAGCGGCTATTATTAGTAGTAGTATAGAATAAAAACATACATTTGATTTATGTGAGTCTGAGAACTTTGTGTACAACTAAAGCTAATTCGCCTCATGCCCGAAAAATAGCAATCAATAACAGTTTTCATCTGTAAAGAAAGGAGACCCTACACCTTGTTGAAAACGAGGGTTTTCGACAAATGACATGCAGGTTTTTGAACTGCAGAATGTTATAGCAACCTGAAAGCAAATGAGCAAAATTATTATACCTAGTGTTTATGAAGACCTTGAGCAAAACATTGCCACGTCTCTCACAGGTCAGTGGAGAGAGTAGCCCTAACAGCTGAACATCTAGGGCGACTGATTTCTATGTGGTGATTCACCTGTCACTACATTAGAAATGATGAGGCAACAATGGAGGATGTGTTGTAGACAAGCGTGCCACATGCCAGTCACACCAGGAGCAACCTCACTGCCTATACAGTATTCAGAGCTGGCTGGCAATTGTTCCAGGAACGTTTTCTAGCATTTCAAATTAACTGATCCATCTCATGACTGTGTCAATCACAAGTTTGTGTGTTGGCAAGTCCAATAAATGTTGCTTCTCTTTAAGCACATGGCTAACTGCACTGCTACAATGGAAAAAGTTTGCAACATACATCACCTAGCCGAGCAAGCGGGCAATTATTAGACTTTTCAGAGTGGCTGAAGTGAGCATGTGCACAAAGCACCTGCCATGAAGTATGTCCATAATCTGTACCGCAGAGATCATATTAGCAGAGTTGTCAGTCACAATGGTAGGTTCTTATTTTTTATGTTCCATTCATCCAGCGCCACTGTCAACAAGCATCAGCACTATATCCTCATTTTAAAATGCTTCCTTTTTGTCTGAGAAGGAACTGTGATGACACATTTTCGAGCCTGTTTAATGTGACTGCTACATATTGGTAATAGGTTGATATGTACCACTTTTAGAATTATATAAAGATGCAAGTCTTCCTGCTGTATCTTTAATTTTGAGTAATTCAAGATTATTTTAAATGTCCAATAGGGGAATACATTTGGCTAATGGTTTAGTTGAAAGGTGTCTACATGGAGATTCATAACATCCATTCATCCATATTCCAACCCGCTGAATCCAAATACAGGGTCACGGGGGTCCGCTAGAGCCAATCCCAGCCAACACAGGGCACAAGGCAAGGACCAATCCCGGGCAGGGTGCCAACCCACTGCAGGACACACACAAACCCACCCACACACCAAGCACACGCTAGGGCCAATTTAGAGTCACCAATCCATCTAACCTGCATGTCTTTGGACTGTGGGAGGAAATCGGAGCGCCCGGAGGAAACCCATGCAGACACGGGGAGAACATGCAAACTCCATGCAGGGAGGACCCGGGAAGCGAACCCAGGTCCCCAGGTCTCCCAACTGCGAGGCAGCAGCGCTACCCACTGTGCCACCGTGCCACCCGATTCATAACATATGAATAGGTTATTTAATAACATTTATTATTTAAGAAGCAATATTTGATTATTTTATAGTATTATATTATTTGCAAGATGATTTTTATAAAGTAGATGCCATTACATTGTATTACAACGAGGAGCCCCTCCTCCATAATACATGTGTGGAATCTGATGTGGCAATGCATACATTAGTTAATGTTGATGAATTTTGATGGAGTGCAGTACTGTGAAAGAGTTTTTTTTTTTCTTTTTTAAAGAATGATGATATTTTGTTCCACATCTTCCAAATACTGATGTTAACTGTTCATTACTAATCAAGTATTTCTTCTTAAATGTCATTCCATGCTTATGCATATTTTATGAAGTCACTATGTAGACACCCTTCAAACAAAGACTCCATGAAATTTGTTACATTATATTAATGTTCTTTATGCATGGTTAAGTAATCACTAAAAAAGCCACCACTTAAAATATATTGGTGCATGCTAATTCAGTCAAGATGAAATCAATATCAAACCAAATCAGAGCATTGTGAATAAGAATCATATTGAATTGGGGCACTAGTGCGAACACCCAGCCCTAGTTAATACTAAGAGGTAGTAGTGCCTCTGCCATTTCCTCCCAAAGACTACCATCAATTCCTTTGTCTTTATTACATTCAATTCCTTTGTCTTTATTACATTCAAGAGTAGACTGTTGTCCTGACACCAGTGTGACATACTCTTCACTACAGTCTTGTATACCTGCTCACTGTTGTTAAATATCAGGCCTACCAGAGCTGTGTCAACAAATTTGACAAGGATGTTAGAGTCATAAACAACCATGCAGTCATATGTGTAGAGGGATTACAGCAGAGGACTCAGAACATAGCCCTGTGGAGTGCCTGTGTTGAGAATGTGGGAATGTGAAGTTTGCCCACCCACTCAAACACCTGTTAGGAAGTTGAAAACCCGGCTGCTACAAGCCTTGTCATTACATGTTCAGACTCAGGTCCCTGAGTTTGGTGATGAGCTTAAAGAGGTTTATTGTGTTAAATGCAGAACTATAGTCTATAAATAGCTTTCACACGTAATTCCCTCTCTTGTTGTCCAAAAGGGCCAGTACTGTATGTAGGATCAATGTGATGGTATTCTCTGTGGATGTATTGGAGTGATATGCAAACTTTAATGAATCTAATTCTTTTGTCGGAGAAAAAAAGTAATTTTTCACTAGCCTCTTGAAACATGACAGGATGGTAGTCATTTAGATAAGTTGAACTTGCTGTTGAACCTGCTTTCTTAGGTAAAGGGACACAACAGGATGATAGTCATTCAGACTGGCTGAACTTGCTTTCTTAGGTACAGGGACAACACATTTAAAGCATATTGGTACTTTAAGGATTAAGGAGAGAATAAATATTATAGTGAACAGTGGTGTACGTTGATTGTCAAAAATCTTAATAGCACATACTAGAATGCATTCCAGACCTACTGCCTTCCTGGTGTTCACTTTCCTGAAAGCTTTCCTTGCATTGTTTTCTGACCAACTGAGTGGTGTTTCCTCATAGAGCAGTTTTCCCACAGATGCGTTGTACCACTGGCTGGTGTTAGCCGCATTCACATCAAAGCATGTGTAGAAGTTATTAACTTCACCTGCCTAAGAGGTGTCAGCACATTAAGTTCATCTGCCTAAGAGGTGTCACCACTCACCTTGGGGGGTCATCTGTGACTAGGATTGTGTATCATCTCACAAGTCAGTGCACATTCAGAATCACTACAGTGTTTGAAGTTAGCTTTCCTCCCTAGGCATCTGCAAAAACGAACAGCAGCACAATCTCGGCTCTCAAAGAAAATTTTAGTTGATCCAATTGAATACTTCTATTGACAACTGAGAACACAAAGAAGCATCTGTTTTTGTTAAATACATATTGTGGGGCTTCTCTAGTTTTTCCAGTGTCCATAACAAGCCCAAAAATTAACCATGTTGAGGACCAGATTGGTTAATATGAATGCACTTGGCTAACCTAGACTTTTCTTCATAATATTAAATTTGTTGACTACCAGACTCTTGAGCAGCACAAACTTTGTAATGATTAAAAACTAGACAGAAAATATACAATTATACTGAGAACACAGGGAGTGATTTTTACAGAAACCTACTAGTGAATTAAATACAGTTTTAATTCTTCAGGGAATTATTCATCAAAAAGCCACACTTTGAAATACAGTATATCAGAAAATTCAGAATAGTAGATCTTCTGACATTATATGAATGAGGTGATATTCACAGAGAGTTCCCTTCAAGATAATGCCTATTGCAATGATGGGGTGGTCTTATAAACTGCCTTCCTTTTCTTTTCAATATAATTTATCAACACACACTATATCTTTCTGAAAGATAAAATCCACCTGATCAAGATTTCCAAAGGAAATTTACACCATTGTTAAAATGAATGGGACACTTTTTATAAGTTGCTGCCAGTTATTTAAGTGTTTTGAGTACCTTCAAAGATAGTAAGCATTTTTCATGGAGAGCTCTGACCTCTTCTGACCAACTAATATATTTCCTTATAATTGTAATCTCCCTTTGACAATTTAGCTCTCATTTTGTTAAAGTAACAGTAGGGTAAAGTTTCATGTTACAATATTAATGTACAAATTCTATTAACCATTCAGACTTGATAACTCTGGTTGACTTCTTGGTTTCAAGCTAACCACTGCAGAAGGGTATGTTCTCTAACCAAGGTGAATTCTCTGCCCAGCAGGTACTAGAAGAGTTACTCAACAACCCATTTCACAGCAAAAGTGTCTGGCTGCACTGCCACATATTGCAGTATTTTGTGGCTAGAGTACACGATAAGGATTTTCCTCTTCACTACTGCTCTTAGTCTAGTCTCCGATGTGTCAATCTCAAGAGAAAAAGGTAAGAGGAAGTTAGGCACATCCGATTATGGAGTGGAACATGGTAAGTAAATATATTTATTCAAAGACATTATAGACAAAAAAGCAATACATGGAGCCCATGCATTACAAGATGTGCTAAAGTCATTGCTGTCTCAGATAAGTGCTCCATTGAACTTGTGTTAATAAAGCCTACTGCTTCAAACTTGAACTTGTCAGTTAATTTTAAGATGAAGCCAGTTGAGTAAGATATGCACTTTGTGCAATTCTGACTTTATTTGAACTTTAGACAACACATATTACAGACACATAGCTTCTTTTAATCAAACATGTATATTGGAGCTAATGTGGGGGGCCTGCTGCTTGTAGTTAGATGTTTAGTTGTTCACTTTGAAAACCAATGTTGCCCATATATAGAGCAAACTTGCCTTTATGGAGCAATGGCATTCTGTCAACTAAATGCTGAAACGTTGCTGGAGTCCCAAGGAAGCTTAAAATGAAGGGCTCTGTAAGTGCCCAACGGGGTTAATGAGGTCTCTTTTTATCCTTCGTAAGCAGAACTTGACAATAATTCTTATCATATATAAGGTAAATAAAAAATGGATATCCTCAAGAACATCCTCTTGGAATAGGATAGATATATATAATCTGGGGACTAAGCAGAGATTTATAGAGTCATTACAAAATAACAAGCCAAATAATTGCTGAGACAAAATTAAATTTAACTATCGACAATGGCTAACTTCTCTGGCTACATTCACATTACCAGGCTGAAGTGACTCATATCTGAATTTTTGCCTTAATGTGACAGAAATGTGACGTTTTCATGGCTGTGTGGAAACAGAAATCCGATTTTTTTTTAAGTCACTTTCATAAGTGGACCTAGATCAGTTACATATCTGATTCGTGGCCATACGACATGAATGAAAACGGTTTACTCCATGAAAAAAACAGGATAGTCCAAAAAATACCAAAATTTTAATCCTGACAATTAATTAATTTTGTATGTATGCAGCCCCTTACACTGACAGCATATCATGCACAAACTGAGGGCTAAAAGAACTCAGTAATGAAGATATATTCTTTTTAAGTTAATATCCCTGTCCCAAACCACTCTCATCTTAGGCAAAGGAGGAGACTGAAAAGAGCAGAAGATATTGAAAATGTCTCTTTAATATGGCAAGAATTGCCTGGAACTCCCAACATGCTATCTTGATCTTCTTCTTTTTTCGGCTGCTCCTGTTAGGGGTTGCCACAGCGGATCATCTTCTTCCATATCTTTCTGTCCTCTGCATCTTGTTCTTTTACACCCATCACCTGCATGTCCATAAACCTTCTCTTAGACCTTCCTCTGTTCCCCTTCCCTGGCCCCCTTATTCTTAAATATTGGCACCAGTACACTTCTTCTCCACTCCTCAGGCATCCTCTCACTTTCCAAGATTCCATTAAATAATCTGGTTAAAAACTCCACTGCCATCTCTCCTAAACACCTCCGTGCTTCCTCAGGTATGTCATCTGGACCAACGGTCTTTCCATTTTTCATCCTCTTCATAGCTGTCCTTATTCCTCCTTATTCCTCCTTGCTAATCCGTTGCACTTCCTGATTTACTATCTCCACATCATCCAATTTCTTCTCTTTCTCATTCTTTTCATTTATCAGCCTCTCAAAGTACTCTTTCCATCTGTTCAACACACTCTCTTCGCTTGTGAGTATGTTTCCATCTTTATCCTTTATCACCCTAACCTGCTGCACATCTTTCCCAGCTCGGTCCCTCTGTCTAGGTCAAATTAGATAAAGCATTGCAATTTAGTTAGATTTGATTTAGATTTAGTTCTGCAATATATTAATTTTTTTTTTAAATATTAAAATTTAAACCTCTCCTGTATACACAAAAAAGTTAATCTAGTATACAAAATCTGAGAAACCCTTGATTCAGTCCATCCCAATTGAGAAAATGAACTTCAGATATCTCTGTATTCTCCACATTAAGAAAATATTCAGTTCCAGTTCATAATACTCTCATAAGAACATAGCCTGACTTTGCACTATATGAGTTCTTGTGAGTGGTTGTTTTACTAGCAATCTCAGCTTGTGAGATGTTTTAGTAGAGATCTCAACAAAAATTGGAAGTTTCATATTTAAAATATGGTTTGAATTAGCAAAGATGCATTTAAAATTGTTGTGGCAAGGTACATGTATGTTACTATGAGGTACATTAAACTTAAAGCACATCTAAAACATATACGCAAAATGTTTCAAAACACTTCAGTTCTCAATACAGATAAATTTTCTATAGTAACACCACGTTCATGACACAGATTTAGTGTTTCTGTAGGTGAAGGTACAGACAAGCCAGACAAATACAAGTGAGAACATTTTCTTCATGGATGTTCATTCATTTGTTAGATGCTGTGGAAATAGCTGGCTGCTCCATTTTTTTATATTGCTTTTCTACACTTGCCTTCAGTGTGCACATGCAGACTCAGCATTGATAATACCAGTTCTTGAAGAAAAATTGATTTGTCTGGGTTACTATAAGTGTGATTCAACAACTATCTGCCTTACACTAAGTCATTATGCCAAAAATGCTGGTGTCCAGTTTGTCCCTGTGACATCCTCATCTGACAAAATGCAGTAATACAGAATAAAATTTTTCATAAATTGTGTGTCTGTCAGCCACCTGTTTGTCCATACACTGCATTAGTTAAACACACGATTCTGAAGCTGTGTGATGGCAGAGTATGACCAGCAATGCACAAGAGCTCCACAAAAGGACCTGGCTCAGTTTTGGGAAATGTACATTGGAAAGGCCATTTCAATTACAATACTGCTTCAAAGCCAGCACAAAAAAAAAAAAAAAAAACTTGACACAAGTAATTGTATACTTGGCTTGTATTAAAGATCCATTCAACACAACAATGCTTATCAGGCTGTACTGGCAGAATCCCATTTGGAAAGCTGGGAGAATGAATGCAGCTCCAATAAATAGGGAGGCTCACTCTCTGAGGTGCTCATAGTCCTCTGGCCATAATCTTTTCCAGATCATTTGGAGTGTGCAGAAGTTTGACAGTGAAAGGTTACTGACGATAAAAGGAAAAGCAAACAATGCAACATGATACTTAAACATTATATATATTATATATATATATATATATATATATATATATATATATATATATATATTATAGAAAGAAATCCTGACCTGGAAAGCAAAAAAGCAAGTCTATGATACATGATCTTCTCGGAAGACATTTTAAAGACCCGCAAGACCAAAGACACGCCCTACTTACAATCTATCAAATAGGACAATAGGCAGCAAAACATTCAGTCTTGTGAAGGATTTGAGCACACACAGGGCTCTCAGCGCATATAACGCATATAAGGACAGTACGTTATAAATTAAATGTCAACATCTAAGCGAAGAAGAAAGCAGCGCGGAAAAAAGAGACTCAAATGCATTGGACAGAAAAAAGAGCAAAAAAGAATAATCGAGGTGCAAATTCACAAAATAAGGAAAGTAATTATCAGCCTGGAACAAGTGGAATTGAAAAAAAAGCACGTCCAATCCGGCTCAGACTTAAAAGACAGTGAGTAAAAGCAGCGCGGAAAAAAGAGACTCAAATGTAGAACTTCATAGAGATGTTTACAAACGTTGGCGCTAAACACATGCAGAGCAGGTTAGAGACTATGAAACCATTGAAATTAGAAAGGCTAAAAAAAAACCAAAAAAAAACGTTGCTATACACATGTGGAGAAAGTTAAAGGATATGAAAGTAGGAAAATTACAAAATATAAAAAAAGAAAGTAAAGATCGCAGTAGCGCAAACAAACAAACTGCCTCATTTAACTATGCACCAGTCTAACTTTGGTTTTGCACAATAATTACTACACTATTGCACCTTAACACTTAATTCTACTGTTTTCACAGAATTTTACTTATTTATTATGTTCTACTATACTGTTATCTTTCGATCTATGACTTTTTGTTAATCTAACTGATATTCTTCTAACTTTGCACAGTTTTTGATAAGCGGATCAGGATGCATTTCACTGTGTGTTGTCCTGTATAACTATGCATGTGACAAATAAAGAATCTTGAGAATTTCAAAAGGGCGGCATGGTGGCGCAGTGGGTAGCGCTGCTGCCTTGCAGTTGGGAGACCTGGGGACCTGGGTTCGCTTCCCGGGTCCTCCCTGCGTGGAGTTTGCATGTTCTCCCCGTGTCTGCGTGGGTTTCCTCCGGGCGCTCTGGTTTCCTCCCACAGTCCAAAGACATGCAGGTTAGGTGGATTGGCGATTCTGAAATTGGCCCTAGTGTGGGTGGGTTTGTGTGTGTCCTGCGGAGGGTTGGCACCCTGCCCGGGATTGGTTCCTGCCTTGTGCCCTGTGTTGGCTTGGATTGGCTCCAGCAGACCCCCGTGACCCTGTGTTCGGGTTCAGCGGGTTGGAAAATGGATGGATGGATGGAGAATTTCAAAAATGAAGTTTACCGCACATGCATTTATTGGTTACTTTGTTCATGTATATATATTATTCTGTCTGCTTATTTAAAAAGCTAAATTTACCCCAGGAGTCAAAAACGTTCTGTCTAGCCCTTGTACAAAAACCTAGACAAAAGCTGGGGTATCACTTTGGTAAACCCATGTACTTTTGGAACTGTGAGAGGAAAATAGCACGACTTTACAGACAGGAGTCCAATGCAGAACTCTACTTACTTTGTTACTTTGTAAAAAAAAAAAAAAAAAATTATTAAATGCTGATGATGTAGATCGTTTTGTCTATGCTGAAATTCCAAACAGAGAAACCTATCTTGACCTCATTAAAAAGATTCAGCATATTGGGACTCGCAAGATTACAGCTATTGTTTTTACAGAAGTTCTGAAATAAAAGTGAAACTAATGAAATAGCAACAATTCAAAGAAAAAAAATCTTAAAAGTATGTATCCGGAAAACCAAACACGGGGGTTGGCGAGCGAAGCGAGCAGGGGGCAAAGCCCCCTAGTAATAAATATAATAATATTTCATAAACAAGACATCTGTAATCACAGGTTTAAAAGTTTATATGGTCTTTATTGTCATGTGTACTTGGTGTATTATCGAGGGACGAGTGACTGATCTACTCTCGTAACTTACGTTTAACATACACACAAATACACACACATACTCAGATCCTGTTCACACAACTGTGTGTGAATGATGCCTAACTTCAGTCATTTTGTAATATTCTACATGGGATCCATCTGCATATGTAAGTAAGAGTGATGTCACTCCTCAGTACTCCATATAGGGACACAATATGTCTGGCACTAACAAATGAATGAGTGTCTCTGAGACACGTACACCTTTTGGTTTTGTGCCTCTTACCAATCACCAGTGTCTTCTACCACATTTGTTCTTCCTATTAAGGTGTGACCTCTCAGTCTTGATTAACCCAGCTAGGATGAGCAAATAGCAATTTTGTTACTTCAATCACTCTAGATAAAAAGACATTGAAAAAGTATAGAAATGTAAAAGCAATGTAGTAAAGTATAATAATACCAATAAAAGAAAGTATAATAAAAATAAATAGATAACCAAAGTCTGGAGATTTTATATTGTCAAACAGGAGACAAAAACAAGATAAAGTTTTGGGGCAACTTGGAGGTGAACCCCCATGTATTTGATGGAAGAGAAAAGTAAAAAAAATAATCAGACAAAAAAAGATCTTATTTAGACAGTAGTCAAATCACAACAGACAAAGATGGCAGTGGCACCCAATAAGAAGGTGCCAAACTGCAACAGGCGGAACCAAGGTACGTTGACCTGGAAGTGACCTCATTGAAACTGCCAACCATATAAGCTACAGGAGAGAAAGGAACAGCATTAGGCAATAGCACCAACCTTTGATTTGTGTTACAAGCGCATGTGTGTTATTATTATATAGAACATTCAAAAAGTTTCCACACGTTTATATTTTCGCTGGAAACGGTGAAGGCGGGAGGAGTAGTAATTGGGCATTAAAAAGTTGGTACGACGCTGGGAAAATTGAATCGCAAATGAAGGCGACTATGTAGAAAAGTGATTTTCTCCCCTTTTCTTTTTCTTCTCCATTTATCTTTATTCACTTATTAATTCATCTATCTATCTTATTTTTACTAGCTTTAAGTTTTACACTGCCGGCCATGCTGTCTTTCTCAGGGGTGGGGGTTGATTTGTTTTCGATCCTATTTTTGTAAAAATTTATATATGCTAGCATTCCCCCGTGGCTCTGCCCACATAGTAGTGAAACAGGAGAAACGTTAAAAATCAATAAACAAACAGGTTATCACTAGTTAAGCGTAGGCAAGGTCTGTTCCAAAACGTAGAGCAATTCAAACAGAGGCTGGCGCATGAGTGAGGAGGGCCCTGTCCGGGTCCCCACTCCTGACGTCATGCTTCCCCCTCGCTTTGGCCTGCAGCCTCTGTCTTGGATTAGCATAAATAAATCGGTACCAACGCGAACTATCATAGTGCAATAAGAGAAGTCGCAAAATCAACCGGAATGTTCAAGCAAATTATAGAAAAAAACCCAATCTAAATCCATTAAGTAGTTCTCTCATGAAAAGCGGACAGACAGATGTTGGATTTTTTATATATATATATATTTTATATATATATAATATATATATATATATATAGCCTTAGAAAAGCTTATTGAAATTCAGCAATGTCAAGGTTAGACACTCTCCTGGGCAGTAATTTAGTAATCGGCCTTATGCATAAATTTATTTTGTCTAACATTCCGATGAAATGGTCACTGACTCTTTCTGATGTGTCTCGGTCTCTGACGTCACTTCCCATGTCATTTTCTTTTTTCTCCCTCTGGTGAGCCATATTTATGTTAAAATTACATGTGGGATTCCAGGACATGTGTAATTAAACACAATGATTGGCTAGCAATCCTGGTGACTGGTTTGCACAGAAGCTTCCATCCTGTCTGTATCTGTACAATGTCTGTTTTTTTAACATTAAATTGTAAAAAGCACCAAAAATTCCATGGGTAAGGAATGCATTAAAGTTACAAATTGCTGATACAATCCACATTACTAACCGAGAATGCTAAACCGGATGGACGCAGGGACATCCGGCCATGGGCCGTAGCCGCAAAAGACGTACTACGCAGGCCGCCACAAGAAATGACGCGCCGCGAGAGGCGGACAAGACCACAGAAAAAAGGAGTGAGCACAGAAAAAAGGAGTCAAACGCAGGCGACGCACACAGCGCCGCACGAGCAAAACCCCCCCCCCCCCCACACACACACACAGACGGGACACACACAAAGAGGACGATTCAACAAGCCCCAGGCACACAAAAAAAAAGAGCCCGCAAACCCCCCCCCCCCCCCCCCCCCCCACAGACACACACACAAGCAACGGATGGGACACACACAAAGAGGAGGATTTAATCCCATTGCACACGAAACGGGACGCACACAAAGAGGAGGATTCAACAAGCCACAAGCACACAAAAAAAAAGAAGCCGCGAGCACCACACAAAGCCCATTGGACACGAAACGGGACAGACTACGGACATAGCACACGAAACGTACACAAAAACGACGATTCAGACCCACGACCACAGTAACATAAATAACAAATGACACACAAAGCCCCATTTCTAAATGAACCGTCCGTATTAAACATACGTCATCTCAACACGTTCACAATATGCAGCATAGGTAGATCTCATTACAATGAGGCACTATTAACCGTTCAACCGCAGAAAAGGCTCCATATTAACAGTGAGTGCGATCCTCCTTATTACTTATCCATAATTCTAGAAGAAAAAATGTCTCGGCTCCAAAAACGCAAAGCTCAACTAAAGCTTCTAACTAACGATGTACCTAAAAGTAAAAACATTATGAACTGCATTAGATCCTACAATAGTTCATTTGCTTTTGCATCTACCGGAGTAAATATCAGGCCACCAAAAGGCAATGGCCCATACTGCTTTCGCATATGTGCACAAATACTGCATCGCATTGGAACAGTGCACCCTGAAACAAATCAACAACGCAAATATTCACAAATCTACATCCTAGATCCACATGACGCAATCTATCAATCAAAGTGCTGCATCGCAACAGGCACGGATTCAAAACGAAACACCTCCCGTCTCAGACATACGTTAACGGCAGCGAAGGCTACAACGGGCTACTCACACAGCACAGGCAAATCGATTACAGCTCCAAAACAACACGTCCCAAATACTACACATGCAACAACGCGCCTCTCAAACGGAACAAGCAAAACATACACCAGGAAAAATTCATTTGGATTAATGAATGTCATTTGCAATCATTGTCATTCAGTTCACTTCCCTGAAGAAACAACTGGCAATACAAGTAATACATTAACACGTTGTTGTCAAAAGGGTCAAATTAGACTGCCTCCTTTACATTCATATCCTGAATATCTACAGAAGCTTCTAACTAACGATGTACCTGAAAGTGAAATCTTTATCAACTGCATTAGATCCTACAAATCGGTATCCACTATGAACATTAACGGTGGCACTGCACGTGACATCCGTCTTGCAAAAATGTTAATTATTGATGAATGTACAATGGCATCCAGTCACTTACTCAACACCATTCATAAACTTCTACAACCGTTTATGAATAATAATATTCCCTTTGGAGGAAAGATACTTTTATTAGGAGGAGATTTTAGACAGTGCTTAGCTATTCTTCCACATGCCATGCGCTCAGCTGTTGTTCAGTGCACCTTAAAATACGCAGACAATTGGCATTGCTTTCAAAAGATACAGTTAGTAAAAAACATACGATGTCCAGAACCAGATCATAACAATTGCTTATTACAACTGGGAGATGGTACACTCACCAATACAGATGGACTTCACCCACATATTATTACAATTCCTCAAGCCTTTATCTGCAACGACTTAGTTACAGACAGATTTGGAACAGCAATCTCATTAGACCAAATGCCCCTTTTAACACAACGCACTATATTATGTCCAAAAAATATTAATGTGGAAAACATAAATACCCAAGTCATTCCATTACTTCCTGGAGAGACACAACTCTTTCTAAGCTCTGACAAACTTGACTCTGATCACAACAATAACCATCTTCATTGACATTACAAGTTCTAACCTGGAATTACCTTTTACACTTAAACGGCGTGTACAAAGAAATTTTGCAATAAACCTTTACACTGTGCCACACACTTTATTGTTTGCTTTCTATTTGCATCATCTACACCTTCACACTATTCTATATCTCATTCATACATCACGCTCTTTGTCATTCCCAACACCAGGGGTTGGCGAGCGAAGCGAGTGGGGGGGGAGCCCCCTAGTACAGGAAGAATGTACAAATGTATTTGGGTCATAAATTATTAGTCACAAGAGTTGATGCTTTCAATGTAAATTGCCCCTGTACATTAGTTAATTAAACCTCAAGGGTCCTGTAAATTCCTTTGTAATTAGTTCATTAAAGTTTGAAGAAAATTTAAATTATACCTGCATTTTTATCACTCTTTAATTTAATATTGTTTATTTTTTAATCAATATGCTGCTGCTGGAGTATGTGAATTTCCCCTAGGGATTAATAAAGTATCTATCTATCTAAAACAAAAACATATAAATAGTCTGCAGTTTTAATAAAAATGGCAATTTTTATTCTCCTGAGCATGTGCTAATTAATATGCAACACACTGCCACTCACCAATAGCATGATTAGTAATTAAACAACCTCACTTCAAAAACTTCTTGTCTTCATTATCTGACTAATCTCAGAACATTATGAGCATTATACAGGAGATTTTCAATATGGTTTGAATTAGCAGGATGAGAAAGTGAACAAACTGTAAACTGCCATGAATTGCTAGTAAGCAATAATTTAAATAAAATATACTAATGACATTTACATAACTTTTACTCAAAACTCTTAATTTACAGTCCTATCAGAATTAAATTTCCCTTTGTTTCTCCCAAAAACAGGTATCTTAAATTTCTACTGCTCCAAATGTTAAATGTAGTATTTGTAATAAGGTTAAGTAAAAAAGCCATGACTAAAATCAAAATGGGCATGTATAAATGTGGATCGAAGACCAAATATTTTGTAGCTGCATGCTTTCTGATTCAGAAGTGAACTGAGACACAGATTGGCAGTGGTATTGTGATCAGTGGTGATAAACAGGTATTAAAAAGCACTGTCTTGCAATATGGTAAAAATTAATGATTGTAATATGAAATCATATGCATATTTACAGCATATTTGAAAAATGGATAGTGCCTTTCTACTGCTTCCTATGGGCTTAGAAGAAAGTATTTACATATTTGTGGGGTTTTATTATTTTCCAAATGAAACACAAGTTACATGAATCTAACTCATTTTAAACAAATGCAATTTGGAATGAAAATTTTAAAATTTAAAGAATGAAAATATTCATTTTTATGACACTGATTAGACCAATAAGTGGGACTGACCAACATTTGAGATTACATTTCAATAGCCCCAATAAACAAAATCAGATGTGAAGCATGTGTACATTGGGGTGGTAATGATATGAAACAAACAGCAAAAACATTGCTTGTGTAAATCTGAAAAGGCACAAAACTTTATCCTAAACCATGACAGGAACATGAAAGGAAACATTACAATGCAACAAATGTCTCTGTATAGCATATTGGGAAAGAAACAGAAAAATGAACAAAAATAAGAGCATACCAGCCTTAGTTAGGGAACAATTCTATTACAACACCTGGTAAAAAGAATGATATCACTACACTTAAAGAATATTCACCCAGTTTTTTTTACTTCGTAGCAAATAAACAAATCACAGATATAACAAAAACATTTTTTAATAGTTGAACATGCCAGCTTTGTGAAACATGCCTCAAAACTACAAAATATTTTAATTGAATATTTTTTGCCAGATAAATTAGACGAAAAACTTTATGGAATCACTCAGTGCTATGGAAAAAAAATAATAGAATGATCAACCGAAAAAAAATCACAATTAGTACTTTGTTGCACCTTCTCGGGCTATTATGATGGCCTGAATTCTTTTCGGCGTGGACTTCACTAATGATAACAATATTCTACATTGAGCTGGATGTTACTTTCTTGAATGGCAATTGACAGATCAGCTTTGCAGGATGGAGCCTTGTCATGGACCAATTTTTAACATTTTCACCACAAATTTTCAATCAGATTACAATCTGGACTGTTTGCAGGGCATGTGGTTGCAAAAATATGCCTTTCTTGAAGAAAACCTTCAACATTCTTTGTTCTGTGGCAATGTGTATTATCATCCTCAAAAATGAGTTCATCATCACCAAACCTATTTTCTATCTATGGAATGAAAATGCCAATGTACATCTGTGCATTGACTGTTGAGGTAATAATTGCCATCTCCCCAGTCCTTTACCTGACATGCAAACCTGTATAATCAATGAGTGGGGAAATTTGCTTGTTTTCTTTGACAGTCATCTTCATACGTTACATTAGGACATCAGACAAAAATTCCAGCATCATCTCCTTGGCCAATGCAGAACAATATTCATGTTTGAATATCACTTTCATCCAAGCATCTATTCCATGATTGTTCCCCCACTATAACCTTGATTTCTTCTGTTTAGGTAATAGTTGGTTTTCATTTGGCTTAACTCTGTCTTTAAAGGTGGCTCTGGTCTTGGTGGCTTCTTCAATGAAATCTGCGAAAATAAATATGGAGTCTTAACAATAGAGAATGTTGTTGAACTCTGAGGTAGCACAGATGATCGGCTGTCTTGTCTGGTAATTGTGGAGCTGCACTATTACTGACCAAGGCTGATGTCTTTTTTTTGTTGAAAGTGATTGATATGCCCAATTAAATAATTTTTTGAGCTACAGATAACAAGAAAAATAAAATAGCATGTTGCCCTAAAATTATTCTGTGAACTAGAGAGATTATTTTAATTTTATTATAAAAATAAGAAAATGCATCTTGCCTCCAACAACTGGATTCAAGCAGGGAGATCCTCATTTAAACATTCAAGATAAGTGCTGAGGGAGGTTGCTAACTTTTGCTATTTTGTCCGCTTTAGGGATCAGCGCTGTAAGTCTAGCAATATATTGAAAGGCTTAAGTGTGGTGGGTCCAATATTACAATACAATACAATAATACACCAGCAGAGTGGTGGTAGAGATCAGAGAAAACTCATCCCTAACAGATACATTACATTTGGATTTGGTTTTCAACACAGTTCAAAATAAACCAATTAAAATGTAAAGGAAAAACTGAAACAGATGACAATGGTGGGATTAAACATAAAATAAGAGCCTTCAAGTATTGAAAATATAAGTAGTTTAGATTTAGATTAATTTTTCTTTTTTTACTGTAGTTATAAACATTTGAAACTGTCATGAATAGCTAGTAAACAAATTTCAAATAAATATTATAATGCATTTGAAACGTTATTTACAATCCTATAAAAATTATATTTCCCTTTGTCTCCACCAAATAAAAATTATTTCTAATTGTGCTAATTCAAACTATTTTGTACTATGTGGCCTTGCAAACCATACAACCTGATTGTGAATAGATCGGTATATAGTTTCAGGTAGCTCATACATGTGTAGTTGATTCTTTTATCTGTACTGGGCCAAGCAGCATGGCATGCCTGAATATGGCCGCAGAGAAAGACTTGGTCTATTCAGAATGTAAAATGGCAGAGGGATTAGGCCTTTGTATCCTTAACCGAGTTTAAATTAATCCTGTGGCTTCTTGACACTCCTGTTGAATCATAGCCTCCATTCTACGCCATGTCGATGATAACTGTATTCCCCCAGGCTAGATAGCCAGTTTCAGAGGATGCACAAATGTAGTTTCAAACAAGAAAGAAACGATAATTAAGACATAAACTGTCCAACTCAGTTTTCCCTTTAACAAAGTGTCTTATCTGATCTGTTGTAAATGTCCCAGAGCAACACCTGGCTTATCCAGCTTCCTAACACTTTATAATTAGATAATTTGACAATTTTTTAAAACATTTATATTGTTAAACATAATAATAAAAATATTATCAACCTGTATGCTAGATATTACTTGTATTCTCTGTTACACCATTATTTAAGGAGTTATTATTTTAAAAGTTGTATTACTGCAAAATAGGCATTAATATAATTTTATTACACACATCGATTCTCTGCATAATACTTTCTATCTGTAGAACATAAGGTTTTAGTCTTACATTTAAAATGTAAAAGCTTAAGAATATGCTATAGAAGTAAAATAAACATCAAGAAATGCCAAGCCAAAACGAAATAGAATAACATTACTTTTTAGGGTTTCTCATTTGAATAACTTTATTAATTTTTCAAAATATTTTAGATCACACCAGTTTTGGTAGATGTGCGATGTTTGGATAAAATGTTACCATGTTTCACTATGATGCTGTATGAGTCAGTGAGAAAAGTATTTTCTTGGGCTAAGCCAGGAGATGTATTGAGGAAACTCTAAGATTTCAAGTAATGAGAAGTCAAGCAAAATGACACCTTTTATTGGCTAACTAAAAATATTACAATATGTAAGCTTTCGAGGCAACTCAGGGCCCTTCTTGATGCAAGATGTAAGTTAGACATTGACTGGTTTATTTTACCCAACCCAAACAGTATTATTTTTAAATTGATGAAAAGGGCTACCACAGACTGGCATTTGAGACAGCACACCTCCAAAACCCTAAACCCACTGGAGCACCACAGCTCCTGAACCCTTCAACACTGGAATTTGGAATTGTGATCACCCATAACCTTCAACTCTCCAATACCATATTGATAAAATAACGACCGGAGCACTGAAAGCACCTAAGTGCCATGCTTTGTTCATCTCTGTTGACTTTTATTAGGGATCTCCTAACAGATGCTGATTGTGGATTTTATACTAAATGATTCTGTAATGCAAGTTAAGTATAGCATTATTTGTGTCTTTTTTTTTTTTTTTTTTTTTTTTTGCCGTCAGTTATGTTTAAGGCATGAAAAGTCCGGTAAGGTCACACACACATTATAGAGAGTTGCCATCAGAAGGGGCAGAGGCATCCTGAGTTGTCGTGCAGACGGTGTGTGAAAGAAAGGAAAAAGGGGGAATCAAGCACTTAAAGAGAGGAACTTGCAAAATCTGCTCATCTGCTTAAATCCATTGGCCTGGGTACATGACCGCCAGAGATCTCAGAAAGTCTCTTGGCTTGCATTGGCCCAGCTCATGGAGTTCAGAAAATAAGGGCAAATGGTTTTGCCTCTGACCCCGAGTTATGCTGTGAGGTGGTGCTGTTGGCATAAATGTGCTGATAGGCAGAAAAAAGATGACTGGGACAGCATGGAGAGAGCAGTGGAAATGTAGTCATGTGAGGGAGCAAGTGAGATGCACAATGCTTACACAATATATTAGGCTACCAACTCCATTAATGATAAAATGTCAATGAAATAATGGCTTGAAAAATAAATAAAATGAAATGATGATCTATCAACATTATTCTGTGATACACTATAAAATAGTACCAAAAGCAAAAACACAAATGAATTTCATTCATAAATTTACAATTTTTTTAATGGCAAAGTTGTAAATCTTATTCTACATATATAATCAAAGTGCTTCATGATAATGATGACAGCTATTCCAAAATTTATGAGATGTGCAAGTCTACACACCCTTTAACTTGCATCACAAATAAAATTGAAAAAATGCATGGCTTAGAAGAACTCTAACGTTCAAACCCTGAGATGAAGATGAAAATTTCAGGCTCCACATGTGCACACATGAGGTAATGTATGACAAGAACACTGCATGCCTACGGAAACCTGTTAATAAGCTAGTGGTGGCAGGCACAAAAAAATTCACAAACTCCAAAAACAAACATTTTTCTAAAATAATAGCATTGACCACTTCATGGAAAACTGGAAAAATTCAGAAATATGTTAAATTACTGAGACATGTTTACCACTAATGAAAGTTTTTCTTAACATTACCATTGGCTACAAGATGTGGGAGACAGTGCTCTGCTTGCCCAAAGTGCAGAGATGCCACAGATTGTTTTCATTTTGACACTGCTGTGGCTTTGGGGCAATACTTTAAGCAGATTTACTTTCTATGGTGTATTTGTTGTGACACATAAAAGTGTTGAGGGAGATGATTTGAGAGACAATGACCACAGTCAAACATAGAAGACAAGGGTTTTAAAAAGTTAAACAGAACCAAGCAACCAAAGCCAAAAGGGTAAGACAAAGATCAAGAGGTGAAGATCAAAGATTCAAAGCCAGAAGAACAAAACCTGAAAGTAAGGCCAACTTGTTTTTAAATCTAACTACCACTGATAAGAAAAGGAGGTTTGGGTCCAGTGAGGTACAACATGAATGCGTGATTGCAGCAGTAATTTAGATAGATAGATAGATAGATAGATAGATAGATAGATAGATAGATAGATAGATAGATAGATAGATAGATAGATAGATAGATAGATAGATAGATACGTTATGTAATGCTGTGTGATGGCACAGCTGTCAAATAACCATTAACAAGGCATACAATGTGTCAATAAAGTAAATCAAGAGGATAAAAAGTTAAAAAGAGTTTATTGATTTCAATTTAAAGCATAAAACATAAGAATTATATTTTGTATGTGCAAAGACCCAATAAAATGCAAAAATACACACATGAAATTGGGTGTATACAATAATTCTCCAATACTGAGCCTGATCCATCTGTGTAGCTAGCACTCCTTTCTGGTCACAGTGCTATTGATGTGGATAGTTTTATGGTTTCTTTCTTCTAGTGAGGACACCTATGCTGATTGGTTAGATGTGCCCACCCTGCAGAAACATCTGTGTTTCACTGGCATGGTTTGAGAACTTTAAAAACGATGCGCTTCTGCTTTTCCTCAATTTCTTGCTTCTATATGACACATTGCACTCATTACCTGAGTCTTGGATTTCAGATGATGGGTCGGGGGTGCTGTTTGCATTCATTTCTATCGATCCTAATTCTCACAATATGGTGTTCTTTTGACATCAACATTATACTTTGTACTGGAGTCATGGACATTGGTGAAAAGGAGATTGAGACCTTCAAAAAGAGCCACTAAAGCAGGACAGGATTTCACCCGCCAGTCCAGATACGGCTAAACCCCCAAATACTAACAGCATGCTCCAGCTTAACCGGACCCCAAAATGGGATGCTGGTGTTAAAAATTTAAAAAAGACAATAAAACTGCGAAACAGAACACAAGCAAAAAGTCCACAAAAGCAGATGATCAAAAAAAACAAAAAACAAACACCATCTGGAACTACAACAACACTCAATGACAGCCTGATGGAAGTCGTCTCATCCACCAGAACATAAAGATGGAGGGTGGGAGCTCAGGTATGATATCATGGTGAACCTGCCTATTAGGGTTCCACCCAGAGTGCACAAATACTAAAAAATGAGCAAAAATAACAGTAATTTAAAAAAATTAAAAACAACAATAAAACAGAAAATACACATCTTTGAAGCAATCCTGTCATAATGTTGGTAAAAAATCCTTTTATTTTCTCTTAGATATGTTCAATCTGAATTAAGAAACACGGTAAGACACAGATGTAATGAAGCAAATTATAAATGTTGATTAGACTAAAGTTTTGATTGTGTAGAAGCTTGACTAGTCACAGTAATGCATTTTTGTCTCCATGTTTATGTAATTAAGGACTACTGTTTTTGTTGTAAAATGTTCCTTATGCTCTCACTAATTCGTTTTACATTACTGTTTTCTTAGACTAGTGTTGTCCTAGATGCTGGTATTTGTTTTGTTTGATTAAATTGACCTTAACATTAATGATTTGGGTATACATTAATACATACTGTACATCCATAAAATGGACAAGATATTGGGTGACCACACATTACATTGACCAGCAAAATTGCACTATTCCAAATTTAAATATGACTGATAAAAGTGCTACAAAGACCACTGAAGCGAGTTAACATAATCCATATAATGTATATTTTTTATAGCACTGATGTGGTATTCTCTGTAATTAAAACTTTAATATGCCTGATGTTTATGTAAGTTTGACATTCCATTCCTTTACAAGCATGTTTGTGTCCTCCGTAGTCCTCAAAGCATTATGCAGTGGATTATTCAGACCTGTTCACACTTTATTTGTGTTGTAGGTTTAATTTTAAAATGGATAAATGTTGCATTTTTGCCCAATCTACACTCAATAACCCATAATGACAAAATAAAAATATGAAAGGTTTGTAAATTTATTATAAATGAAAAAATAAATCACTAATTCATAATAATTATTCAGACCCTTAAGCAGAATTTCATAGAAGCCCCAGTGACAACAATTACAGCTTTAGGTAAGTCTCTAGAAGCTTTACACACATGGATCTGGCCAGTTTATACAGTTCATCCTGAACGATCCACTCAACCTCCAGTTGATTCAATGGGAAGCATCTGTAAACTGACATCTTCTGGTCTCTCCACAGATGTTTTACTGGTTTTAAGTCTAGGCTTTGTCTGGGCCACTTAGGCACAGTCAGAGACTTGCCCCAAAGCCACTCCAGCATTGTCTTCACTGTATGTCTCAGCTCACTTTCAAGCTGAAAAGTGACCTATTGCCCTAGTCTGAAGTCACATGCACTTTGGAGCAGGTTATCTTGAAGGACCTCTTGACTTTGGCTGCCTTCATTCTTCTCTTAGTTCTAACCAGTCTTCCTGTCCCCATCGCTTAGAAGCAATTAAGATGGGATTTTGCTGCCACCACCTTGCTTCGCCATGGTATTGGGCAGGTGATGGGCTGTGCCTGGTCTTATGGAAAATAAGAAGTTATTGTATTCACGTATTAGCATAAATAGATATGAAAACTTAAAAGCATTAACCTTAGTGCAAGTATTAATATAAGTCAGGTAAACCAAGCAAATAGTTAAATAAAGGCACATGCCGTATTTCTTTTTTAATTAAAGCCTAGCTGAAAACACCAATATCTTATCAACTTGAGGAACAGAAAAGGGGGAGAATGATAGATAAAGACAGCCCAAGAGCAGAGAAGGGGGAACACCTGCAAGTTGGAGGCCGACTAAAAATAAGTGAGCAAAGGTGAAGGCGAATAACAAAATACGCGGAATATTGGTGGTTTCCATGAAAACTTGAGAGAGGCCAGCTGCAGAAGGGGGTCAGAATAAGCAGCGAATGAGCTGTCTTGAGTGAGGTCAGGATGATAAGAAATGATTATATAAACTGTGATTTGGGCAGCATGGTGGGGCAGTGGGTAGTGCTGCTGCCTCGCAGTTGGGAGACCTGGGGACCTGGGTTCGCTTCCTGGGTCCTCCCTGCATGGAGTTTGCATGTTCTCCCCGTGTCTGCGTGGGTTTCCTCCCACAGTCCAAAGACATGCAGGTTAGGTGGATTGGCGATTCTAAATTGGCCCTAGTGAGTGTGTTTGTGTGTGTCCTGCGGTGGGTTGGCACCCTGCCCGGGATTGGTTCCTGCCTTGTGCCCTGTGTTGACTGGGTTTGGCTCCAGCAGACCCCCGTGACCCTGTGTTCGGATTCAGCGGGTTGGAAAATGGATGGATGGAAACTGTGATTTTTGGCCTGTTCGGGGCTCAGCTTGGTTTGGCTTAATTGGGTTGAGTCTGCGTTATTGTAAAGCTGATTACTCTCTTTGGCTATCCATTGACTCCTAGAGCCATCTTTCCAGGTGAGAACCCTCTGGTGCATCTTCTGCTCCGACAGTCTTCACCAGACAAATGGTTTGAGTCCTATGCAAAGAGTTTAGTTTTTTGTCTCACCAGACCAGAGAACCTTTTTATCACACTTTTAAATGTCGACATATGTCTTTTACCTCCATCCAGCAACTGTACCATAAGCACCTGATTGATGGAGTGCTGTTGAACTGCTCCTTCTTCTGACACATTCTCCCATTTTAGCATGGGGCTTCAGAAGCTCTGTTACAGTAATCTTTGGTTTCTTGATCACCTCCCTGGCTGAGGCCTTCCTTGCCCAGTTACTCATTTTAGACAGATGGCCAACTCTAGGAAGGGTCCTGGGGGTTCCAGACTTCTCCTGTTTCACAATTACCGAGACCACTATGATCCTAGGAACACATAAAGCTTTAGAAGTGAATTTATACCCTTGCGCTGATCTATGCCACACAATAATGTGATTGTGGAAGTCTACAACGAGTTCTTAGGACTTCAGGGCTTGGCTTTTGTCCTGACATGCAGTGAGAATTGTGAGACCTTATATACACGTGTGCGTCTTTTTAAACAATGCTCAATCAGCTCAGGTTGTTACAGGTGGACTCCAGTCATGTTCTAGACACATCTTGTGAATACTTAAAGCAAGCAGGATGCACCTGACCACAACTTGGAGTGCCACAGCAAATAGTCTGAACATTTATATAGATGAGAGATTTTAATTTTTGATTTGTAATAAATTTGTACACCTTTCTGAAAACATGTTTTCATTTTGTCATTATGGGCTATTGAGTGTATGATTGATGGGCAAAAACGTCAACATAACAAAGCGTGCTGAAAATTTAGGGGTTTAAAGTATATGAACAGATAAAAAGTTGCATTCCCATTTCTCTTGTCTTTGCTTAATCTTGTTTTTTTAATTCGGTACTTGAAGGAGTATTGTGAAAATACCAAATGTCACAAATTAAATGCAGGTGTTACATATGTAGCCCCTCAAAATGATAGAAAAGATTTTATTTATTCTGTCAAATGCAAAGCGAAGATAATATATGCATAAAACAGAACAAAATGCAGCAATAAACAGTTTTGGTAGGACTCGAGACAGCAGTTTCAGTGTTTTTATATGCGGTTCTTCCATGCCAAGGTCCAGAGGTTATTTCATCACATCCTTGTGCACTCCTACAACCTTCAGCAAGGAAACTGTCAAACACTCCCAGTCTCACATGAGGCAAGAAAGAGCAGCTCTCCCTCCAGTGGGCTTTAAAACCAAATTCTGTTTAATGTTTAGCAGAAAATAAACAGACCTTTGTTCTTTTTAAGAGTAATCTTATTGCAAGCTTTTTTATTGAGTTTTCAAAATCCAGTTATGTCACCAGCAGATATACAGAATTCTATAAAATCTTGCATACATTTCCAGTGCAGGCAAAAGTTTGGGCACCCTTGCTTAAAATGTCTTGTTACTGTGAATCGTTAAGTGAGCAGATGACATTTATTTCAGCATATTATGCAAGATTAGTGTATTGTTTTTGTCTTGTACAATTGTACAGTGAAAAAAGGAAAGGAGCACCATGCAAAAGTTTGAGCACCCCAAGATATTTGAGGTCTTAGTGTAAATGCTCTGACTCCTCAAACCTTGTACCAACAAACAGCAGCCATGGGCTCCTCTAAGCAGCTGCCTAGCACTCTGAAAAATAAAAGAATTTCTGCTCACAAAGCAGAAGAATGCTACAAGATAGTAAAGCGTTTTCTGGTTTCGTAATGTTATTAAGAAATGGCAGTTAACAGGAACGGGGGAGGTCAGGTTAGGGTCTGGAGACCAAGAGAACTGTCTGAAAGAACTGCTCGTTGGATTGCTAGAAAGGCAAATAAGACCTTCAGGAAGATTTAGCAGACTCTGGAGTGGTGGTGCACTGTTCATGGTAGAGTCAGCAGAAGAAAACCTTTCCTGCATCCTAGTCACAAAATTAAGCACCTGAAGTTTGCAAATGAACATCTAAACAAGCCCGATACGTTTTGGAAACAAGTCCTGTGGACTGAAAATTTCAAAGCAGAACTTTTTTTTTTCACAATGTGCAAAGGTATGTTTGGAGAAAAAGGGGTGCCAAATTCCAAGAAAAGACCACCTCTCCAACTATTAAGCATGGGGGTGGATCGATCATGCTTTGGGCTTGTGTTACAGCCTGTGGTACGGGGGATATGTCATCGGCAGAGGGAAGAATGGATTCAAATAAATACCAGCAAATTCTGAAAGCAAACATCACACCATGCTGAAGAAAGAGGATGCGTCCCTCAAGACAATGACTCAAAACACACTTCAAAATTTACAATGGAATAACTCGAGGTGAAAGTTGACAGTGTTGCCATGGTCTCACAGTCTCCTGACCTAAACATCCATGTGGATAGATCTCAAAAGAGCAGGGCATGCAAGACCAACCAAGAATCTTGCAGAATTAGAAGCCTTTTGCAAAGATCAGTGGGTGAAAATACCCCAAGTAAGAACTGAAAGACTGTTAGCTGGCTACAAAAAGCATTTACAAGCAGTGCCACTTGCCAAAGGAGGTGTAACTAAATACTGACCATGTTGGGTGCCCAAAAGTTTGTTTCAGGCCTTTTTCACTTTTTGGTATTTTGTACCTGTGAATGATGGAAATAAAAATGTAATCTATTATTCTTAAAATATTAAAGAAATGTGTCATCTTTAACTTTATGCCTTTTGGTGAGCAGTTCATCATCTGCTCACTTAACTATTTACAGTAAAGACAGTTTAAGCAAGGGTGCCAAAACGTGTGCATGCCACTTGTGGGAAACAGCCCGGACACAGACAGGTAGACATGATTTTATCATCCAACACACATTTATTACAGGACTATTTACAAATATGACACACACAACCCAGTGCCGCAGCACCAACCACCCCAAAGTCCAGGCCTCTTTCCTCAATGCCTTTCTTCACCGCCTCCACTCCTCCGAGCTCTGTCCTTCTTCCACCCAACTCCAGCCATCGAATGGTGGGAGGCAGCCCCTTTTATACACACCCAGACGTGCTCCAGGGGGAGTGCCGGCGGAAGCACCGGCTGCACACCCGGAAGCACTCCCTGGTCTTCTTCCCCCAAGCACTTCCGGGTGTGACGGAAGTACTGAGGGCCAGGGCTCCTCAGGCATTGAGGCACCCCCTGGTGGTGACCACAGGCCCCTATATGGTTGAGCTTCCAAGCTCAGTTCCCATGGTCCTCAAAGCCACCAGGGCGGTCGGTCCCTCGTAGTCTGGAGGAGGCGTAAGCCCTCCTCCGTTCCTTCTGGGCGTCCCAGCTGGGAACCACCCCCAGCCACTTGCTACAGTGCCCCATCGCCAGCGGCCCATCCCGCGAGGGCAGATCTCCAATGAAGTGGGTCCTACTGCATATCCAGTGTCCGGTCCTGCAACACAACAAGCAGAAACAGGGGTGCTCCCACCTCCAACCGGCATCCTGGGATTTGCCTCTTCAGCACCCCCTCCGCAGGTTCCACTTGCACCCCCATCACCTCAGCCGACTTTGGGGTTTCCCTCTGCCTCCGCAGAGGGTGGCCCTTCTCTGGATGTGAGCATCCTGCCTCACATCTGCCCTTATCGGAAGAACCAGCTTTCTTCCCTCGATTCCTCCTCTTTCTCTGGGACACCGTGACGGTTTGGGTCTCCCTATGGGACCCTGCGTCCCTGTGGAGCGGCATGAGACCATCGCTGGCTCGGGGCTTAGGGCGCTAGGACACGCGGCACTCAACAGCCGGCGTCCTGCCTGCCCTCTCACTCTCTCTCCCCTCACCACGCAATCGGCTCTCACCGCCTGAAATTAAGTGTTATATTTTTGAATGGGCGTATAAGTCGGGGTGTGATTTTATGATCGATTTTTTGGGATTCAAGACCCAACTTATACGTGAACATATACGGTATATATTTAACATTATAATTCATATGCCGTATTCCTGCTTCATTACACAAAACATGGTAACACATTTAAGATGCATAATTAAAGTAGAGTGCTTTCATTACAGAATTACAAATGAATGAGAACTGGTTCTTGGGTAGTGATTCATTCATGAATCAAATGAGTTTAGATTCATGATTCAGGCAGTCCTTACACATACACTTTAAACTTCTACCAGAATCAGTAAAATGAAAGACACTGACAAACATGCAAGATTTACGAGATTTACAAGAAGAACAACTAATTTGCTAATCAGCCATCACTAGAAGAGTTGGGGCTACAACCTTGATACTTTTTTTTTGCAAAATGGTCTTTTAGCACCTGATGGAGGTCTGACAGAGAATGGATGAAAGTAAGTTCAGAGCTCAGGATCTGCTAAGTCTAATGATGACTCCAATTGCCTGTGTGTTAATTTTGTGCTTGTCGGACACAAGAGGCAGAGCTTGAGGAGGAAATGTAATTACTTGTTTCCTCGCTTTCATTTTAAGTGAGAGGGGTCTGGCTGCAGACACTGTAAGCGGTGGAGGTCCACACTAGACAGGAAACACGTGTCCTCCATGTAAGCTCAATTTTTGTCACTTAACTAAGATAATCCTCCCCCAACCCTAATCTTACAAGTAGTGTTGTAGGCGCATTGCAGAAAATTACAATTTTGAGCATGGAGGTCACGTGTTTGTCTTAACGTAGACTTTCCAATGGACTATGAAGCTCACACGTTTCCTGTCTACCATGGATCTCTACACCCTGCAGTGGATGCAGCCAGATATTCTTGTTCTAAAGAGTGAAATAAATGTTCCTCCTCGTTATAATGCCACCATGTTATCCTGAAACAAGTCGTTGTAAGAGACTCACCAAGCCTGCGTGTGCAACAATACATATTAACGTTGTCCCAAACTTGACAAAGAGCCATAGCAAGGTTTGGGGCAGCCACCTGTATATTGTTTCCTGGCTGCAAAATTGAATGAAATGATAGCATTGATGTGAACAAATCGGAGTCCAAAACCGAACTGAGGGGATAGAGGAAAGGTGGCGGCTTTTCAAGGCCAGTATAGGAAATGACATCAGAGGGGCCGGAACTGGAAGGGTGTTCATCAATAGGCTTGGATCTGGAAGTGACGTCAAAGGGGTTGGAACCAGAATTGACATCATCAGGGCCAGGAGGAATTTCCCATGAACAGTCTGCAGAAAAGCGAGAAAAAGAGTCAGTGCACTCTGCCATCTCCCGGTCTGGCTCAGAATGACTCTCCTTCAAGCCCTTTAGCTGCCTCCCATGAGCACGTGTGTGACAATGACAATGATGTATGCCATGTGAACACAGAAACCTACAGTATATAGAAACTTAAATGTAATTAAGCCTTAAACAGAAACATTATAAGAAAGTTGGGTTTTTTTGTGCATACTTTTAATTTTTCTCTTCATTTTTGTGTAAGTCCTGTTTGTTTTAAATTTCACTGAAACGTTTAAGAAACTTGTGGAATATTTTGTGGATGCATTATACTCAATACTCAAACTTTTCCAGTAGCTGAAAAATTTTGGAAATAATGAAATATACAGCTATGGATATAAAAAAATTACAAAGCCACTTAAGGCAGTGTTAAATTGCAAATAAAATAAAGAGTTTGATGGATTTATATAAATTTGAAAAATAAAAATAGATCATTTAGAAAGTAAGTAAAGAAGCAAGTTTTAAAATGGTGACTAAAATTGCTTTTCTGTGAATTAATTTTGATATACTTAGAATCTGCAGCTTTTTCATAACTTGTACTTTATTGAACACTTTTTAAAGAGCACTAAAAGCAAATTGTGACTGCCCATGATCTTTGTGTTGAGGCTGGCAAGTAACTGTATTGGTGAACAATAAATGTTGTGGATATTCTCATTATTCTATGAGTATTAAACAATTGAAGAAATAGATTTACAAATTAAAACATTACATTTTAAAGGAAGTGCAACACCAGCACTGACCAGTAGGTGGTGATAAAGGACAAGAGCATTGGCCATAAGAGACCCTGCAACGGGAAACGCCAACCAACGCATTAGGAGTCCCATTGCGTTTGGGCTCCCCAAAGAATCCCTGAGTCAACAGCAGGATTCTGTGCTTCTACACAATACACAGGACCCAAAAAGTAATTCTCAGGGTGCACTTGGAAGCGACATGGGGTTCAGGCTTCAAAACAGATTGTGACTGTAAGGCCACTGAGTTTAGACTCGGATAAGAGCAGTAGGCAGCGGCTCAAATGGCGGAGCAAGTCAAAGCCAGGATGTGGAGAATGTAAGGTGACCGGCTGGTACTGTGGCTAACTCAATCAGCCACCCTGTGAGGTGGTCAGGTTCCACTGTTTGTGTAGGTAGGCACTGTGGTTAAGCGTGTCTTCATTATATTTCCGCTTCTGTATGGACTTTGTTTTCTCTCCATTGTGTTTAATATTTCTCTACTAAAAACACTATTATATTTTTGACCTTCTCGGCTCTTATTTGGATTTGGGGACTGCTCACAAGAACCCCACACAGTACGCCGAGGTTAATAATCATTGGTTTTTGGAGCAAGAAATATTAGTATTTCAGATGTAGAGATCTAAACAAACAATTATTCATGAAATAAGATTCAAATGCCTTTGCAGTAAATTGTAAAAGTTAAGAACATGCTCTGGTGCAGTGGTTCAGTCCGGGAGACGCCTGTGGCTGTAGGTTTTTATTCCAACATGTTTCAAAGTTAAAAATGGCTCACTGGTTTTGAATTGATCTCCTTGTTTATTTCCTTCTCTGATTTTGCATTCAAAAATGCAGTAGGCTGAGATTATAGGAAACTCAGAAATATGGGTATTTTGTGCCATATGAAATGAGTATGGAATCCCCAGGACTCTTCCTAGACTTTGTTGTGTGGCCAAACTGAGTAACCAGGCGAGAAAGGCCATGAGTCAGGGAGGTGACCTAGAACTCGGTGGTCACTTTAACTGAGCTTCAGAAGTCATCTGCTGAGACGGGTTGAACCTGTTGGAAGGATGAATATGTCGGCAGCACTTTGTCAATCAGGGGTTTATAGAGTTGGATAAACGGAAGCCACTCTTGAAAGGCATATCACAGCCTACTTGCCCTCTGAGAGAATGAGGGGAAAAAAATATCTAATTAGATGAAAATTGTAACTTTTTGAGCAAAATTCTAAGCACTATGTCTGGTGACTTTTTGAAGACAGGGCTCTTGACCAACCAGTGACCGGGCCAGCTTAATTTCAAACTGTCAATCCCTTGAGTCTTTGACTTTACTGTTAGGTATGTGCTGATCATTACGGAAGTATCTTAACATTTTATCCAAAAAATCATTCCTGCTGCACATTTTGAGCAAGCAACTTGTATAACAGATGTGTATTATGTGAGACAAGTAATATGAGATTTCTTTTTTTCTATGGATGTTTTTCACATTGTTTGCCATTGTACTACAGCACTAGCCATCATTAAGTACTGTTCTGTGATAAATGTATCTTCTCTCCATTCTGAATAAAAACATAAGATTAAAATATTTTCTTAGCCATCACTACAAGCTATACAGGGCAAGTAATAAAAAATATCATTTTTGGATGGAGCATTTCTTTAAACTATAACTTCTGCTGCATTTCTGTTCCATCACCTGTCAGAGTATTGGCCACATAACGCTAGTGTGTCCAGATAATTGTGTGCATATGGAAGGTTAATCTGAGAGTAAAGCCCTGCTGAAGATTCAAGAGAGTGGGTTTAACTGAAACAAACAACAACGTACTTACCTAACTCTCCATCATATTTACATGTTCTCAAATCTGCTCAATCCAGTTCAGGAACACGGGTGCTGGAAACTGTCCAGGTAGCATAAGGCGTAAGGCAGGAACTATTCCACTCAAACAAGACCAATTGAGAGCTTTTGGGATGTGGGGGGAACAAATCAGAGTACCTGTGTAAGAAATTCACAAATTCACAAGAATCGCACGCAAATTTCACTCCGACACTTCCAGGAAAGGCTACAATCCTCTAAAATGCTATTTATTTAAAATATGCCGCCCACTTTGACAAGATATCAGATTAATTTTATTAATTTATTTTTATTACATTTATTTATTATTATTTTTAGTAAATTAATTTATTTATTAATTATTCCTTTCAACTATACAGTAATTACAAAATGTTACAATGTGGCATGACGTCATTTAGTTTTCTTTAGAATCATATTAAAAATATTTTATTGTTGAAATAAAACTGCATTTTCAGTTTTTTTCCCCCCTCTTAAAACAAGAAATAGAGCTCTGCATTATTGCTTTTATTATCAGAGACAGTCATTGACAGTTACATTCTGATAAGGAATTAAAACATGTGTAAATATAATCATACAATAATATATACAAATGCTCATTGATGTAATCAAACAACATTTTTTAATATTTAAAGGAAAGTAAAACAAATGTACTCTGGCAGTCATATTTTTTCACCCACTTTGGTTGCATGTATCAGTACAATATGGCACTTAGGAGTAGCCTTTACAAACTAGTCCATCACTATTTTTACACTATTAGTTTAATTTTTCATTGAGGTGAATTGAACATTTAAACCTCTTAATTACCTCTTTATTGTAGATCTCAAAATGCTTTACACTCAACCACATATTGAGGACTACAGCCTGCTCTGTAGGAACCTTACTTGGCTTGTATTTTTAAAAAATTTTTTGGCCTGTTAAACAGCCTACCAACAGCACCAGGAATGAACTATGTAAAGTTAAATGACTAAGTTCATGTCATTATTAGTCTGGAGACCTAAATTAGTTTCTTTTTAAAAGGATAAATATATAGATTATTAAAATGGAATGTTCAGTTCTTTTTTAAACAAAAAACGGCATACCTCTCTATTATATATAAAAAAAATCCTTTGACGCGACAAGACTTTTTGGAAGAGAGATTTTTTCAAGTCACGCCCTCCTCTCAAACATTTTCAAACAAGACCTTAACTCTCATTCATGTGAATGCTTTTGTCAGACACACTTCCTGCACTCTCAGCTCTTATACATTTTAACGTTTTCCCAATTAAAGAAGATGTATTATGTCCAAATCTTATTGAACAATTTCATCATGAAGGGATATCAACAGAAAAAATGAGTACACAGGCAATCCTAGCAGCGAGAAACGATGAAGTCAAATTAATTAACTTCAAAAATATCAATCGGTTACACATCAAATTGTTTAAATGCGTCTAAAAATGTTGAACGGTTACATGCATATTAATAGACTATGCTGAAACAGTTGGTGGTGATCGTGCAGAAGATGAAAACAACTTACAATATCCCAAAGAATATCTACAACTGTTAATAATGTCCGGTCTTCCAATGCACAAATTACTGTAGAAAGAAGGATGTATCCAAGAAAGGTAATGTAGTACAACCCCAAATCAGAAAAAGTTGGGACAGTGTGGAAAATGTGAATAAAAAAAGAAAAAAGCAAGTTATAAATTCTCCTCAAATTTTATTTCATTGCAGACAGTATGAACACAAAATAATTCATGTTTTTTTTTGTCAATATCATTTGATTTGTAAATAAATATCCATTCTTGCCATTCAGGCTTGCAACACATTTCAAAAAAAGTTGGGACAGTACAGCATTTACCACTTTGTACAGTTCCCCTGTCTTTTAACAACACTTAAAAGACGTTTAGGCATTGAAGAAATCAAGTGACTAAGTGTTGCAGGTGTTAGTTTGTCCCATTCTTCCTGCAAACAACGTTTTAGGTGCGCAACAGTACGGGGTCTTCGTTGACACATTTTTCGTTTCAAAATGCGCCAAACATTCTCTATAGGAGACAAATCAGGGCTGCAGGCAGGTCAGTCAAGCATCCGCACCTTCTTCTTACGCAGCCATGCCTTTGTTATGCGCGCAGTATGTGGTTTGGCATTGTCTTGCTGAAATAAGCATGGGCGTCCCTGGAAAAGACGTCGTCTTGAAGGCAGCATTTGTTCCTCCAAAACTGAGATATACTTCTCAGCATTGATGGTGCCATCGCAGAAGTGCAAGTTACCTTTGCTGAAGGCACTGACACAACCCCATACCGTGAGAGACCCTGGCTTTTGGACTTGTATCTGGTAACAGTCTGGATGGTCCTTTTCCTCTTTGGTCCGCAGCACACGGCGTCCATTTCTTCCAAAAAAGATGTGAAAAACAGATTCGTCTGACCACAATACACGTTTCCACTGCACAATGGACCATCCCAGATGCCTCCGAGCCCAGAGAAGTCGATGGCGCTTCTGGACACTATTTACAGTATGTAGGGCTTCCTTTTGGCACAGTACAGTTTTAGCTGGCATTTCCTAATGTAACTACGTACTGTAGTGCTTGAGAGTGACTTCCTGAAGTAGTCCTGAGCCCACGCAGTTATATCATTTATTGATGAATGACGGTTTTTAATGCAGTGCCGTCTGAGGGCTCGGAGATCACGGCCATTCAGTTTAGGCTTGCGCCCTTGGCCTTTGCGCACGGTAATTTCTCCAGATTCCCTGATTCTTTTCACTATGTTATGCACTGTAGAGGGAGAAATGCCCAAATCTCTTCCTATCTGTCTTTGAGAAACGTTTTTCTTCATCATTTCAAAGATTTTTGCCCGTACTTGGTGGCAAACTGGGGATCCTCTGCCCATCTTTGCTCCTAAAGGAGTAGGCCTTTCCTCGATGCTGCTTTTGTACTGAATCATGATTGCAATCACCTGTTAACATCACCAGTTTCAAATCACATCATTATTTAGTTATTATACCTCATTACTTCCCCTTAATTTCCCCCATCCCAACTTTTTTTGGAATATGTTGCAAGCCTGAATGGCAAGAATGGATATTTATTTACAAATCAAATGATGTTGACAAAAAAAAACATGAATTATTTTGTGTTCATACTGTCTGCAATGAAATAAAATTTGAGGAGAATTTATAACTTGCTTTTTTCTTTTTTTATTCACATTTTCCACACTGTCCCAACTTTTTCTGATTTGGGGTTGTACATCTTCTGTGGATAACATTAGACAACAAAAGATCTTGATATGCCATTCGTATTAAAACGTTAACAGTTTCCCGTTAGAATAGCTTTTGCAAAGACAATTAACAAATCTCAGAGCCAAACATTTGAAAAAGTCATTTTATTTAATAGAGAGAAAGAAACGAAATTCAATCACAGGCAGTTATAAGTTGCGTTGATGCATATGTAACAATTCCCATGAAAATAAAAATCTGTTTAAATTGTACATCCACATCCCCATATGCAAACGGCAGAACTGCAAAGAGGCTAGCATGTAGCGCAGGCCGGGGGGTTGGAGAGCGAAGCGAGCAGGGGGCAAAGCCCCCTAGTGCATCATAAAGAATATTACTGAAAGGAAATGTAAACAAAATCCGTAATTTATGCTTTTCCTGTACATCCACGAGAAGTTATACTGTTCACTAGTCTTAGTTCGAAAAAACAAAAAATTCAATACAATTATGGAACTAGAGCTGCTCAAACCAGGTAACTTCTTTTGATCTTGTATATTAAACCACTGCCAAATATTAGCATTTACAGTATACATCCATTACAATACTACAAGTTCCAAATAATTACATAGAGTGACCCTGAACAGCAACAACTTGGAACAAAGTAGACCTGTAATGAATAATCAGTCTCTGGATCAGCAGCAAAAAATGCTAAATGGCAAAGTTGAACAAAAATAAAGAGAAACATCAAACACAGTTAACTGAATAGTTCAACAAATTAGGCTAACATTAGAAAACTGCTAAGAGAAAACACATGACCCATTATGGGTTCACACCAGGACCAATGACAGATCTGTATGTGATTTAGTACTTGACCCTAATCGTCGGTGGTTAGAAGGCAAACACTAAAGGACCATAAAAAGAACATTTTAAGCAGAAAGTTGGTTTGTGTGGACATTTGAAATAATGTGTCAATGCATTAATACGGTGTGGGTGCTTAAAGTGTACAGAAAGGACTTTAAATGTCAAAAAGCCCTGAACTTTAAAATGTGTCATTCATATTTAAATATTATACCTAGCAGATAGACTTCATTCTTTAAACATGTCTCTGGTGAGGTGCGAGAAGAGTGAAAATAGAATTCAACATTACTTTGTTCTTCCTTAATAAGTTCCCAATTTCGCTTTACACCCCAGCTCTCCGAGCCAATCTTAATCAAAAAAAATTACTGATCCAATCGTAAATTCACTTCTTATCATTTCCCCCACATGCCAAAGATGGATCAAATCGGATATCTGCTGCAATTACGGGAAAAACAAAGTTATTAGGTACAGGAATATTAAAAAACCTAAAATAGGGACAATCTGAATACGTCTTAGGAAAGTGGTCCACACTGTGTAAAAATGTACACTTCAGGCTTAGTTATACTGTAAAAGAAATGGAGATACACAGTAGGTACAAATTAAGTACTGCCACACCCTAGGTGACACAACTCTTGTGACAAACACAAGATTTACTAATGTATTTCCTATTTCCTGCATACCAACAGACAATAATACCAAAAAATTAACAGCCATCCCAAAGACCTACTTGAAGATAAATAGTGAGGCAAGTTTCTCTTCTGTCATCCTCTGCGTTCTGACTACTGCAATATTGCTGTAATTTCTTGACTAATATCACCCATGCCATTCCTGCCATGACGCTTTACGCTGAAAAAGTGCTGTGCTGCAAGTCTAACCAACAGTACCGAAGGCTCGGCAGTTTAATTTCTAATGCCACTACTGCACTTAACATACTTTGAACCACCACAGCTTCACCTAAGCTCAAAATGCTCTTGATTGATTGGGTTGACTAATGTATGGCAAACCCTCATGATCAATAATTTCAATATATACAGTATGGTAGAAAACACTAAACAAGCATAATCCTGCAGTGCCTCAATGCCTTCAACTCCTTTCAGTACCTGATTTTATTAGTGACAGATGATTGCTTCTAATCAACCACGTGTTTACAGCAAAATAAAAAACATGTTTTATAGTCTGCAATCTTGGAGGGGCTCTCTTCTCACTTTAGACTTGTAGATTACAAATCTACAAGTAATTTACACATGAGAAGGGGCAAGTCCACCACATTGCTACACATGTTAACTGTAATTTCTGGCATTGATGTAATGGCAGACTACCTTTTATATTACCAATATGCTGTTTTTACAATAGTAATACTTTCTCCTGAGCATTCATTTTAGCACATTTATGGTGTATCTCAAACTAAACCAAACTAAATGCAGCTCAACTGCAGTTGAAAATGCAAAATCTTAGGATAAGATTACTTCTTCTGCCTCACTGCTTCTCTTAGCTCTGAAAAGAGATGCTACATTTACCAGTTACTCTCAACAATCCGTAAGTGGATTTTTACCGATGCAAAAGCAATCTGGTCTGTACAGATTTAACTGGCATGGACAAGTGAGCATTAAGACAGAGCACATGAAGCAATAATAGGTAATACAAGTTTAAGCAAATGTTTGAGATCAAGGTTCACTCCAAATGCCTGAAGTTCTAGCACCCTCTAGCTGAATCTTTAGCAAAAATAAACAAATAAATAGAAATCCAATTGGAAGATGTACAGCGACTGTCATTCTCTTTAAAAAAACAGTATGTCACTATGGAATATCCATTATGATTGCCCCATGCATGTTTCCCAATATAAAGTCCAAAGTTATATGAAAATATTACTTTCAGAAATCATTCTCTAGGTCAGGGATAGGCAACGTTGGTCCTGGAGTGCCACAGTATGTGCAGGTTTTTGTTCCAACCCAGTTCCTTAACGAGAACTCAATTATTGCTGATGAAGCACATATTGCTTAAGTGACATTTTAATGCTTCATTTTAGTGGTCTCGCTTGTTAAGGTTCTCCAACCTTAATTGCTTATTTCAATCTTAAACTGCTGCATTCAGTGTTTTAATTGCTCCTTATTAGCAATAAGATGTAAAACAGGGGTTGGCAATGTCGGTCCTGGTGAGCCGCAGTGGCTACAGGTTTTCATTCCAACCCAATTGCTTAATTAGAAACCAATCATTGCCAATCTCAGACCTTATTTAATTTTATGGCTTGTTAGTCTGTGCAATGTAAGGCTTTTATATCGTAGATTTTTTTCCTTTCCAAGGATATCATCCAAATGATTTGAAGCCTAAAACAGATCATTTTCAGTCTGTCACATTTTTCTATTAAGTGTTTTATTAAATCAAACCGTGCATGATGAACACACACAGATGTAATTGGAAAAAAGCTAGCTGGAGAACTGCTGGCTGCTTTGTCTTTTACATCTTATTGCTAATAAGGAGCAATTAAAACACTGAATGCAGCAGTTTAAGATTGAAATAAGCAATTAAGGTTGGAGAACCTTAACAAGCGAGACCACTAAAATGAAGCATTAAAATGTCACTTAAGCAATATGTGCTTCATCAGCAATAACTGAGTTCTCGTTAAGGAACTGGGTTGGAACAAAAACCTGCACATACTGTGGCACTCCAGGACCGACGTTGCCTACCCCTGCTCTAGGTCATCATTCAGAGGTCTCAAAGTATCCCTTCTTGAGGCAGGTGATGCCTCTACCCACTTACTGCTGTGATGTATGGCAAAGTCTCCAAAGCACAAAGTGAGGCTAAAGTAATTCTTAACTGCAGAAGTGCTTCCTAAAGTTACATATCAGGAAGTGGCCAGGATGGACATATGTTAACATTGTAGCTACACAATTGAAAGAAAAACTCAAAAAGTGGCTTGGTTATACTGCAAATATGTATTAGCATATCATAATCTCAGCGTGGTTTAAAAGTGATCACATACAGGAAGTCCTACTTTTAGATCTGGGTTGTTCTTGCTGATGTATGGAGGTAAGTTCGTAATCCTGCTCCCTAAAACTGTGTACTCTTGGGGTCGGATCAACCTGGGGATACTGGTGAACACTTCTTGTACCTGTGGAGAGATCATTTGAAACATCCTGGTATAATGAGCTGGGAGAGGTCCCTACACTTAGCTGGAATCCTTAGTTATTATTGCCTAAATATACACCCTGGAAGACACATGATTGAATATTATAAAATGACTTATTTAATTAAAACTTCAGAGTACTGCTTTCTGAGGTCACACTGAAATGTCCCATAATAGTTCAATAAGTCTCAGTAATTCTGTGTATTTCAGTTTCTTTTACTATTTTTAATATGAATCAGACAGTATAAATCATTTTTTTATGTTACTATATTGCCCAACACAGTATTGCACATTAAAGGAAATACTGTAACAAATCACAGAATGGCGTATCCATGTAAAAACAAAAACAAATCTGTACAACATTAGCTGAGGAATTTACAGTACACTGGACATTGGCAAAGCTTGGATGTGCTTAAAATCTATTATGTTTCTGTGGACTGTAACTTACAATACAAATAGACTCTGAAAATGTTCAAAGGCAACGAAGCAGTAATGATTAAGGATACATTAATATCAATAGAAAAATACAATTAAAAAAAAAAAAAAAAACATACAGTACAATTAGATTTGTTACAGAAATGAAGTCCCAAATTTTAACATTGTCTTTGCAGTGTTCAAAATTTTAAGTCAGATATTTTCTACGGCAGACTTACTCCCAAGGATATTTTATCGATCTGCTGGATGAACACCATTTTCTCTTAATGTGAAAGCAGCTAAAACAGTAAAAGAATACATTGAAGAAAATCAATATTGATATATTTTTTGTTTGCTATACAACATCCTTGCACATATCCAGTAATTTAATTGGAAGGTCTCTTTTGGAGCAGCTTTGAAGGGCTCTACAAAGCTTTCCAACTGTAGTGCCTTGCTGTCCCTCCCTCATTTTCCATTTTTCCAACATTTGGTAAACCTTTTCTTTGAGCCCATCGCGCTCATAATCATGGTCAATCTCTTCAATATCTGGTTCCTCAAAACCAAGTTTGCGAGCACAGTGTTTCCATCTCTTCCCTAAGCTGTTTCGAAGAAGTTCCATGTGTGCCTCCATAACTGGATAATTTTCTGAATAATAAAAGTGCAAAAGAAAATAAGCTTGCATAAACAGAATAACCATTTTGTTGTACATGATCATACATTTATGCCCATCTTAACGTAATTTGGATTGTAATAACACAGACCTAATAAAACTTCCTTCAGTTCCGTATCTCTGTCAAGAACTAAAATGGTGTAGCACAGAGGTGGCGATTAAAATGGGCAGTACACAGTGAGCATCCACATTGATGTTGTTGAAGTATGCAAATAAAGGTGGCTCCTTTTTAATAATAATAATAATAATTATTATTATTTACAGGGTGGTATGGTGGCGCAGTGGTACCGCTGCTGCCTCGCAGTTAGGAGACCCGGGTTCGCTTCCCGGGTTCTCCCTGCATGAAGTTTGTATGATCTCCCCGTGTCTGCGTGGGTTTCCTCCCACAGTCCAAAGACATGCAGGTTAGGTGCATTGGCGATCTCAAATTGTCCCTAATGTGTGTGTGTGTCCTGTGGTGGGTTGGCACCCTGCCCGGGATTGGTCCCTGCCTTGCACCCTGTGTTGGCTAGGATTGGCTCCAGCAGACCCCCGTGACCCTGTGCTCGGATATAGTGGGTTGGAGAATGACTGACTGACTGACTGACTAATTATTTACATTTATGTAGCACTTTTCTCACTGCTCAAAGCACACTCCATGCTGGGGGAACCTGATCCGTGAACCCAGGATCTCCTTACTGTGTGACAGCAGCACTACCACTGCTACGTAAAGTATCACTATATGTGCATCTTTCTCTTTCATCATTATAGATGAAAAATAAAAAGGGACCAGAAGCCATATGAATCTGTTTCAGAACAAAGCAATTCAGCAAAGTTTTGCTTATGTGTGTAATACTACCATCATGTGTTTATTAGCCATGATTAAATTGATTTTGTCCTAATGATGCTTGTGCAACAGGTTGTTTGAGATAGTAGTGGGAATCAATATGAGGTTATCAAATGCTATCTCAAGCTGTACTTTGGGCCCATTTATCTTAAGGTGTCATATGTAGAGTAGAAATGTGAAAGAATGACTGGATGCCAATTCACCATAATAAAGAGTACCTACGATAAAGAGTACATGTAAAAACAATAGCTTTTAGCATACTCAGCTCTCACCCCTTGATCTTACCAACTATGGCTTCTATTCAGAGAAAAGTATTAAATAATATTTTTAAAAATCTGGAGTGTTCTCCACTTGACTTTCTCATATACTCAGAAATTATATAATAAATTGTATGAATATGTCAACTAGTGAAACAAAACATGTACCTATTCAAATTTCAAGTTTATTTGATACTTCTTTTACCCGTTTAGAAAAAAATTCTAATTATGGTATTATTTTGTTTTTGTACCATGTAATTTTTTGCATTGCTGGTAAGTTAAATAACAGTTAAAAATAATAATACATGCAACGTAGTTAACTCTGTCATTCTGTTTATATGAAAAATCAGAGTGTAAACGTGTATGCAACTGATTAATTTTCTTCTGCCTTTGTGATGCTGTTTGCTTTTTAACTCTCATTTTCAAATAAAAAATTAAATGTAGGTAATAAAAAAAAAGTTCAGGCAACAAAAAAATACGGAAAACGAGGAGAAATGTCAATTAATTCACAAACAGTACAAAACTGATGAAAGATCAAAGTATATATGAAATACAATCTGAAATTAAATGTAAGTTCAAAGAAGTAAATATATAGCGCAAATCAGAAATGTACGGTATGTAAATTTCAAAATTTTTAAATTGAATATCTATACTTAATTAAAAATGATCTTTTACTGGAAAAATTCTAAAACAATGATTTCATTGATCGTAATACAATTTATTAAATTAGTTCAAACCACCACTGTAATTGCTGATAAAACAAATTTCGTGTAACAATGAAAAACAATCTTATCAAATGTAAGTATTCCTATTTAGCCAATAATAGGTGATGAGTATTGAACACTAATACAGTGATCCCTCGCTATATCGCGCTTCGCCTTTCACGGCTTCACTCTATCGCGGATTTTATATGTAAGCATATTTAAATATATATCGCGGATTTTTTGCTGGTTCGCGGATTTCTGTGGACAATGGGTCTTTTAAATTCTGGTACATGCTTCCTCAGTTGGTTTGCCCAGTTGATTTCATACAAGGGACGCTATTGGCAGATGGCTGAGAAGCTACCCAGCTTACTTTTCTCTCTCTCTCTCTTGCGCTGACTTTCTCTGATCCTGACGTAGGGGGTGTGAGCAGGGGGGCTGTTCGCACACCTAGACAATACGGACGCTCGTCTAAAAATGCTGAAAGATTATCTTCACGTTGCTATCTTCGGTGCAGCTGCTTCCTGAAGCGACATGCTGCACGGTGCTTCGCATACTTAAAAGCTCGAAGGGCACGTATTGATTTTTGACTGTTTGTTTTTCTCTGTCTCTCTCTCTCTCCCTGCTCCTGACGGAGGGGGTGTGAGCTGCCGCCTTCAACAGCTTTGTACCGGCGGTGCTTCGCATACTTAAAAGCCAAACAGCCCTATTGATTTGTTTGCTTTCCTCTGTCTTTCTGACAGTCTGTGCTCCTGACGCGCACTTTCTTATTTCGCGGGTGGCTCTGGAACGCAACCCCCGCGATGGAGGAGGGATTACTGTACTAACACAAAGGTGTGTAGTTTCACCAATGAATTAATAACCTTTCATAAAAAATTCAGAACCAGCACAATGAAGAAAATTACACAAACAATATTAAATCACTAAAAGCATTGTATTTTAAGAACAAAACCAAAAAAAAGCAAAAAGTTAATTAAAAAAAAAAACAACAGCTCAAAACAATTGTGGAACACAATTTGCCTTAAGAAAGACAGTAACAAGTATGTAAATGTTGAAATATTATGATCTGTTTAACAGATAAACCTGCTTCAGCTTTATCACAGAATCAACTGTCAAGCAAGCATATTGAAATGCTGTCAGTCAATCTAGAAAATCCCTAGTTCTGGGTAAAAAAGGTAGACACAAATTTAAAAACGTCAATCCTACGTGGCAATAAACTTTTATTATTCTAGATGAGTCACAATGATCCATACCAAATTTTTGGAATACTAACTATAATTAATTATAGTTAATTTTGTTAAGGGCATTGATGAGTGCCAATCTGCCAGTCTTTTCTAAAGCACCACACATAAATCATAAAAAAATCTGGATTGTTCTCCACTCAACTTTCCTTATACCGGTTCAGGTAAAGTAAACACCACTTCCGGTTGTCCGATTATAATGAAACTTCATATCTGTGTGTTTCTTACAAAATTTCAATCACTTATCTTTGTTTATATTGCAAGTTTATACGGTAAAGAACTACTTCCGATAATCTGATCAAAGTGAAATTTCAAACCTGATTGTTTTTTGTGGTCAGTTAAATACCACTTCCACCCACCTGATCAAAGTCAAATTTTATATCTAAACGATAAGTAGTGATCATACAAAATTTAAATTATTTATCTCGGTTTATATAATGGTAGTAATGCATATGTAATTGAGCTGATACCTGTTAAGGTACCATTTCCGGTTATCTGATTAAGGTGAAATTTTATATCATGTGTTTCTTAACTAACGACAATATAAAATTTAAATTATTTTTCTCTTTTTATAATGCAATTTCACATGAAAAACTACCATACAAGATTTGAATTAATTGTTATTTAAACTATGTACCAGTTTATTTGAAAAAGTGTGAAATGTGTTCAGGTAAAGTACAACATCTGGTTGACATATGCTGACACAAGTTGAGAGAAAACCAACATTTTGATATAACACCCATATGCCAAATTTCATCTATCTAGCTCAAAGCGTTCAAGTTATTGTGTTTCCATACATACACACACACACACACAGAGTTATACAGATAATTGCAAAAATGGTCAAAACATGTTCAGGAGTGCATGAAACGTGGAGATTCATCAAAATCTTAAGGTCTAATTTTTCCACGATTACTATACTTTCTCTATACTACGTATATGAGAAAGTAATAGCCAAATTGTAACTCCCTAACTCACAAATCAAATCGGAAAGAATGCAATTCAGTGTATCAAAAGAGTAGTGTAATGAAAACCTGCTTGTCACCAGGATTATGGTGACAAGTAATCATAGTATTTTTCAAATAATGCTTTTATATTAGTATTCCCAAAATGATAGTAAATTTACTATAATTGCTCAAATCCATGAATCAGTTTCATTTTTCACATTTCCAAAAATAGTTTTAAAATTATCCAAACTGCACCTCAGCATCTACTTAGATTTTCACCTTTATAAATTATGACCTACATATACTTCTAACATATTGCTTAACTCAACTGTTCTATATTTATATTAACTTTTTTGGTGTGGAATAGAAAACAAAGTCCTTACCATAGGTTTTTATCATGTCTTCTATATTTTCATGGAGAATCTCAGAAGAACTGAAGGTCTGGTTTCCAATACTCATAAAATTATTATGGCCAATCTGCATCCCAGTGACATTATTTATATAAAGATCTGCAAGAACAAAGGATGGGTGAAGGAAGGAATAACACAGACAGATAACTGTTTTTGTTCTAATAAAAAAATAA